>NC_062225.1:66037518-66376080 GCF_902686445.1 Sciurus carolinensis | reverse complement strand
AATGGAATATTATTCAGCCATAAAGAAGAATGAATTTATGACCTTTGCAGGTAAATGGATGTAGTTAGAGAATACCATGCTAAGGGAAATAAGTCAATTCCCTAAACTAAAGGTGGAATGATTTCTCGAATAAGTGGGTGATGATACATAATGGGGGTAAGGGGTAAGGGAAGAATGGAGGAAGGATGGATTGTGTAGATGGAAATGAGGGGTGGGGAGGGAGTGGGGGGAAGGAAAGATAATGGAATGAGACAAACATCATTACCCTGTGTACATGTATGATTACACAAACGGTGTGACTCTACTTAGTGTATAACCAGAGAAATGAAAGTTGTACCCCATTTGTGTACAATGCATCAAAAAATTAAAATAAATACATAAATAAAGGATGTCTTTATGACATTTTCCATTAAATGGATGGATCTGGACAGTATTATGCTAAGCAAAATAAGCTAAACTCAAAAAACCTAAGGTTGAATATTTTCTCTGATATGTGAATGCTAACACACAACAAGGGGAGAGGGAAAAAAGAGAAGTTCAGTACATTAGACATAAATGCATGAAGGGAAGGGAGGGGGAAAGGAATAGGAAAGGTAGTGGAATGATTCCGAGATCACTTTCCTATGTATATACATGACTACACCAGAGTGAAACTCTATATCATGTGCAACCACAAGTCTGGGATCCTAATTAGAATAAGATATATTCCATGTTTTTACATATAAGTCAAATTATACTGTACTATCATGTATAACTAAAAATAAAATAAAATTTTTAAAAGGCATACCAGAAGCAAAGATGTTCTAGCTGCTGGTGAAGATGAATGAACTGGTGCAATCGATTGCATATTTGGAAAAATAAGCCTATTAAATTTTTAAAAATAAATTTAAATCAAGGAAAAAGTGGATGTTGTTTCAGCAAACCATGAACATGATCTAATAAACAAATTTTCACATTCCTGTTAATATAATTATCTCCTTTTTCACCACTGAAAAACTATTTATTAGCTTTGCTGAGTGTATTCCAACGACTTCTCTAGCTACTGAGTTACACTGACTTCTAATGGCTTCTCGTCCAGGTTATACTATGCTACATGGCAGGTTTTCAGAAAATTGACGGTCAACCGATTAGGTTCATTCATTGCATGAAATGAATGAGATGGTAAGGAGGAAACCATGCTAGCACTGGGTAGTGCTTTGTACCTTTGTGGAGTTAGTGCAAGTGGCAGTGAACCTTGCCACCTCTGTGTCATTTCTTCAAAACAAAATTAGCAGACAGAAGCACAAAATAAAACATGAATATTAGTTTGCGATAGTGGGTCAAAAATCACGCTTTAATTTCCCCCTTCACACTTTTCGGGAAACAAATGACACATCATTGTCTAACAGTTTTTAAAAATCCAAAATTTTCTGAACATTATATTTGTTAGCTAGAATGGATATTATTATCTAGGACAAATTCCCTGCTTTCATGATGATTATAGTCCATGGGGGAGGAGTAAGCAGAATAACTTAAGAAGTGAGAAACTGAACTTTTGTCACTTGAATGATAAGAGTATATACCTTCTTCAATGGCTTTATGGGAAAATATTATGACTGAGTGTGCATGCAACAAATGAAGTATTTTTAGGCGATGGAGTGTCTGATGCAAAGAAGATTGTGAAGAGCTGTCTGGCATGACTCAATGGAAGGAGCCTAGAGAACACTTCTTGTTACAGGAGGTAGTATGTATAAGATGTTGGGTTGAACACAAGAGGTGAAATTATTTAGATACCAATGTGCCAGCTCTGGACGTGTTTGCCCTCCGATCCATTCCTGCTTTTTCTTTGCTCTACTGTGTACAGCAAGGGAGAGGGTGGGCTCTAAATATACAGCTTTTCATCCTGTTTGAACTAGTTGGAGACATTGGGGAAAATGAGGTGGGTAAGAAGAAGAGAGAAACAAGGTTAAAATTGGTTCCATCTCTGCCTCTGGTGGCTTCTCTGGCAGTGGTTGTACACTAGACTTCAGATCCTAATAGTAAATGGTAAATCACATTATCCATTTGTCCTGAGAGAAGAAGAGTTGGGCAGCTTTCTGTTCATCCCTGCCTCACTCTCCCTCCATAGTTTAGCAACTTCTCTTTTACCCAGGTTAAAAAAAATATATATTAAATTCCATCTGATTTAAACATGCAGAAATTTTTCTCAAAATATTATTTAATCAGTCCTTCTGAGACCCCAATCAATGCAACTGAATTAAAAAATTGGGACTCTTCTTATTCTAGGTAATCAAATGACCTTTGTGATTTTAGAATGAAGATTATTGTTACTCTCAATTAATAAGAATTTTCTGAAATTTACTTTGTAGGATAAAATTGTTGAAAAAGAGATTAGAAGGGCAATTAGCATACTATAAAATTCACCCATTTTGTTGATTTTCAAAATATGTAACCAACTCCCTAGTCCAATTTTAGAATATTTTTGTCACCCCATAAGGAAACCTCATGACTATTTTATTCATTCCCTGTTTCTAGCCCCAGCATCAGGCAAACACTCCTCTGTCTCTGTAATTTTTGCCTTTTTGTAATAATTTATGTAATGAAAATATATAAGATTTGGACCTGTGCATATGGCTTTTTTCACTCACCATAGTATATTGATGATCCAATCATGTTGTAACACTTTAATCCTTTTTTGACAAATTTCTACTGAATTTATATACCACATTATTTATTTCATCCATTTCTTTGTGGACATTGGGGTTATTGCCACATGTTGGTTGTTATGAATAATGCTATGATTGACACTTGTCCATGAGGATTAGTATGTACCCGTTCTATTTCTTCTTTCTAAACCTATGAGTTGAATTCCTGGTTCTACAGCTAATCTTATATTTTAAGAGCAGAAGCTACTGAGATACCTAAATATTATGACAAAACATGTATATTAGAATGAGATATTTCCCTTGAAATTCTAGAATCTTGTCAGTTTAGAAATGCCCATGATATAAGAGACAGTGTGTGGTGAAGACCTTGTGTATAAAGTTCTAATATTGAGAGAGAAATACAATGCCTGCTGGGCCCCTTCACCTTGTATTTGGAGTATATTCCCATTTCATGCATATTTCCCTGATTCATTTACCAAAGATTCCAAAGCACAAAGCATTCCTAGTTCTGAATAGGCTACAGAGCAACGGCAGTCTCTCTCTCTCGCTCTCTCTCTCTCTTTTTGTCATTCAGTTTGTTTTGTCATCATTTTTTTTTTCTTTTTGGCAGTGCTGGGGATTGAACCCAGGGCCTTCTGCATGGGAAGCAAGCACTCCCAATTGTGCTATATCCCCAGCCCTGTTGTTTTGTTTTTTAAGAGCTTTGTCATAGTCATACATAGTAGTGGGTCTATCCTGACAACATTCTAAATACATAGAATTTAATTTCAGTGTATGATACCCCTTTCCCTGACCTTTTCCCATCTCCCCAAAGCAGGAATGCATTTGAGGGCAATATTGATTTTAAATTCTTGTTTAAATTTTGCTAAACTTTTTTTTTTGTTGTTCACCTACTTATTTATATTTGATTTTTTTTTTTTACTTATACATAAAGGTGAAATTCCCTGTGGTGTAATTATATGTGCAAATAACGTGATTTTTTGATAATTCATTCTGCATTGCATGTCCTTTCCTGTCCCTCCACTGTGCCTCTTGATCTCCTTTGTCTACACTAGTGATCTTCCATACTCATATCTTTTTTTTAACTTTTTTTAACTCTTTCACATGACAGAAACTGACTTCTTTTGCAAGACCCTTAAAGCTCAAGAAATAAAACCAAGGATCTATAAATGGAAAGGCATCAAATTAAAAAGCCTCTGCACAGCAAAGGGAATGGTTAAGAGAGTAAAGAGAGAGACTACGGAATAGGAGAAAATCTTGACCAACTACTCCATTGATAGGGGATAAATATCCAGAATGTATAAAGAACTCAAGAAACTTAACACCAAAAAAAAAAAAAAAAAAAAAAAAAAAAAAACGAGAGAGAGAGAAAATAACACAATCAACAAATGGGCAAAAGAACTAAACAGACATTTCTTAAAAGACGAAACACATAAATAGCCAACAAATATATGAGGAAGTGTTCAATATCTCTAGCTATCAGGGAAATGCAAATCAAATTTATATTAAGACTTCATCTTACTCCAATCAGAAGTGGCAATGATCAAGAATACAAACAATAATAAATCCTGACAAGGTTATGGGGAAAAAGGTACAATTATACTTTTTTTGTGGGACTGCAGACTAATACAACCGCTCTAGAAAGCAGAATGTAAATTCTTCAAAAAACTAGGGATGACAGCACCATATGACCAGCTATCTTACTCCTCAGTATCTTCCCAAAAGAACTGAAGTCAGCAGATTATAGTGATAAAGCCACCTCAATGTTTATAGCACCACAATTCACAAAAGCTAACTTGTGGAATCAACCCAGATGACTATCAACAGATTTATTGATTAAGAAAATGTGTTACATACACACAATGGAGTTCTACTCAGCCATAAAGAAGAATGAAATTATGGCATTTGCTGATGAATGGATGGAGCTGGAGAATATCATTTTAAGTGAAGTAAGCCAGACTCAGAAATGGGAGACTCGTTATAAGGTACAGCCTTGCTGAGAAGGTAGGGCCACCAATAGTAAAGCTGTGACCTATCAAGTTCACTAACTTGACGTGTCACAAAGCTTTCAGTGAGACCTGACCTGTGCATCAGAATTTTTGAGAATTTTTTAGTGAATTAATATTTTTTTTTCAGTTATTCTTTTGGAAATTTGTCTTTGCTGGCCTATGATTTCTGATAAATCTTCTGATGAGCCCTACTAGACAAATTAGGAGGAGATTCCAAAGATTTACACTGGTAAATGACTATTATCATTTTTAGAGTTAGACCCTGGCTTAGTATAAAGATCTTATCATTCTTTATGGCTGAGTAATATTCCATTGTATATATATACCAAAGTTTCTTTATCCATTCATCAATTGAAGGACATCTAGGTTGGTTCCACAATCTGGGTATGGTGAATTGAGCAGCAATGAACATTGATGTGGCTGTATCTCTGTAGTATGCTGATTTTAAGTCCTTTGGGTATAGGCCAAGGAGTGGGATAGCTGGGTCAAATGGTGGGTCCATTCCAAGTTTTCTGAGGAATCTCCACACTGCTTTCCAGAGTGGCTGCACTAATTTGCAGCCCCACCAGCAATGTATGAGTGTACCTTTCTCCCCACATCCTCGCCAACACCTATTGTTGATTGTATTCTTAATAATCGCCATTCTAATTGGGGTGAGATGGAATCTTAGGGTGGTTTTGATTTGCATTTCTCTTATTACTAGAGATGTTGAACATTTTTTCATATATCTGTTGATTGCTTGTAGATCTTCTTCTGTGAAGTGTCTGTTCATTTCCTTAGACCATTTGTCGATTGGGTTATTTGCATTCTTGGTGTAGAGTATTTGAGTTCTTTAGAGATTCTGGAGATTAGTGCTCTGTCTGAAATATGATTGGCAAAGATTTTCTCCCACTCTGTAGGCTCTTTCTTCGCATTGCTGATAGTTTCCTTTGCTGAGAGAAAGATTTTTAGTTTGAATCTATCTCAGTTATTGATTCTTGCTTTTATTTCTTGTGCTATGGGAGTCCTGTTGAGGAACTCTGGTCCTAAGCCGACATGTTGAAGATCTGGACCTACTTTTTCTTCTATAAGATGCAGGGTCTCTGGTCTGATTCCGAGGTCCTTAATCCATTTTGAGTTTAGTTTCATGCACGGTGAGAGATAAGGGTTTAGTTTCATTCTGTTGCATATGGATTTCCAATTCTCCCAGCACCATTTGTTGAAGAGGCTATCTTTTCTCCATTGCATATTTTTGGCACCTTTGTCAAGTATGAGAAAATTGTATTTATTTGAGTTTGTGTCCATGTCCTCTATTCTGTACCATTGATCAACCTTTCTATTTTGGTACCAATACCATGCCGTTTTTGTTACTACTGCTTTGTAGTAGAGTTGAAGATCTGGTATTGCAATACCCGCTGCTTTGCTCTTTCTGCTAAGGATTGCTTTAACTATTCTGGGTTTCTTATTCTTCCAGATGAATTTCATAATTGCTTGCTCTATTTCTGTAAGGTACGTCATTGGGCTTTTAATTGGAATTGCATTGAATCTGTATAGCACTTTTGGTAGTATGGCCATTTTGACAATATTAATTCTACCTATCCAAGAACATGGAAGATCTTTCCATCTTTGAAGATTTTCTTTAATTTCTTTCTTTAGTGTTCTGAAGTTCTCAATGTAGAGGTCTTTCACCTCTTTTGTTAGATTGATTCCCAAGTATTTTATTTATTTTTTTTTTTTTGAGGCTATTGTGAATGGGGTAGTTTTCCTAATTACTCTTTCCAAAGATTCATTACTTATGTATAAAAATACATTAGTTTTTATGAGCATTGATCTTATATCCCGCTACTTTACTGAATTCACTTATGAGTTCTAAAAGTTTTCTGGTGGATTTTCCTGGTTCCTCTAAGTATATAATCATATCATCAGCAAATAGGGATAGTTTGAGTTCTTCTTTTCCTATTTGTATCCCTTTAATTTCTTTGGTTTGTCTAAATGCTCTGGCTAGATTTTCAAAGACGATATTGAATAGAAGTGGTGAAAGAGGGCATCCCTGCCTTGTTCCAGTTTTTAGAGGGAATGCTTTCAGTTTTTCACCATTTAGAATGATATTAGCCATGGGCTTAGCATAGATGGCCTTTACAATATTAAGGAATGTTACCACTATCCCTGTTTTCTAGTGTTTTGAGCATGAAGGGATGCTGTATTTTATCAATGCTTTTTTTTGCATCTATTAAAATAATCATGTGATTCTTGACTTTAAGTCTATTGATATGGTGAATTACATTTATTGATTTCCTGATGTTAAACCAACCTTGCATCCCTGGGATGAAACACACTTGATCATGGTGCACTATCTTTTTAATATGTTTTTGTATGCGATTTGCTAAAATTCTGCTGAGAATTTTTGTGTCGTTGTTCATTAAGGATATTGGTCTGATTTTCTTTCCTCGATGTATCTCTGTCTGGTTGAGGTATCAGGGTGATATTGGCTTCATAGAATGAGTTTGGGAGGGTTCCCTCCTCTTCTATTTTATGGAATACTTTGAGAAGTATTGGAATGAGCTCTTCTTTAAAGGTTTTGTAGAACTCGGCTGAGAACCCATCTGGTCCTGGACTTTTCTTTGTTGGAAGGCTTTTGATGACTTCTTCTATTTCATTACTTGAAATTGGTCTATTTAAATTGTGTATGTCCTCCTCGTTCAATTTAGGCAATTCATATGTCTCTAGAAACCTGTTGATGTCTTCGAAATTTTCTATTTTGTTGGAGTATAGATTTTCAAAAGAGCTTCCAATTATATTTTGTATTTCAATAATTTCTGTTGTGATATTTCCTTGTTCATTCTGAATTTTAGTCATTTGGGTTTTCTCTCGTCCTCTCTTTGTTAATGTGGCTAAAGGTTTATCAACTTTGTTTATTTTTTCGAAGAACCAACTATTTATTTTTTGTATTGTTGCTTTTGTTTCAATTTCATTGATTTCAGCTCTGAGTTTAACTATTTCTTGTCTTCTACTACTTTTGGCGCTGGTCTGTTCTTCTTTTTCTAGGGTTTTGAGCTGTAGTGTTAGGTTGTTTATTTGTTGAGTTTTATTTCTTTTATTGAATGGGCTCCATGAAATAAATTTTCCTCTAAGTACTGCTTTCATAGTGTCCCAGAGATTTTGATATGATGTATCTTTGTTCTCATTTAACTCTAAGAATTTTTAAATTTCCTTCCTAATATCTTCTGTTATCCATTCATCATATAATAGCATATTGTTTAATCTCGAGGTGTTGGAGTAGTTTGTTTTTTACTTTCATTTATTCCTAATTTCAATCCATTATGATCTGATAGAATACAAGGTAGTGTCTCCATCTTCTTATATTTGCTAACATTAGCTTTGTGGCATAATATATGGTCTATTTTAGAGAAGGATCCATGTGCTGCTGAGAAGGAAGTGTATTTGCTCTTGGTTGGATGGTATATTCTATAAATGTCTGGTAAGTCTAAATTATTGACTGTGTTATTGAGATCTATGGTTTCTTTGTTCAATTTTTGTTTGGAAGATTTGTCTGGTGGTGAGAGAGGCGTGTTAAAATCACCTAGTATTATTGTGTTATGGTCTATTTGATTTCTGAAATTGAGAAGGATTTGTTTGACATAAATGGATAAACCACTGTTTGGAGCATAGATGTTTATGATGTTATGTCTTGCTGATTTATGCTTCCCTTAAGCAGTATGAAATGTCCTTCTTTATCCCTTCTGACTAACTTTGAAGTCCACATTATCTGAAATGAGGATGGATACCACAGATTTTTTGCTGAGTCCACGTGCATGGTATGTTTTTTCCCATCCTTTCACCTTTAGTCTATGGGTATCTCTTTCTATGAGGTGAGTCTCTTGCAGGCAACATATTGTTGGATTTTTCTTTTTAATCCAATCTGCCAGTCTATGTCTTTTGATTGATGAGTTCAAGCTGTTAACCTTCAGGGTTATTATTGAGATATGATTTTTATTCCCGGTCATTTGGCTCATTTTTTTTTAATTTTATTTATTTATTTTTGACATGACTTGGTTCCTCCTTTATTTGACAATTCCTTTAGGATAATTCCTCCCTTTGCTGATTTGCTTCTTTGTTTTTCATCTCTTCCTCATGGAATATTTTGCTGAGAATGTTCTGTAATGCTGGCTTTCTTTTTGTAAATTCTTTTAGCTTTTGTTTATCATGGAAGAATTTTATTTCATTATCAAATTTGAAGGTAAGTTTTGCTGGGTATAAGATTCTTGGTTGGCATCCATTTTCTTTCAGGGCTTGAAAAATGTTGTTCCAGGCCCTTCTAACTTTTAGGGTCTGGATTGAAAAATCTGCTGATATTCTTATTGGTTTCCTCCTGAATGTAGTTTGTTTCTTTTCTCTCGCAGCCTTTAAAATTCTGTCTTTATTTTGTATGTTAGGTATTTTCATAATAATGTGCCTTGGTGTGGGTCTGTTGTAATTTTGTGTATTTGGAGTCCTATAAGCCTCTTGAACTTGATTTTCCTTTCCTTCTTCAGATTTGGGAAATTACTGATATTATTTCATTGAATAGATTGTTCATTCCTTTGGTTTGTTTCTCTAAGCCTTCCTCAATCCCAATAATTCTTAAATTTGGCCTTTTCATGATATTGCATAGTTCTTGGAGATTCTGTTCATGATTTCTTACCATCTTCTCTGTTTGGTCATCTTTGTTTTCAAGGTTAAGTATTTTTTCTTCAATATCTGAGGTTCTGTCTTCCAGGTGTTCTATCCTATTTGTTATGCTTTCTATGGAGTTCTTAATTTAGTTTATTGTTTCCTTCATTTCAAGGATTACTGTTTTTTTTCTTTTTTCAATATCTCTAACTCTTTATTGAAATGATCTTTTGCTTCCTGTATTTGCTCTTTGAACTGTCGATTGGTGCCATCATTCAATGCCTGCATTTGCTCTTTCATCTCATCATTCAATGCCTGCATTTGCTCTTTCATCTCATTGTTTGCTTCTCTGATCATTTTAAATATGTACATTCTGAACTCCCTTTCTGTCATTTCTTCTGCCATGGTGTCATTGGATTTTATTGATGTAACATCTAGATTTGTTTGGGCATTTTCTTCCCTTGTTTTCTTATATTGTTCAGTTATCTGTGGACTGCTGAGATATTGCAGATTTCCTCTATTGACTTATAATGTCCCTGAATGTTTTAGTATATTCCCTCTTAACCTTCAGTAGCCTGAAGTCTTGGAGGAAGTTGATAATGCGGTGCTGTACAAGGAAACTGCCTCTCTACTGGTGGTGGCCTTTTAGTGGGGTATATTCCCTGCTATTGGGCAGAGGTGCCTCCACTTGTTTACCAATGGTCATCCAAAGGGGAACTAGGCTGTGGGCTAAGGCAAGGCCTGTTTGGGCCTGTGTCTCTGGTTTTACTGTCCTTGTGGCACAACCTCACCCGGCAGGGAAGACTCACCCGGTGGGGAGATCTAGCTGGTCAGTTCCCCTCCCAGAAGTTCCCCTCAATCCACAACTACCGCCTGGGCTGGGCTGCCTTCCTCTGCAACATTCCCAGGGGCCCAGACCTACCTCCTGGGCCTGGGAGCCTCACCCTTCGCAGACAAGTCTCCTTAGGCTGCCTCTCCTCAGAGAAGCTGCCTGCAGTCCTGGAACCTTCGCTCCGCCCCTCAGCTTGTCTCTGTGCAGCTCTTCCACCGAGAAGCCACCTAGGTCCTGGGACCCTGCTCTGCACCTAATCGCCTCGCTATGCGACTCCTCCTCTGAGCAGTCACCTGGAGCCCCGTACTGTCACTCTGAGTCCCAGCGACCCACCACATGCCTTTCCTCCAGGCAGCCACCTGGTGTTCCGGTGTGGTCGCTAAGAGTCCAAGCAACTCACTGCGCACCTCCTTCTACTGACAACCGCCCGTAGCCCTGGTGCAGTCACTCCAAGTCCAAGCCACCCGCTCTGCTCCTCCTCCACCTCCGGGCCACTCAGAGCCCCGGTGGGTTGCTCCGAGTCCCAGCGTCGTGCTGAGTGGCCTCCTCTATGATGCTCCCAGTTGTCCGAGTTCACTGCTCCAGCGGGGGGAGGGGTGTCTCGTTGGGCAGCTCTACTTCACAAAGTTCCCTGCGTTCTGGGACTACCATCCCATCCAGGATGCCTCCTCACCATGAGAGACTCACCCGGTGGCTTTGAGTTGGTCCCAAGTCTCTCAATATCTCCTCTTCTTGAATCCTGAGTCCTGGAGCAACATGAAATGCAGCCACTCTCTAGTCCGCCATCTTGAAAAAAACACATAAACTTTAGAAAGGCAAAATTTCATTCAGTTTGTTGAACATTAAAATAGAATTTGAATAAATCTCTGTGTTCATGTTTGCTCCCTGCCTTAGTTATAACAAAGTATTTAAAAATTAAAAATAGATTCATGTTTTAAAACCAGAGCTGTGTCAGTCACATTCATTAGTGTCTGTGAGGCAAGTATTTATTTGAATAATGCCTCATCATCTCCACGTGCCAGATTGCACTGCTGCTTTAAAATGTTCTCAGAGCAATAAGTCATGAGTTTATAAATTATTTTATACAGATGAAAACAGCTTCTGTTTACAATAATTTTCCCTCATAGCATTAAGTGAAGAGAAGTAATATTCGTTAAAACAGTAGGGGTTAGCCCTTTGATGAAAAGGGTATTTTCTTCTAAAAAAAGTCTGCCTGAATAATTGCCAGAAGAGTCATTTTAACATTATGGAAGGAGAGAGGTAGTTTCCCGAATGGTTTGAAGCAAAGAACAGTTCATATTAGAGGTTCACAGCTGGAGCAATTCCAACAGTGAATGATAAACTTGCTTGATAGGGCACAGCAAGCTGCTGGTAGAAAAAGTGATATTGATTTTAAATATCATGGTAACTTCTTATTTAAGGATTTCAATAATAGTAATATTTTTGAACATAGTTCTCCCCGTTTTTTGAAGATATTCAAATTCACTTTTAGGTCCTACTTCATGAATTCTGTAATAAAAATCATAGGTAGTAAGTAGAAAGAAAATAATAGATTTTCTTTTCAAAAAGAGGCAAGGTGAATTCAAATATGTTCACAATGGTTCCCAGGAAGGCAACAATCAAACATATTACAAAAACTAATTTCAGGCATGTAAGCTTTCCTGAAATTAAGTTAACCTCTTCAGGGACACAACATAAATGCAATTTACACAATCTTACAGTATCTCTTTCAATTTGTTAATTGCTGGCCTTGAATTTAGTGTAGTATAAAATATTTACATATAAGGTCTCATTTTAATAATACTGATTTAATAACATCACAAGAATTCTTAGCTACTCAAATTTTTATTTGAGTAGTCACTCAATAAATTTATACATAAAATGGGTGACTGCTTTAAAGCTTTTGAAGAAGAACAAAGACATGCTTGTCAAAATAATTTATAGCACAAAAGTATATCCATCTGTATACAAAAAATAGGATCTAGACAAAATGACAAGACTTTTGTAATAATCATGATAGCATAGACTGAGAATGAGTTGCTAGCATAAGGATATAACTTTCAAACTTTGTCCCCAGTTTGCCTAAAAGTATGTATGCTTCACACAGGCAGTTACAAATAAATATGGGTCTATCTACCTAGTGCAGTGTCCAGGTAATGAAAGGAAGAGAAGGATTCTTTTCTTCAAAATAGCCTTCTAATGCTACTTGCAATTCAAGCACTGGCCTTCTAAAGGAATGTAGCTGATAAACTTGATGTGATCACATTAGGATCACAAGATTCCTTGCTCTTGGTATCCTTTGTGCAGCGGCCTTATTTCTGCAGGGGAAGTTCCAGGGGTCTAACTGGGCTCTAAAGTAGCACTTAATTATGCAACCACATAACTCAACTTCGCATTTCCTCATCTGGAGTTTGCACTGATGATGTTCCCTCTGTCATTGTTCTAATCTTATGAACAGGGACTTGTCCTCATAAATTTCTTTCCTCAGGGCATCCTATATAAGAGAAGGGCTGGTTTCTGATAGTCTTTCCACTTACTATATAAGGCACAATAGATATCATATATTCATATATATGCTCAGAGAATGGGAAATTTAATTTTTTTAATTTTTGTTTTTTTAAATTTTTATTTGTTCTAATTATTTATACATGACAACAGAATTCATTTCTATTTAATGTACATGAATGGAGCACAGTTGTTCGTTTCTCTGGTTGTACATGATGCAGAGTCCATACCATTCATGCAATCATACAAGTACTTAGGTTAATGATGTCAATCTTATTTCACCATCTTTCCTACCTGCTGCCCACTTCCCTCCCCTCATTCCCCTCTGCCCTTTCCAAAGCTCCTCCATTTATCTCCCCACCCCCATTATGGATCAGCATCTGCTTATAAGAGAAAGCATTTGTTCTCAGTTTTTTGGGTATTGGCTTATTTTGTTTAACATGATATTCTCCAACTCCATCTATTTACCTGCAAATGCCATAATTTTATTCTCCTTTAAAGCTGAGTAATATTCCATTGTGTGTGGAATACTTTCTTGATCCATTCATCTATTGAAGGGCATCTAGGTTGGTTCCATAGTTTAGCTATGTGAATTGAGCTGTTATAAACATTGATGTGACTGCATCACTGTAGTATGCAGATTTTAAGTCTTTTGGGTATAGACCAAGGAGTGGGATAGCTGGGTCAAATGGTGGTTCCATTCCAAGTGGGAAGTTTAATTATTGACCTCAGTTATTTTATCTTTTTTCATAGGCAAATTATACTCATACCAAGAGAAAAATAATGCTAGTTCCATATCATTTTACTAGTAAAAATTTGTCTCAGATTTTATTTTATGGATTCTGTTATAGAAAAGAACTCTTACAACATGTGGACCTAAACATATTCAGTACAATGCTTAATTAGTTTTCCAAAGAAAATTGGTTTACAAACATTGTGGAAAATTTTCCTTATGCAGATTTCCCTCTCTTTCTCATAGTTACAAAGTGAGGGCACCACAAACCAAAATTTAAGATATCTGCTTTGTGCTAAATGAATTAATGATACTTTAGACTCTTTCTATGACTTTAGTTGCATTTGTAGTCCTTCAGAATGACTTACATTCTAATTTTGAAAGCTAGACTAAGAGAATGAAGAGGGTGTTCTTTGAGCTTGCTCATGCAACAGAATTCTTTAGGTAACCAAGAAATTTCCAGATGTTTAAAATAGGACCTAAGTGTCTTATTTACACTCTGTATAAAAAATGGTAAACCTGGAGTAATTTTACAAACCTTAAAGAAATTCCCTCCATTTAAAATATTTATCTTAAAATGCCATCAGAATAAAAAACTAAGGGTGTTGTGGACCTAATATGTTTCATAAATCTAATTCCACCTAGTGAATTAAATTTACAAATTTGGAAGGTCAACTCTAGTTGGGATTCTCAGTAGAAGAGGGTGGTTTCTGGCTTGTTCCCTCTCATGCCAGCAATAGATCAGGAGACCTGTTATGATTCCAAAATGTTTTCTAAACAATGAAGTTCTCTTTCTCAATTTATTAATGACTATACGTAGTTGGAAGGCAATATTTAACTAAAACTTAAAGGAGAAGGACATATGGAGAGGTCGATATAGTATTTATTGACATGAAGTTTTTGTTGGAGTGAATGGACTTTAAGAAATTCTCTTATTGGAGATAATAGTACATCTACTATTTAGTATCTCTGACCTACATAAACATTATGGTAGACTCATTGCATGAGTGGTCCCAGTTACAATGCAACCTTATCCTTTTGCTCTGACTGTAAGTCCTGTCACATGACTTCTTTTGGCCAATGTGATGGCAGCTTATGTGATACAGAGTCTTGTGAAAACACTTGTTTGCTTCTGCTCATTCATGCTCTCTGACCTCACCAGAGGCCAGAGATAGATTGCCAGGCTATCTATCAGGGCAATGAATTAAAAATGGCAAAGAACAAATCATTTCAGTCATTCCCAACTAAAACCCACAGTAGGTCAGCTGAGACCAGAATGACCTCCCAGCTGATCTAGGAGTAAATGCTAATCTACATGCTCACTACCAAATTAATATTTTTTTAAACCACAAAATTTGAGGTTTGTTATGGAGCACTCTGGTGGCAAAATGTAACTGCTACAAGCATTGAAGAGAGAACATGATTAATGAACTAAATTAAATGCCCTGGAGTCATTGATGTTTTCTTTTAATCAGGGATTGTTTTCATGTTCAGGATTTCACCAGAGGCTGCTCCTATCACTCAAGAGAATAATTAAAACACCTGCTAAAACATAGAAGTTTTCAATGAAACATATAAGCAATAAATTAAGTATTAAAAATGAACAGGATTTTGCCCAAGCAGGATAGCTCCAACCTCTTAGTTCTTTATTCTTGTAACTAAAGCATCAGCAAATACCACAACAAACATGGTTCTCTGAAAGATGTGTAGTTGGTTGAACGGTGCCTCTCAAAAAAATATGTTTAAATTCTAACCTCTGAAATTCTGAAAATGTGACTATATTTAGAAAAAGAAATGTTATCTTTGTAGATATGGATACATTGAGGATCCAGATGAGATCAACCTGGATTATGATGAACCCTGAACAACCAGCATGGTTTTAAGAAAACACAAAGAGAAGAATGCCACGTGAAGACAGAGCAAAAACTGGGAATAAACCAGTGAACACCATAACACACTAGGAGCTGGGAGGGAAAGGATTCTCTCTGCTAGTGACTTTGAAGGAAGCAGAGACATGCTGACACCTTGATTTTATACATTTAAACTCCAGAACTCCAGGAGAACAATTTTTGTGTTTGTTTGTTTTAGGCACTGAGTTTATGGAAATTTTTATGACAACCTTAGGAAACTCATATAAGTGGAAAGAAAAGAGAATAACTCATAGAGATCTTGGAGTTTGAAGAAAAACATGGAAGTGAATTCCCTGAATGTTCTTATTGGGAATATACCACATGTACAAATGGGGAGCTCCAGAAAACTGCCAACAGGGACAGAGCAATAAACAAAAAGCTCCAAGTAAATTTGGCTTCTCCTAGCTAAAAGAATCTAGAAAGAGCAGCGGGGAGCTTCCTAGTGGAAGCGGGCGACAGCACTCTTCTCTATCAGGATAGTGTTGGTAGAGCAGAGTGGGGGAAAAAAATAGCAGCTGAATGAAAAAGTCAACAGTGCTTCTATTTCTCTTACCCAACTGCTTTGCCCAGGTGGTGTTAGTGAACATCAGCAGCATGCTGAGCCTGTCATTACCCAGCAGCATCAAGAGTGAGGGACATGGAATGAGGTGGGGTTAGCCTGCACCTCACTACAGTCAATCCTTCATCATTGCCATCCATGTCCAGCAGGGAGCTGAACCTTCAGCACACACACACGTACACATGCACTCAAAAAGCCAAAGTAATGGAACATAGTGGAGAACTGAGCTTTGACCTCACCTGGCAGTGACAGGGTTAAATGAAGTGGTTTGAAGAGATTGGTTGGGACTCAACCTCCCCATAGAACTAGTTTGAGGAAGACCCAACGAGGAACAGCCTTCACTGGTTCTGATGAAGCATCAACATTATAAAAATGAAGTGATATGAGATAATCACCCAATTTGCAGCTCCTGCCATCAGCAATGTTCAGGAAGGAGCTGAGCTTACACCACCACTGAGGCAATGGGACAGGCTAGTTGTTGCTTTGCTTTTGCTTGGAAGGTGTTTGTGGGGCTAAGGGAAGAGCTGCACTTCAACTGTGATCATTTTCAAGGAGGCAGAATGAATCCATGCTCTACTTTCATCCGCGTCATTTTAATGGGATCCAGCAGGGAGATGAATGTACACTTGCATCTGAACTTGCCCATGACACCTAAACATGGTAATGTGCTGAAAATGAGATTAATGATGATCCGAAGACATACAACATAATAGCAAAATGTCCAGGGCATAATCAGTAGTCACTCATTCCATTGAGAACCAATGTACCATAACTGAATGAGAAAGAGCAAACAACAGGTGTCTATGGGATGGCATAGATGTCAGAATAACCTGGCAAAGATTTTAAAGCAGTCATCCTAAAAATGCTTCAACTTGCACCTGTGAGCATAATTTAAAAAACAGATAAAATAGAAACTGAGCAAACAAATAGCAGACATAAAATTATCAAAGAAAAATTAAATAATAAAAATGAAATGACTAAAATATTTTAAAAATTCACTGGACAGGCTCAACACTAGGTTGACAGGAGTGTAAAGAATCTGTGATCTCAAGGGCAGATAATGGGCAAAGAAGTATTAAAAACCATACTATTTACAATCGCTCTATAAAGAGGATAAAATAAATTCACAGTTATAAATATCACTAAATAAGTAAAACACTTAAAGAATCTATATGTTCAAATCTCCCAGATGTCACTGGAAGCAATCAAAGACCTAAATGTAGTTGTACCATTTTCACATATTTGAAGATCATGGTAGAATAAATACATCATTTTGCCCAAATTGATACATAGGTGAATACAATTTTAAACAAAATCATAGCAAAATATTTTGTAGATATACACAAGCTTTTCCTTTATTTTATATTGAAACATAAAGGAACCAAAATGATAACATAAAATGCTGAAAACAAAGTAATAGAAATTTCTTAGTCTTGTGTTGAGACATCATATGCCTACTTTTATCAGGTCAGTGTGATTTTGATGGAGGGGTAGATACAATGATCAATGGAATAGACAACCTAGAAATAGCTGTTGAAAATATGTCCAAGCCATGTGTGACAAATGTGCAAAAGTAATTAAAATAGAGGGTGTCAGAGACTTTCTCAATAGATAAAACCAAAGGAAAAACAGAAGAGTTCAAGAAAATAAAAGAAAATGAATTGCTCCCTAAACCTAAGATATGCAGAAATTACAATATACAAAATAATTTAAAATCAACCATGGAGTTGAATGTAAAATGTATAGTCAAGGTATGGCAAATATGTACATGAGATAATATTTAATATGATTAGTTTTTAGAGAATGGAATTATAACCACAATAACTTATTGTTACACACATATTAACATAGCTAAACTAAAAAACAAATAGTGATAATACTAAATGTTTACAGAAAAGTGTATCCCATACAGTGTTGATGAGACTGTGAGTTGTTAAAACCAATTTATAAATTATCTTCACCCTTTCTTCTAAAACTATGCTTCAGATATTCCTCTCTTGGATTTTTGATCCAAAGAAGCAAATTTACATTTGCACAAATATTTCTACACAAATGTCTGTAAATGCTTTATTAGCAATAACAAGCTATTTGAAATTACTCACATGGTCTTTCACTATCAAAATCATTGAAAATTTCCTGCTATAGACAGAATGGAATACTACTTAATGATTAAAGGATGAACTTTTTCATTTAGACACATCATGAGTGGACCTCCAGAGCATTTTGCATGGTAAAAAAAAAAAAAAAGAAAAAAGAAAACACACAGGCATGTCTTTTTTATTGAGAGTCAGTTTATGTCACTTTGTAGATGTCACATTTATTATAAACTGAAGGTTTGTGGGGGTTCTATTTAGACAGAACTCTCCAAATAATCAATGAGTAATAGATTGGTTGTCACCAGGCACAGGGATGAGAATGTCGGGGGACACATGTAAAATCAGGAAGGTAGTTTATTTATGGTGGTGGAATCATCCTGTATCTTGATTTTTGATAACAGTTACACACATCTCTGCACTGGATCAAATTGCACAGAACTACAGATACAAACACAGAAATGCAGTTATAAAAATGGTGAAAACTGAAGAAGCTCTGTAGAATAATGATTATTACCCATGCCACTGTTCGGTTTGGCCTTGCACTGTAGTTGTGTATCTTGGCTCTTGGCTGACATTGAATGAAGGAGACATGAGACTGCACACTTTACAGTGCGTAAGTATTTCCAAAAACTGTCTTAAAGAAAGAACAAAAAGATCTTTGAAGTTTAAAGTATAACTTTGTTTTTCAAACTGTGGACAATTTCAAATATAGCATAAAATACCAGCAATATCTCCGTTTTGTTATTTACATAGTAAGTCAGGTGAAAATAATTCTGAATGTTATGCCTATTAAAGATATTGTTAAAATTGCCAGAATTATGTGAGGATGTGAGAAGTTAAGTTCACAACAAAGAATAAATAATTGAAAGAGTTTGCCTGATGGAAGCAATTATATCACATTTTAATTAAGCAAAGATATTAAAGAATCATTTATTTCCAACCAGTCATAATAAATTACAGACTTTATCTATTTATTTCCAGACTTTAACATCTGCTCAATATCTTGCTGATACATACAATGATACATCCTATGTTTTTAGTCAAAATAAGCCTAATATTTGTCAGAGCAAACTTCATAGACCTGAAGCAGCCTCCAATTTTTTTTTTCTAGAGGGGGAATTTAAATGTCTTATGAAGAACTAATTTTTTAAAAATAAATGTGATAAGTCAAAATGAATGAGTACTATACAAATTAGACCTTCTTATCTGGTCTAAGATGGGGTCTCGGCATGTTTCAAGCTATTGCAGGTCAACATTTTCAGAGTCTTATCAGGACTCACCTTGACTTCTCTCATAATTCACATCTAAAGCGTTTGCAAATACTGTTCACTCCACCTTCCAGATTCATTTAGTGTCCAATTTCTTTGCTGCCATCTTAACATAAGGTGTGATCCGCTCTCCCAGAATTACTGCCAGGACCTCCTAAGTAGTTTTGCCCACTCCTTGCTCTTCTCGGTAACCCAGCACAGGTTACTTTCAAAATGTGAGAAAGAGCATGTCATTCCTCTGCTTAGACCCTCCAATGACTTACCATTTCCAGCACCCTGCGATGTGTTTACCTGGTTGTCTGCGACCTGTCTGACCACGCTACCTCCTACAAATCTCTCAGAAAATTTTATCTAGTCTCATTAGGCACTTGGCTAATCTTTAGGACAACAAGCATTCTCCTAAGGACCTTTGCGCTTGCTATGGGTTTTACTTGGAACATACTTCTTACAAGTGAATGCTCTGTGCTCTCTTTCACCTTCTGTGGGTCTTTCTGCTCAACAGTCAACTTACCATGAAGGCAGTCCCTGATGACCTCATTTTTTCTAATCACCTTATTAAAACACCTCTGTTTCCCTTAAATAGATATATTTCTTTTGCAGTAGCAAATTTATTAGGGCACAATGCCATGTTTTTAATTTTAGGTAGTACATTGTAGAGTAGATCTCTTAACTAACGAGTCTTACATAACGGAAATACTCCCATGAGCAACAACTCAACATTATCTTCTTTCCCAAACCTTTAGAAACCACCACTAAATTTTCTGCTTTGATTACTATTTAAACACCTCATATAAGTAGAAAATTGCAATATTTGTTCTTTTGAGACTAGATAATATCATTTGTCATGATTTCTTCTGGTGCATCCATGTAATCACAAATGATTGAATCTCATTCTATTTGAAGACACATAATATTCCATTGTGCACATATGCCACATTTTCCTTTTTGTTAAAATTATAATTATGAACAGATATTAATTGTTACACAGTTATCTTTTAAAAATCCATAACACAGAAAAATCTGACCTACCTTACTTAGTTGTTTGCTGAATATCTTCTACATTCTGTAATGCTATTTCCATAGCAAACACACCAAAAAATTAGCATCTACACAATATTCACATATATTCCTGAGCATTATGCGTCTGAGGTGGATAAGGATTGGGTAATCCCTCGAAATCATTCTAGCAGGAAGTGGTCTTCATGAAATCCAGCTCTTCCTACAACCACTTATTAAGAATGACTTGTGTTTAAGCTTTTGCTATCTTTTCCCTGTCTTCTGCCCACATGCATTATAGAACACTGGAATATTTTGCAAAACCAAAACAAAACCCCACACCAACAATTTACTTAAATGTCTTTGAGCAAAAATGAAATTAGGATTCATTTGAAAGGGTAGAGGCAATATGAAATTCTCAGAAAAATTACTGAATTTGAGAAATTGTATTTGGCAATCTTTGAAAATAAGACAACAATGTAGTTTGCCATATCAGTTGACTCTTCATCCACAAACGATTTCTCTATAACATGCAATAATGTTTATTAACATACTTGCCATAAAAATCTTTCAAAGTTGAAATCAATACTCAAAAACTGCTGCTGCTTAATCAATTAAGTGTATGTAACATTCTAAGTCCATTGCTGTCTTTTCAATAATGTTCATAGTAACTGAATTGAACATAGTAACATCAGGAGTAGATTCCGGTTCAGAAAAAGAAGCACCCCATAAGAAGCACTCCTTCTATTTGCTGAAGGTTTATCACTATATTCCTGCAACTCACTCACATATTCAGGGTGAACTTCACTTTCTAACTTTCTTGCTATTTCTGTCACATCTGCAGTTAATTTTTCTGCTGAAATCTTGGACCCCTCAGTGTTATCCATGAAGATTGGAATAAACTTCTTCCAAACTGATGTTTATGTTGAAACTTTGACCTTTCCTCAGGAATTACAAATGTTCTGAATGGCACATAGAATCCATTGCACAACATTTTCAAATTTCTTTGCTCAGATCCTTCAGAGGAGGAACTATCTATGACAACAATAGCCTTATGAAAAAAATGTACTTCTTGAATTCTAAGACTTGAAGATCAAAATTACTTCTTGAGTCATGGGTTACATTATAAATGTTGTGTTAACAGTCATGAAGGCAACATTAATTTTGTTTTACATTTCCATCAGAGTTCTGGGATGATCAGGTACATTGTCATTGAGGAGTAATATTTTGAAAAGAATCGTTTTTCATTTTGCTGCATATGGATTTCCAGTTTTCCCAGCACCTTTTTGATGAAGAGGCTATCTTTTCTTCATTGTATGTTTTGAGCACTTTTTTCCTAGTGTGAGAAAACTGTATCTTTCACCATGCACAAAACTCAACTCAAAATGAATCAAGGACCTCAGAATTAGACCAGAGACCCTGCACTTAATAGAAGAAAAAAGTAGGTCCAAATCTTCATCTTGTTGGCTTAGGACCAGCCTTCCTTAACAGGACTCCCAAAGCACAAGAAATAAAAGCAGAAATCAATAATTGGGATAGATTCAAACTTTTTCTTAGCAAAGGAAACAATCAACAATGTGAAAAGAGAGCCTGAAGAGTGGGAGAAAATCTTTGCCACACATACTTCAGATAGAGCACTAATCTCCAGAATCTATAAAGAACTTTACACCAAGAATACAAATAACCCAATCAAAAAATGGGCTAAGGAAATGAACAGACACTTCATAGAAGAAGATCTACAAGCAATCAACAGATATATGAAAAAATGTTCAACATTTCTAGTAATAAGAGAAATGCAAATCAAAACTACCCTAAGATTCCATCTCACCCCAATTAGAATGGCGATTATCAAGAATACAAGCAACAATAGGTGTAGGCGAGGATGTGGGGAAAAAGGTACATTCATATATTCCTGGTGGGGATGCAAATTATTGAAGCCACTCTGGAAAGCAGTGTGGAGATTCCTTAGAAAACTTGGAATGGAACCACCATTTGACCCAGCTATCCCACTCCTTGACCTATACTCAAAGGACTTAAAATCAGCATATTACAGAGATACAACCACATCAATGTTCATAACTGCTCATCAATGCCCTTCAATTGATGAACAGATAAAGAAACTCTGATATATATACACAATGGAATATTACTCAGCCATAAAGAAGAATAATATTATGGCATTTGTAGGTAAATGGATGCAGTTGGAGAATATCATGCTAAGTGAGATAAGCCAATCCCAAAAAAATAAAGGCCGAATGATCTCTTTGATAAGCAGATGATGATACACAATGGTGGGTGGGAGGGAGGCAAGAGTGGAGGAAGTATAGATTGTATAGAGGAAAAAAAGGGGAGGGGAGAGGTGGGGGGAAAGGAAAAATAGAATGAGACAGACATCGTTGCCTTATGTACATGTATGATCTCACAAATGGTGAGAATCTGCTTCTTGTACAACTGGAGAAACAACAGTTGTACCCCATTTGTGTACAAAGAATCAAAATAAATAAATTTTTAAAAATAAAATAAATAAAATAAAATATATTTTGAAAAAGAATCTTTTTTTTCTGAGCTGCAGGTGCCAACAGGGGACCTAGAACATTCAGTAAACCATGTTGAAGACAGATGTGCTGTCATCCAGGCTTTATTGTTGCATTTAAACAGCACAGAAAATTTTTAAAGGCCCTAGAAGTTTTAGAGTGGTACCTGAGCAAAGTCTTCAACTTTACATCACCATCCCATTATCCCCTAACAAGTCTTAGTCTGTCATTTGAAGCTTTCAAACCAGGCATGACTTTTCCTGTTTCTAGAATAATTTTAGGTGGCCCCTGCTGTTTATCCACCTTCATTGACGATCTTAGCTGGATCTCGGGGACCATTTCCTGCAGCTTCTACATCAGCACTTGCTGCTTCACCTTCCACTTTGAGGCTATAGAGATGATTTCTTTCCTTAGATTCGTGAACCAACTTCTGGTAGCTTTAAACTTTTCTTCTGAAGCCTCCTCACCTCTCTCAGCCTTCACAGACTAAAGAGATTTTAAGCCTTTCTGTGGATAAGCTTTGCCTTAAGGTAATATTGTGGCTAGTTTGATATTCTATCCAGACCATTAAAACTTTCTGCATATTAGCACTGAGGCTATTTTACTTTCTTATCATTCATGTGTTCACTGGAGGAGCACTTTCAATTTCCTTCAAGAACTTTTTCTTTGCATTCACAACTTCGTTAAATAATAGGACAAAAGTTGTAGCCTATCTCAAGCTTTCTATATGCCTTCCTCATTAAGTTTAATCATTTTTAGCTTTTGATTTAAAGTGAGAGAGGATCAACTTTTCCTTTCACTTGAAGAATCAGAGGCCATTGTAAGATTATTAATTGGTTTCATTTAAATCCTGCTGTGTTTCAGGGAATAGAGAGGACAGAGGAGGGGGTTGGGGGAATGGCTGGTCAGTGGAACAGTGAGAACACATGCCACTTATGGGTTAAGTTCACCATTTGGGCACAATTCCTGGTGTCTCCTAACAATGACCATGCTAATATAAAAGAACACAGATCACGGATCACCATAAAATGTGATGATAATGAGAAAGGTTAAAATCGTGATCATGAGCAAAAGTGGCACAAAGACATGAACTGAACACACGCAGCTGAAAAAATGGTGCTAAAATATTTATTTGGCACAGAAATGCCAGTTTATAATGTGGCATCTACAAGGTAAAATAAACCGAAGTTCAATAAAACACAGCATGCCTGTCTGCATTTAAGATACACAGAAATCACCAGGACTTGGAAATAGAATTACCATTTTCAAGATAAGAAATGTTAGTCTCAGAGATTAACAAGGAGATTAACTTGTTAAGTCCTAGAGTCACATAAGAATCCAAGCTGGAATTCGATCACTAAGTCTTTCTGTAGTCAGTGTGTTTGCATTTTTCATTATTCTATGCTGCTTCTTAAGAAGGGCTTTGGGAAATTGGGGGTGGCAATATCATAATCCATCATAATAAGAAGAAAGTATGTAATTGTATTATTTTTATAACTGAAAAAATTAGAAAAAGCGAAGAGCATAAAACTGTTCAGTCTCAGTAATCAAAATAATTTGAATTTAAGACACTGAATGCATTTTTCATAATAGTATTCTGTGTTGGCAAAAGTATCCATGAAAGGATAACTTCTGCTGCTGCTTGCCAGGAGTTGTAAAAATGGGCTATCTGTTTGAAAGGAAAACTGGTAGTGTACTTCAAGAATATTTTAAATGCTAATACTTTTTAGTTGAGCAAGTCCTCTTCTGGGAAAGCATAAAATACTTAGTAATAAATTTCACCAAGGGATATGAAAGATCCCAACTTAGAAAACTATTAAACATTGATGAAGGAAACTGAAGAAATAAAAATATAGAAAAAAATCCTATGTTCATTCAGTGGAAGAATTGATACTACTAAAATGTCCACATCACGCCAAGCAATAAATAGGTGACATTATGCACAGAAATAGAAGAAAAATTCCTAAAATTGGTCTGAACCACAAAAGACCCAAGATGGTCAAATCAGCCTTGCATGTGCACATGTACACCCGTGCACACACAAACACAAAATAAACCAACAACCCTGGCTTGGTGGTGCATGACTTTAATCCCAGTGATTTGGGAGGCTGACACAGGAGGATCTAAAGTTCAAGACCATTCTCAGAAACTTAGTGAGGCCCTAAGCAACTTACAGAGTACCTGCCTCAAAAACAAAAACAAAAACAAAAACAAAAGGGGGTTGTGGGAGTGCTGGGGATGTGGTTCAGGAGTTAAGCATCCCTGGGCTCAATCCCAGGTACATAAATAAATATATAAACAAACAAACCTTGGTCTCCTTCCTACCTGATTTAAAAATACAGTGCAAAGCTATAGTAGTCAAATCACTACTATAATGACATAAATCAACACGTTGACTGATGATGAAACAGAATAGGGAACCCCAAAATAAATTCACATATTTATGGCCAACTGATTTTAAACAAAATCACTAAGAACAGACGATGGGAAAAGGATAGACTTTTCAATATACGGTGTTCAGAAAATTTGATATCCAGATGCAGAGGAATGTAACTATACCCTTACACCATATACAAAACAAAGTCAAAATGAATTAAAAATTTGAATATAAAAACTGACACTGCAAAACTACTAGAAAATACCAGGTGCACCCCTGTAATCCCATCACCTTGGGAGGCTGAGGCAAGAAGATCACAACTTCAAAGCCAGCCTCAGCAATTTAGTGAGGCCCTAAGCAACTCAGTGAGACCCTGTCTCTAAATAAAATACAAAATAGCGTTGCAGATGTGGCTCAGTGGTTGAGTGCCCCTGAGTTCAATCCCTAGTACCAAAAAGATCCAAAACTACTAGAACATACATGAACAGTTCCATGATGTTGTTTAGGTGATGACTTTTTGGAAATAAACCCAAAAAGTAAAAACAGACAAATGGGATTATACCACACTAAAAACTGTCTGCAGAACAAAGGAAGCAACTGACAGAATGAAGAGAAAACCCACAGAATGAAAGAAAATAGTTTCAAATAATATACCAGATAAGAGTTTATAGAGATTGAATATCCTTTATCTGAAATGTTTAGGACCAGAAGTATCCTAAAAACATTTCAATTGCTTTTTATTATTTTGGAATATTTGTATAAATACACTAAAACATCTCGAGCATGGGACCCAAATCTAAACACAAAATTCATTTGTTTCATATACACCTTATGTAAACATAGCCTGAAGGTAATTGTGTGTAATATTTTTAGGGTTTCTGTGGTTTAGCTGTGACCCCATCACATGACGGCAAGTGTGGAATTTTCTACTTGTGATATCATGCTGATTTTAAAAGTTTCAAACTTTGGAATATTTCAGAATTCATATTTTTGGAGTATGGGTGCTAGACTTTTTTCTGAAACGTATAAGAAACTCAAACAACTCGATAGCAAGAAAACAAATAATCCTATTTAAAAATGGGTGAATGACCTGAATAGACATTTCTCAAACAATAACACACATGGTTAACAGGTATGTGAAAAAATGAGGAACATCACTACTTAGCAGGAAAATGCAACCACAGTGAGATTTTGCCTCAACTCTATCAGGATGGCTCTCTTCAAGAGGAAAAGTGAACAAGTGCTGGTGAGATGGTGAAGAAAAGGGAAACTGCAGACACTGAAAATGTGATGGGTTCTCAACAAACTAAAAACAGCTCTACCGTAAGACCCGGCCATCTCAAGACTAGATGTTTATCCAAAGAGGATGAAACCAGTGTGTTGTATGGATCACTGCACTCCATGTTTCTGGAGCCCTTTCACAACAGCCAGGATATGGAATCAATGTAAATGTCCACCAGTGGATGAATGGACAAAGGAAATATGATAACCATTCACAGAAGAATGCTCTTCAGCCCTAAGAAGGAATGGAATCCTGTGGTTCATGACAACATGAGTGAATTTGGAAGACAATAGGTAAAGTGAAATGAGTCAGATGTAAAAAGACAAAGACTCACTCAGGTGGATTCTAAAAATGTTGATCACAGCGAAGCAGAAGGTAAATGGTCATTATCAGGGACTGAGGCTTTAGAGGTTGGGGTTGAGAAGAAGCCGCTCAAAGGACAGGAAGTGGTAGATAGGAGGAACACCTTCAAGAGATCTATAATTCAAAATAGGGACTGTTGAGTGCGGTGATAGGATCCGAGAGCAGATACTGAGATAAGGGGTCTCTGATACCCTCATAGCTGTGGTATGCCTGGTTCTTGGGAATGTTCCTGGGCAAGCGCACAGGGTGCCTAGCTACTGTAGCAATGCTTTGCATGAGGAGGCTCAGTGCAAGAGCCCTATCAATTCTAACCTTGATCTCAGGCACACAGCTTCTGGGAAGAAAAGAATTCTTATGTTAGACAACCACAATGTTTTACCAGCTCTGGTTCCTGCCCACCTTGTAGCAACTTATAACAATGGACTTTCAAGAGAGCTACACAAAGCTCCTCACATTGCACTTTACAACTGTGGATTGCAACTATGGAAAAGCTACATAGGATGTCCTAGTTTCTGTAACTTGCCTGAAAACAAAGAATAATGCTTGCATAGTCTTTAACCTGATAATGAGACATATATAAATAAAAATTGCTGGCATAACTCTTTAGATCTGCATCTCCATCAGAGAGCAGAACTCCACCTGATTCCAACCTAATCTTCAAGATCTGTGTCTGTGAATCTTTATTTTCCAATCCCCCTTTGTCCCTTGCCTCAGAGTTTGCCTGCTGGTAGCTACAAGGGACTATAGTAAATTATATTTTTTATCCCTGGAAAGTGCTAAAAGTATGGCTGTAAAGTGTTTTCAGCATAGAAATGATTATCATGTGAGATAATGCACATTTATTGTCTAGATTAGGCATTTCACAATATAAATATTTTCTTTCACACATGATATTGTACTTGACAAATATATACAATATTATGTCACTTATAAAAATAATTTAATGTTATTAATTTGCTTAAGTCTACCTTCTTCTTAAGTTATTCTTTATATGGAGCATAGTCTCTGGAATCTAATTCTGCCAGAGTTCTCACCAACTCTATCAGAGATTAGACTGTGATGTAAGCTCACTATCTATGTCTATCTCTTAATTGAGCATTGAAGAAAAGTCACTTAACTCATTCTAAATGACTGTATCTTTGCAATGTAATAGTAATGGGGTCAACTTCAACTGGCTTCTCTTATACTCCAACATTTATTAAGAGTGTACTGTGGGGTGTTAATGAGCAGGTGATCTCATATTGATGTGCTTTCAGCAGTACATCTGGTTGCCTCTCAGTAACAGGTTTATTAGAGAGTAAAAACTGCATTCTGCCTATAAACTTTTGGCATTCTCTTCACATTGTTTTATTCTTTTGCATATTTTATAAATTTTAAATGAGCACACATATACATTTCTTCTATAATCAAAAACACATTAACATTTTGCCAAAGCATTGATGAAATTTCAGCAGTAATGCTTAAAACCATTACTTATAGTTCATTTAATGTCTAACAGAATGTCTTCCAAAATATTTACTGCTTTGGCAGATGATGTGATGTTTGTTATAGAAATAATATGGGCTTGAGAGTTAACTCTGCATTACAAGCTTAAGACCAATAATTTGGAATGTGTGACTTTGGACTAATGCATTAATGTCAGAGTCTTTCTGTACCTGAGAAACCTGGGTTAGCAATATGTACCTTTCACAGTGTGGATGAGGTTTAAAAATTAAATAAATTAATATGAGAAACATAAATCCCAATATTTGGTTCATATTAGGAGATAAGAAAACTATAAACTCTAGAATTAATTTTTTTTTCATTTGAAGAGCTCATGATTCATCAGAGGTTTTTTCTTGTGTTTTTCATGGAATACCAAATTCTTACAGGCAAACTACTTGAATTTTAATATGTTCTGCCTTGCCCCTGCCAACCCCCTATCATCCAACTTCCTTCCAAAAATTGATTTTATTGTGCCATAGATGTAAATGAGCCATTGTAAAGTATGTCCTAAATTCCTGGCAACCTGCAGGGCTCTCCGGCTGTTTGAGTATTTTAAAGCAGGCATTTCTTATCATAAATTCCTTGAAACATAATAAGACTGATTCCTAGACTAACTGGTGAGCCAGGAAATTGAATCATTTGTCTGAATGTCTTTGTGGTGGTAGACTTGCTTCTTAGGTGCTTGCCTCAAAGAGCTAGTTTAAAAGGCTAATTGAAATATTCTTTGCAAGAAGGAGACTGTCAATAGTGGCTAATCATTGAACATATTGTACCTAAATATGAAATAGTGTAAATGTGAGTTGAAATTCTGCCTAGTTCGAATGATACTTTAGCAGTAAATATGGTTCCTTAGTGAGTCAGTCCTTATAATGTGAACAAATTCTCTGAGTCTAAACAAATATTATAATGCAGAAACTGGGTAGAAGCCAGAGAATCCTGAAAAGTTGGAGCTTGGCTCAGATTCCTAGGAGAGAAAAATCCAGTGGAATAGAGTAAGTCCTTGTGAACAAAGCTTAAAAACATTTTCAAGCAATTTGCAAGTCACAATAAGCAAAAAGAAAAATAACCTTCAGAGTAAACTATTGTTAATCCAATGTCTCTGGACTCGTGAGGTAGAAGCCACCTCAGGATGGCTAGATGTGGGAGATGGGATTGTAATGCTGCCCTGTCTAGAAGCTGAGAACAGTGTGGTTGGTTAGTAAGATAAATAAATATAAGGGCACCTAGGACAGTCATTGGACTCTTGTGAAAGCTATTCACACTTTTGGGACTCGATTTGGTTTTATTTGATGACATCAAATATAGTTTGTCTGACAATGAAGAATCATAGAATTTTTGACATGGTTTTCTTGAAAAGAATATTCTCAGTACATCACTTCTCTCCCGGTCCTGCTCCTGCCCCTGCCATCTGAAAATTGATAGAGATGGAAATGTGAAGTTTTAGTTTAAAGATAACAATAAGGCAACCAAAAGTTGACTGCATTTTTCCAGAGCAGCAAGAATCTGTATTTGTAAAAACTCTCTCTTAAAAACAACTATTTTAAAAAATATATATATATAAAAATTAAAAACTAACATTTGACAATTTCCATTCCAAAACAACTTTGGAGGATAAAAGCATAAACATAACGACTTGCATTTTCCTATACAAATGAGGGGAAAATGTGATTTGAAAACAATTCATCTAAATAGGTAGATTTATCAAAACATTATATAAATAATTTTGCATATTGTTATATCCTAATATTTTTACAGTACTGTGGGGGAATTTCTTAAATTCAGAAATTTAAAATCTAAAATCAAAATTTTACACTCATAAATAATTTGTAGAAATATCTCAAAACATTTGTCAGCCTATTGGTAAAATTGAAAAAAAATCTACATATAAAATGTTCTTTTACATTAAACATGGTATTCCTTCATAAACATTTCTCAAAACATTCCTATTTTTGTAAACATCACTAAGTAACTATAACATGTCATATTGCATGGATATACCATAATTCACACATTCATTTTGAATTTTCACTAATATAAAAGAATTTTGACATTTTGTATATAAATATTTGCTTGTAGTTATTTTAAGATGCACTACCTCTAAGTTTTGAAATCTTTTTGAATATCTTTTGATATTGCTAAAATTCCCTATTAAAAATGTACATATTTACATTCTCATGAGTAGGGTAAGATATGTCCTTTTAAACACAAGCTATTTCATGGGGAATAAGTAGAGGGAAATGAGAGGGATGCAGGGTATGAAAAATGGTGGAATGAGACAGACTCATTACCCTATGTACATGTATAATTACACAAATGGTATGAGTCTACATCGTGCACAACCATAGAAACAAAATGATGCACCCTATTTGTGTACAAAGAATCAAAATGCAGTCTGTAAAAATAAAAAGAAAAAAAAACTTGTTCTAGTAGAATTTTTTTTTTCTCATAATCACTTTATTTGCCTACTCTTTGCTAGGTAGACGATTTTTCATGTTTTTATTAAGCATATATTATTAAGGCATCTTAGTCTGCTCAAGTTGTTGCTCAGGTTGTTACAGAAGAATATCACCTACTGGGTGGCTCATAAACAATGAAAATTCAATTCTCACAGTTCTGGAGGTTGGGAAATTCAAGACCAAGGTAAAGTCTGGGGAATTAAGCAAACACTGGCCAAAATCATTGTCTGGAGAAGGCTCACTTTCAGGTTCACAGATCTTTTTGCTGTGGCTTCAAGGGGCATAAAGGGCATCGGGTTCTCTGTAGCCTCTTTAATAAAGGCACAAATCTAAGTTATGAGAATTCCACTCAAGACCCAACCCCTTTAGACCCAAATACCATCAGATGAGGAAGAGATTTCAACCTATGAATGTTGAAAGAACACAGAGATTTAATTTATAGCACAAAATTTCATCACACAGGGTAAGGTCTGAGTCATGGTGACACCACACATCTGGCTGTGTCTATATTGACACAGAATATTGGGTGAGTCCATTCAGACTAAAGTAAAACATCCTCCTAATGATGAGGGGAAGGCTGAGCTTATGTGTCAGCAATTCACGACCTTGGTTATGAGAACACACAGAAGGTAAAATCTGGGGAATTAAGCAAACACTGGCCAAAGACTCATATGCCCTTTTATTTGCATTTATTCTACCCACTTGATTAGTTGACCAATCAAACAATATTTATTTATTGTATTTGTACATACTACAAATTAATCCAATTAATAAATTTACCATACCCTGGTAAGAGCAGAGTAGAACATATATCAAATTGTAGTTCATAGAAATTTATCCCTTTTGAAAAGTGATCTGTTTTCACATTAGTTTAGAAAATGTCACACTATTTATTTTCCCCTTGGAGATTTGCATTGCTCATTAAAGTATTAAACATTCTGAGAAATATTACAGTAAAACAGCCTGTTTAGTTTTAACCTGGCATTTACAAAATTATTATCAATTTTGTGTGGTAAGATGTTTGCTATGTAATATCTACTTGCTTTCACTAAGACTCATATTCTTTACAAATCACTCAAAAAAGGCTGATAAAATAAACAAGCAAAAATAACAGATTTTGAAGCAAAATGGAAATAGTTTTCAAATCTTAAAAATACCTGCCCTGTTAGTTTTACAGCCTACCTAAAATCTGTTAGGCAAATGATTTAATTTTTCTGATAATCCATTTTTTCTTTTATGCAGGCATGATGACACTCGTCTGCAATCCTGGTGACTTTGGAGGATGAGGCAGGAGGATGGCAAGTTCAAAGCCAGCCTCAGCAACTTAGTGAGGCCATAAAAATGTAGTGAGACTGTCTCAAAATAAAAAGGACTGGGAATGTGGTTGGTGGTAAGCACTCCTGGGTTCAATCCCTGGTACCAAAAAGAAAAGAAAAAATAAAGCAAACACATTTTCCTATTTTCAAAATTGTAATCAATAACAATAGCATATAAAAATAGATTTGTATGGCTCTTATTAGATTAACTATTACTACCTATATAGTATGGGGCAGAGTAAAAACTTAATAGATAATTACTTTTAATTTAAATGTCATAATGTACCCTACATTTTGCTGGAAAATCAGGAAGTCATAACTTTTCAGAGAAATAGGCATTTTGTACTAATTCATGTACTTAGTTCTGCTTGTGAGCAAATTGTTTACATAGCAAAAAAAAAAAAACATAGCTATTTACCTCTCACCTATTTGAATTAAAAATATTGGCATAGAAGAAAACATCTACTACATTAAGGAACAAAAAAGTTTTAATACTATTATAAATTAATTATATGATTCAGCAGTATATGTTTCTTTCATACATTAAAGAAAAACAAAACTGACTGAAATTAAAAATACCTAGTATCCCCCCTGACTTAATTCATTCACTGGGTTTCTTGAAGTGAAAAAACAGACAGATTCTACATATATAACATTTACTATAGAGCATTTCAATTTCTTTGTATTTAAAGTATACTATTAAAGGAGGTCTTTGTGAGTGTATATTTGTGTTGTAAATGATAAACCTATAAATAGGAGTATTGATATCCTATAGATAGGAGTACTGATACAACCTTTTTCTTCTATGTGTATTTTTGTGAACACAAATAGCTAATAGCTGAGAAAAAAAGGCATATACATCATCTATTATTCATGCACACACAAATTCTTGTATTGAATTATATGCACTCATATTTCATTACTATGCTTCATGTTAGAAATTCAAATTGGTCATGATGCCTTTCAGCTACTCTTCATGGCAACAGAATTCCAGGGGCATTTCTCTCCCTCAAGGCAGAAGAAGGTGAAACTCATTTGCATTCAAAAATAACATTACCTCTAAGATTTTATATTGCTTTTAACTCTCTCCAGCTCTTGGGTGGTTAGCCATGAAATTATGCTTGCTTTATAACTGTTTAATTTCAACTTATAATGAAACATGATTGTGGAATAGCCAAAGGCTGATTTAGTAAGTGGCTCTTAGAACTTCCTATTTTATAGATTTTTTTATTCAGTTAGTTACAGAATATATAAGGGTAACTCCCTTCTACCTCAAAACTGGGTGCCAGCTGTTTTATAAACAGCACTTGGACTTTTGTATTCATTTTGATTAGCACTACAGACAATTCCAGTTGGAATTGGATTGTTGTGATAGAGATGAACTCATGTTGCTGTGGGTTTGCATGATTCAACAGAATATGTACGTGAAAATGTAAAACTTTATAAATTAAAAAATATCTCTGCATTTCTTCTTTACCTAAGATATCTAATTTGAATAATAGAAAATATTCTTGTTCCAACAGTTTGAAACAAAAATCCCAGGAATATAATACAGGACAAATAATAGATTAAGTATTTGATTTAATTTTTTTATTGTGAACAAATGGGATACATGTTGTTTCTCTGTACATGGAGTAAAGACATACCATTTGTGTAATCATAAATTTATATAGGGTAATGTTTGATTCATTCTGTTATTTTTTCCCTCCCCCCCATCCCTCTTTTCCCTCTATACAGTCCTTCCTTCCTCCATTTTTACAACACTCCTTAACCCTAACCCTAAACCTAACCCTAACCCTAACCCTAACATTAACCCCTCCCACCCCCCATTATGTGTCATCATCCGCTAATCAGAGAGATTGTTTGTCCTTTTGTTTTTTGAGATTGGCTTATCTCACTTAGCATGATATTCTCCAATTTCATCCATTTGCCTGCAAATGCCATAATTTTATTATTCTTTATAGCTGAGTAATATTCCATTGTATATATATACCACAGTTTCTTTATCCATTCATCAATTGAAGGACATCTAGGTTGGTTCCACAATCTGGCTATGGTGAATTGAGCAGCTATGAACATTGATGTGGCTTATCTCTGTAGTATGCTGATTTTAAGTCCTTTGGGTATAGGCCAAGGAGTGGGATAGCTGGGTCAAATGGTGGTTCCATTTCAAGCTTTCTGAGGAATCTCCATACTGCTTTCCAGAGTAGCTGCACTAATTTGCAACCCCACCAGCAATGTATGACTGTACCTTTTTCCCCACATTCTCACCAACAACTATTGTTGCTTGTGTTCTTGACAATCGCCATTCTAATTGGGGTGAGGTGGAATCTTAGGGTAGTTTTGATTTGCATTTCTCTTATTACTAGAGATGTTGAACATTTTTTCATATATCTGTTGATTGCTTGTAGATCTTCTGTGAAGTGTCTGTTCATTTCCTTAGCCCATTTGTTGAGTGGATTATTTGTATTCTTAGTGTAGAGTTTTTTGAGTCCTTTATATGTTCTGTAAATTAGCGCTCTATCTGAAGTATGAGTGGCAAAGATTTTCTCCCACTCTGTAGGCTCTCTCTTCACATTGCTGATAGTTTCCTTTGCTGAGAGAAAGCTTTTTAGTTTGAATCTATCCCAGTTGTTGATTCTTGCTTTTATTTCTTGTGCTATGGGAGTCCTGTTGAGGAACTCTGGTCCTAAGCCAACAAGTTGAAGATTTGGACCTACTTTTTCTTCTATAAGATGCAGGGTCACTGGTCTGATTCCGAGGTCTTTGATCCATTTTGAGTTGAGTTTTGTGCAGGGTGAGAGATAGGGGATTAATTTCATTCTGTTGCATATGGCTTTCCAGTTTTCCCAGCATCATTTGTTGATGAGGCTATCTTTTCTACTTGCATATTTTTGACCACTTTGTTTAATATGAGAAAATTAGAAAATTTAGAAAATTTAGAAAATTTATTTGGGTTTGTGTCTGCATCCTCTATTCTGTACCTTTGATCTACCATATATTTTGGTACCAATATCATGCTGTTTTTGTTATTATGGCTTTGTAGTAGAGTTGAAGATCTGGTATTGTGATACCCCTGCATCGCTCTTTCTGCTAAGGATTGCTTTAGCTATTCTGGGTTTTTTATTCTTCCAGATGAATTTCATAATTGCTTGCTCTATTTCTGTAAGGTACACCATTGGGATTTTAATTAGAATTGCATTGAATCAGAATAGCACTTTTGGTAGTATGGCCATTTTGACAATATTAATTCTTCCTATCCAAGAACATGGGAGATCTTTCCATCTTCTAAGGTTTTCTTTAATTTCTTTCTTTAGTGTTCTGTAGTTCTCATTGTAGAGGTCTTTCACCTCTTTTGTTAGATTGATTCTGAAGTATTTTATTTTTTTCGAGGCTATTGTGAATGAGGTAGTTTTCCTAACTTCTCTTTCTGAGGATTCATCACTTATGTATAAAAATGCATTGTATTTATGAGCATTGATCTTGTAACCTGCTACTTTACTGAATTCACTTATGAGTTCTTTTCCTATTCATATCCCTTTAATTTCTTTGATTTGTCTAATTGCTCTGGCTAGAGTTTCAAGGACGATGTTGAATAGAAGTGGTGAAAGAGGGAATCCCTGCCTTGTTCCAGTTTTTAGGGGGAATGCTTTCAGTTTTTCACCATTTAGAATGATATTGGCCATGGGCTTAGCATAGATGGCCTTTACAATGTTAAGGAATGTTCCCACTATCCCTATTTTTTCTAGTGTTTTGAGCATGAAGGGATGCTGTATTTTATCAAATGCTTTTTCTGCATCTATCGAAATAATCATGTGATTCTTAAGTTCAAGTCTGTTGATATGGTGAATGACATTTATTGATTTTTGGATGTTGAACCAACCTTGCATCCCTGGGATCAAACCCACTTGATTGTGGTGCACTATCTTTTTAATATATTTTTGTATGCAATTTGCAAAAATTTTGTTCAGATTTTTTGCGTCAATTTCATTAAGGATATTGGTCTGAAATTTTCTTTCCTCGATGTGTCTCTGTCTGGTTTAGGTATCAGGGTGATATTGGCTTCATAGAATGAATTCAGGAGGGTTCCCTCCTCTTCTATTTCATGGAATACTTTGAGGAGTATTGGAATGAGCTCTTCTTTAAAGGTTTTGTACAACTCGGCTGAGAACCCATCTGGTCCCAGACTTTTCTTTGTTTGTAGGCTTTTGATGATCTCTTCTGTTTCATTGGTTGAAATTGATTTATTTAAGTTGTGTATGTCCTCCTGCTTCAGTTTAGGTTTTCTTCGAGGTTTTCTGTTTTGTTGGAATATAGATTTTCAGAATAGCTTCTAATTATGTTTTGTATTTCACTCATGTCTGATGTGATATTTCCTTGTTCATTCCGAATTGTAGTAATTTGAGTTTTCTCCATCTTTCTCTTTGTTAATGTGGTTAAGGGTTTATCAATTTTGTTTATTTTTTCAAAGAACTATTTATTTTATTAATTTTTCTGATTTTTTCTTTTGTTTCAATTTCATTGATTTGGGCTCTGATTTTAACTATTTCCTGTCTTCTACTACTTTTGGTGTTGGTCTGCTCTTCTTTTTCTAAGACCTTGAGCTGGAGTGTTAAGCTGTTTATTTGTTGATTTTTACTTCTTTGTTGAATGCGCCCCATGAAATAAATCTTCCTCTAAGTACTGCTTTCATAGTGTCCCAGAGATTTTGATATGATGTGTCTTTGTTCTCATTTACTTCTAAGAATTTTTTTATTTCCCTCCTGATGTCTTCTGTTATCCATTCATCATATAATAGCGTATTATTTAATCTCCAAGTATTGGAGTAGTTTTTGTTTTTTATTCTGTCATTTATTTCTAATTTCAATCCATTATGATCTGATAGAATACAAGGTAGTATCTCTATCATCTTGTATTTGCTAACATTAGCTTTGTGGCATAGAATATGGTCTATTTTAGAGAAGGATCCATGTGCTGCTGAGAAGAAAGTGTATTCGTTCTTTGTTGGATGGTATATTCTATATATGTCTGTTAGGTCTAAATTGTTGAATGTGCTATTGAGATATATGGTTTCTATATTCAATTTTTGTTTGGAAGCTCTATCCTGTGGTGAGAGAGGTGTGTTAAAATCTCCTAGTATTATTGTGTTATGGTCTATTTGATTTCTGGAATTGAGAAGGATTTGTTTGACGTACGTGGATGAGCCAATGTTCGGGGCATAGATGTTTATGATTTTTATGTCTTACTGATTTATGCTTCCCTTAAGCAGTATGTAATGTCCTTCTTTATCCCTTCTGACTAGTTTTGGCTTGAAGTTCACATTATCTGAAATGAGGATGAATAATTCAGCTTTTTTGCTCTGTCCATGTGCATGGTATGTTTTTCCCCATCCTTCCATCTTTAGTCTGTGGGTATCTCTTTCTATGAGATTAGTCTCTTGCAGGCAGCATATTGTTGGATTTTTCTTTTTAATCCAATCTGCCAGTCTATGTCTTTTGATTGATGAGTTCAAGCCATTAACATTCAGGGTTATTATTGTGATATGATTTGTATTCCCATTCATTTGACTCATTTTTGTTTTTTGACATGATTTGGTTTCTCCTTTATTTGGCTATTCCTTTAGGCTAGTTCCTCCCTTTGCTGATTTGCATTGTTGTTTTTCATCTATTCCTCATGGAATATTTTGCTGAGAATGTTCTGTAATGCCAGCTTTGTTTTTGTAAATTCTTTTAGCTTTTTTTTTTTATCATGGAAGAATCTTATTTCGTCATCAAATCTGAAAGTAAGTTTTGCTGGGTATAAGATCCTTGGTTGGCATCCATTTTCTTTCAGGCCTTGGTAAATGATGTTCCAGGCCTTCTAGATTTTAGGGTCTGGATTGAAAAATCTGATATTCTTATTGGTTTCGTCCTGAATGTAATTTGATTCTTTTCTCTCGCAGCCTTTAAAATTCTGTCTTTATTTTGTATGTTAGGTATTTTCATAATAATGTGCCTTGGTGTGGGTCTGTTGTAATTTGTATATTTGGAGTCCTATCAGCCTCTTGTACCTGGTTTTGCATTTCATTCTTCAAATTTGGGGAATTTTCTGATATTATTTCATTGAATAGATTGTTCATTCCTTTGGTTTGTTTCTCTAAGCCTTCCTCAATCCCAATAATTCTTAAATTTGCTCTTTTCATGATATCCTATAATTCTTGTATTTCTGTTCATGATTTCTTACCATCTTCTCTGTTTGGTCAACTTTGTTTTGAAGATTAAATATTTTGTCTTCAGTGTCTGAGGTTCTGTCTTCCAGGTGTTCTATCCTATTGGTTATGCTTTCTATGGAATTTTTAACTGTTTTATTGTTTCCTTCATTTCAACGATTTGTTTGCTTTTTTTTTTTAGTATCTCTAACTCTTTATTGAAATGATCTCTTGCTTCCCAAATTTACTCTTTTAACTGTTGATTTGTGTGATCATTTCATTCTGCATTTCATTTAATGCCTGCATTTGCTCTTTCATGTCTTCCTTCAATGCCTGCGTTTGCTCTTTCTTCTCCTCATTTGCTTCCCCGATTGTTTTAATTATGTACATTCTGACATTTTCTGACATTTCTTCTGCTGTGCTGTCATTGGGTTTTATTGATATAGTATCTAGGTTTGTTTGGGACATTTTCTTCCCTTGTTTTCTCATATTGGTCAGATATCAGTGGGACTCTGAGATATTGCAGATTTCCGCTTTGGCTTATAGTGTCCCTGTAGATTTCCAGTATATCGCCTACCAGCCTTCAGTAGCCTGAAGTCTTGGAGGAACTTGATAATGCAGTGCTTCTGAAGAAAGCTGCCCCTAACCCGCTACTGGGTCCAGGGCTGGGGGCTGGTTCTGCGTGGAAATCCTCTCACTGGGCAGTCCTGCTCCTAGAAGCTGGCAATAGACAGGGCCTGCCCCTGCCTGAGGAAAGCCTCTCCCTGTCCTGCCTTGGTCCCAGAAGCTGCCTGCGGGCCAGGGCCCGCTGTTGGGTCAGGGCTTGGAGTTCGCTCTGTGCAGAATCTCTCTCACTGGGTGGACCTGCTCCAAGAAGCTGGTTGTGGATCCCGCCTGCTGCTGGAGGGAGCAGGGCTGCTTGGGAAGTCTCTGGCCGCCCTGCCCTGGTCCTAGAAGCCACCTGCGGGTCAAGGCCCACCACTGGGTCTGGGGCTTGGGGTTGGCTCTGTGCCGAAAAGCTCTTACTGGGCGGGCCTGCTCCGAGGAGCTGGCTGTAGATCGCGCCTGCCACCAGAGGGAGCAGGGCTGCTTGGGGACGTCTCTGGCTGCCCTGCCCTGATCCAAGAAGCCACCTAGGAGCCAGTGCCCGCTGCTGGGTTCAGGGCTTGGGATTGGTTCTGTGTGGAGAAGCTCTCACTGGGCTGGCCTCCTCCTAGTAGCTGGCTGTAGATCGAGCCGGCCTCCAGAGGGAGCAGGGTTGTTTGGGGAAGACTCTAGCTGCCCTGCCCTGCTCGGAGAAGCTGCCTCTGTCCAGGCCAGCTGCCTCGGCCGAGCTTCACCCAGTGGGACAACCCTGCAGCTCTATGTTGGTCCGAGTCTCTCAATGCCTCCCCTTCTTGAATCCTGGGTTCTGGAGCAATGGGAGATGCAGTCACCCTCTAGTCCGCCATCTTGAATCCATCTGATTTAATTATTTTTAATTAATTTTCATCCCCTCATCACTTATCTTAAGCAAACTTTCAAAATTCACATTTATTTTTGACCACAGTTTCCAAATCTACATTTTCACTCTCACTGGACACCTATTCTTGAGTACATTTCAGATGGAACTCTGAATGTTCCTTCTATTAGGTCCTTTTTATGATCTCTTGTTTTTGCTAATGGTATCACCTTGGTCACATTTCCCATTGTTCAAGATATGGTGTGACTAACTTTCAAAAAAACAACTTATAAAGATTGTTTAAAAACAAAAAAAGATAATGCAATAAGCCCAAATTCATACTATAGGTTATAATTTTCTATGACAGCAACTGTGGGAATCTACTTTTTAAACCAGCACCAAAGTTATTTTTATGCATGGGAGAATTTGAAAATCATCACACTATTTTGCACATCACTAAACAAGAACTGACTACACACCAGTATCATATGTCAAAACTTCAAAATCGAAGTCACAGAACAGAAAATAATTGTTTGGAGAATAATAATTTATAAATACATTCATAAATCTCTATGTCTCTGAAGGTACAATTGTTTTCCCAAATAGCATACACCTAAATAATTTCCATTTGCTGTGCAGTAAAATTTCACAAGGAGATGATTGGACCAGAACATTTTAAGAAAAATATCCTCTGTCAATGGATGAACTACCAAAACAATGTGGAAACTACTCCCCAAATTAACATTTAATAATACATATGAGCTTTATAATATTTAAAATTTAAATCTTTTTATTTAATAATTTATTATTTGTATTTAAACTGCAAGTATTTATAACTAAATATAAACCATATAATACCTATTACTTCTCTTCATATCCTCAATGCTGGGATTCTGTTTACTATTATTTAAAATACTCAGACATGTACTTTATTTACAAAGGATTCTTATACAAAGGATTAAAAATTATTATTGTCAGTCTTCCTCTATCACAGTCAGAAAGAAGGAAAGTCTTCTGAAGGCTTCTGAATTGCTGTTCATTCAAGCAATAACCTCCAAGTATGCTCCATTCTCCTGCTCCCTTTTTAGATCTGATTTCCAATTATCAGTGCAGCTGAAGAAAGGGAACAGGAAAGACAAACAAACAAAAAAACCACACTTCCTTCAAACTCATCTCTAGAAAGTATGCTTACTTTCCATTGTTTATTTGAACTAAGTTGTGAATCTCGCACTGTTAAAAGCAGTGAAATATCTGGGAGTCGGACTAATTTTTTAAGTAATTTAGAACTTATTTTTTTTATTTTAACAAGCTGCACTTATCCATACTTTGTGATATACTCATAGTTTATTATTGTTGATCAAATGATGGATATTTAACTGGAATATTTTGTGTATCATGAATTGTATTGAAGTTGTACATCATATAGAGAGGGTTAAGTTGGGCTTCAGAGTTCATCTCATCCAACCCTTTTATATAACAAAGAAGAAACATCATATCATAGGCAATCTTTGTCCCACAATTGTTGGCAACCCTTCAGCAGACTGCTAGGATGAAAGGAATGGGGATTGGAGTCAAGGAGCAGTAGAGCAAGCTCTAAGGTAGCTGTTGAGAAAATTAGACAGATTGGCACTTGAAATTCCCTCTTTTTTTGTTATAGAAAGAGGCCCATGTTATTGCTTAGGAAGAGAAATCAAGGTTTCTCAGACAATGATTGTACTTGAGGACAAATGGGTGGCTAGCATGGTGGTTCAACATGACCACTTCTCTCTGGGAAGAGGAATCTCATCAAAGCCTCTGAACTAGGGGGCAGTGTTCAATGAAAGTCCTTGGAGGAACAGAAATTTTTAAAAAGCAGAAGCTTAGTAAAATCTCCTAAAGTAAACATTGTGTGAGACAAGGATATAAATAGACTTCAATTACATGGAGTACCCAAAAAGTGCAGGAAATGGATCTTGCAAAGTCCCTGGAACCCAGGACCAACTCAATTCACTGGATATCTGGCTTTGTTGGTTCGAATCTGATATTATTGGTAGAAATATCCCCTTGACAACTTAGGTGTGGTCGATTTGGCAGGTCACAAGTGTCAGTGTCTACAGATGATGCAGACCAGGAGACTCAGCAAACAAGCAAAACTCATTAGAGGAAAATGATTCCTCCAACCCCACAAAGCTGGTCAGAGACAAATTATACCTTCAGTTTCTCATTTGGGAAGATAGGAAATCAACACAAATATTAGAAAGGTGAACAGAATCAAGAATAGGTCACATTGTTGGCACTAATTTGTGACAGAGAAATAAGATATTATAGATATTAAGATATTAATAGGAAGATATTATTATTATTTTTACAGAGAAACTATATCCATGTCTATATTCTCCTTTCTCTTTCTAATCTCATATTTGGGATGGGACAATCTTAAATGCACTAATATCAGAAAGACGACCTATCTATTTTTTTAGTTCAATTGTTCTCCAACTTTTTTTTTTCCCTCAGAAATCATTTTTAAAGTATTTTTTTGAAGTCTGCTGCTGTTGAAAATTATGGTACCCAATATCTTAGGAAGAGCAAAACAATAGAATGGGCATTTATGTGAATATAAATAATAAACTATGTGCAGTTTTACAAGCCAGGCTAAAATTACAAGGGTCATCAATCCTTGTGTTTCAAAGCATAAAATGATAACCAGCTGGAGTTAGGAAAAAATTTTCCCCTGTAGTGTAATATTGAACAATTGGACAGGTGCTTTATGAAAGGTAATTTTTTTCTGGCCTTCCACTGAAGCATCTAGTCTAGGTCTTTATAAAATGCCAGTCTAATGGGCCATTGATCTTTTCAGCTAATGCAATTTGTAGATTCTTGCTTTTCCAGAAGTAATCAATAAGAATCTTAAGCCTACATTGAAAAAATAAAGCCATACTACTGATTTACTAGAGGACCTATTTAGAAAACAGATAGGCTATATTGAAAAAGAAATGATTCTGTAGTCACCAAAAAGCAATAAAAGAATGATCATATTATATAAAAAAGTGTATTTGTAGTGATAACATTGGAAACATTTAAACCTCTGTATATAACATCATTTCAAGGAGAAGTGAAGGTACTTAGAAAAATACACATGCAGAAGTGTGCCTATCAAAATTCCAGCCTGTTTAACTGGCACCTATTGGAATGAAAACAAAAGAGTTTGTAAGTATGCTATTTAGAATCATTCAAGATCTTGTCTTTTCTTATATTCATATTTGATTATACTTGAGTGGGTTATATGCCTTCCAGCTCCTGTTTTTTAAATCACCCTTGTAAGAATTCATTATGCAATTGGAGAATAAATTTGGTGGATTGCATATTTATTATGTTTTTTTACTTTACTTTGCTGGACAATTCTAAAATATACCGGGCCATTTCCCAAAGTACCTAATGTATATTGGTCAGGATCTTGGCATGTTCTAAGGCTCTATTCAGCCAGCCTGAGATGTTAATAGTGACATAGGATTCGCTGGGGGAATAGTTATCCCTAGCCCCAGAATCCATGGACATTCAGACTGAAAAACATATCTGATTTTCTCTTTATCACACAGGGTCTTGAGATAGGCTGTGACCATCTAATCCAGGTACTCCACAGGCTGCACTTGGACAGAGCCATGTTCTAGAACATAGATACTTCCTACCTTCAGGTGAAATCTCAGGCAGGTATTTTCAACTTTCATGTTTTCTTGATAATTTGTACCTGTAGAATTTGAAATAAACTCTTTTCTTTTTCATGCTAACTTGTTTTTATGGGAGCTAGATTCTGCCTCTGATTTAATTTCCCCCAAACAGCTTTTACATCCAATGAGGGCAGAATTCTGAACAACAGGCAGAACTACCTAGACCTATAGATTTGCTCTTCTCTCCTCTCTGGACAGATGCCTTAGAGGCTGTCACTTGCAGATTAGATTAAACACACATTCCCAGATGTCTCTTGGATATTTGACAAAACCGAGGCAGTCTGAGTTCTGCAGTAAGATTCTGCACTCTGGCTTTTGTAATTTTTACCAATTCACCCACTTTCCCATTGCAGCACACCATGTTTCTGGGTTTGATATTTATGGCAGGAAGTGTTAAACAGAACTGTACAGCAGACTTAGAGGGAAACTACTGATGTTTATGCAGTCACCTTATCTTAGTTGGAGATAAGTTTATTTTCTGAAATTGAAAGGGGGTAAGAGGTTTGGAAAAGAATAGGAAATTTGGATAATTTTTCAATTTCTTTCTTCCCCTCATGATTTGTTTCACTTACTGGTATTCTAATAATCACAACTCATTAATAGACTACAAATATAGTAAGTTCATTCAAACTTTACAAGGCAGAATAGAAATCCTGTTGTTTAGAATTACACACTGACTTAGATTTCCTACATTAGAATGTAACCATGACCCATTCATGACTAATCATATTTAAATCATGTTCAGGGTGCTGATGAACACTTGAGTTAACTTTGGGGTTCTAGTTCAGTTGTGGCTGGGACTAGAATTAACTGAAGGCTCATATATTCAGAGTCTGGAGTTGAGCTAGGAAGTCATACACAAGTGGGTCCTGAGAGTTGGTGCTTGCTGGCCATCTCTGTCCACTTTATGTGTCTCTTCATGTGATGTCTCCATGACATTGACTCTGGGTATAGAGATATTTACATGACATTCTCAAGGCTCCAAATGTGCCTATGCTTGAGGAGCAAGAGACAAAATGCAGGGGTAGCACACTAAAAGACATGGTCTCATGCAGCATTTCTCCTGCTACAATCTGTTCGTTAGACAGAAGTCAGTAAGCCTGGTTCATATTCAAGAAAAGGAAATCTAGCTTCCAAGGTTTGATGGGGAAAATGTCCAAACAATATGCAGATCAGTTTTGAATCCACCACAGATTATTAAAATAATGATTCTAAATTATTTACTGCCTTATAGAAATGTGTTAATATTACACAAACTTAGCTTCATTTTTCACCTACAAGATATGAACAAAAGAAAGGCTGTACTATGTTCTGAGGGTCCAAATATGGTGATACTTAGAAAGTATATATCTATACATAACTTATAGGGTCAGGCACAGTGACCTTTCCTGTTTGTAATTCCAGACTGTCAGGAGACTGAGGCAGTAGGATTGCAAACTTGGTATCAGACTGGGCAATGAGTGAGATTCTGTTTCAAAATAAAAGATATTTTTAAAGGGCTGAGGATGTAGCTCAGCAGTAGAACATCCCTGAATTCTAAACCCACCACTACAAACATAAATTTAAAAATGGGGTCTGTCCTCTCTAGTATAAAATTCTCATAATAAACCCCTCTGTAAATCAATTTACAATCTTTTTGCCAGATCAGTTCTTCCCCCATTTAATGTTTTATCTTTGTTGGAGTCACTTGAGGCCCATGTATTTATTCATGATTCGTGATTCCTCCATTTGTTTTTCATTTTGTATTTTCATTCCAGGACCCAAATTCATGTACTCATGACCCATTCACAGAACATTACATTGTATTCCTGACTGATTTTCATAACATGTTGCCACCAAAATAACATTCTAGAGAATTTTTAAAAATTTTATTTGTTCTAATTTGTTGTACATGACAGTAGAATGCATTTATACATTTTGATGCATCATAAATAAATGGAGTGTAATTTCTCAGTTTTCTGATCACACATAGAACTTTTGATGCTACTGGAAATGGAGAATGAACATAACTTCATAGACAAATTCCATAATAATACATTTTTAACATTCATTTTAAATTAAGTATAAAATGTAAACATAAACATATTAAAAATAATAATAATTTTTAAATACATGGAGAGCTTGTGTAAGGTTTAAATTAGGTTAAACATACATTAGAAACTTGCAATATCCTTTCTTCTAGGTTTTTGAAATGTACAGTACATTATATAGTTATCTATCATCATCTGACTGTGCATAGGATAAAACATACTAAATGTTTAGAAGAGTGTGTAAAAAGTTTTAACCTTGAAATAATTAAGCACAATTAAATGCTGGGATTCGTGTTTTTACACCCCCCAGAGTATATTCTGTGAAAACTACAACGTACTGGATTGACAAGTATGGGTTTCCTACTCTGCTGATAGAAGTATATATCTGTTGCTATTATTACTTATTTTGTTTTGTTGTGTGTGAGGTTATGAATTTCTACAACTCTTCTGAGAAGTACTTTATAAAAAATTAGCTCAAATAGACCCCCAATAATTTTCTATAGAACAAAAATAAGAACAATATTTATGAGAGTTACAATATGAAAATATCTAAAACTCCCAAATACATGCTAGTTTGGATTTGGTTAATTTAATTGTGATATATAATCATAATATAATATACAGCCATTGAATTTTTTGCCTTGGGAGAAAACAGAGTTAACTAAATTATAAAAAATATAAAGACATTGAAGAAGGAAGACAAATGCCCCTCTAACAAGATTTCTTTGTTAAGGAATCTAGGTATAAAAATATGCTGATGTGTAAAGATGAGGCAAGAAAATTCTAACTCTCTAAGGAATCGGAGACCAAGAAAGAAGAAATGGGGCTAGGGAGATATGAGACAAAAAAAAATCTCAAGGAGTAAATCTAACAAAAAATATTGATCAATAGATTATCATATAGTGTTAATGTTAATAAAAGCAGATACTAAAAATTGAATTGTTCATAAAATTATTTTCAGAGACATTTTCTTATGACTGAATGTCTAGAGGGGAAAGAAATTTCAGTCAGTGCAGTCAGAAAGGGAGATGTGCACAAGGGTTTTTTTTTTAAATTAAAACCACAATTTTATCTGAGGTAAATCCTCATGTGATATCATCTTAAAACGGAATTAGACAGAGGTACTGCAATGAGTAAGCAATACCTATTCACAACATGCTCAGCATGAAATAGGTTCAATAAAAAAATATTCTGCTATAACACTCTAAGAGTTTATGGAAATAATTAATAGAATAAAATTGATGCAACATTTTATGTACTACTGCATTTTACATATTCTAAGGCAATATGAAGGCATTAATACATGGAAACTATCAACATTTTATGATGAAAATAATTGCTAAAGTTACCCATATTACCATGGAATATAAGCAAAACAAATTACCTTTAACTGGGCATTACATCATCATCTTTGGAATTATTTAGTATTAATAAAATATTTTATCTTGGAATGCTTATATAGTTACTACAAGGAGTAGTGCTATTATAAAATAACACCTGTTTTTGTATTGGCTATAAAATCTCTTAGCTCAGCAATTTAAAATAAGCTGATGTTGCTTTTTTGATAGAATTTGCAATTTTCTGGGTGACTTCTTAACAATTGCAAAAACAATGTACTATGTGTGAATTCTAGGAATTGAAAAAGTTTTCTCCCCTTTATTCTTATACCATTATGAGCAAATAAATCATCTTGTTAGATTTTCTCTGCTCTTCTGTCTCTTGTGGATCATGTATACACCTACAGAGCATTCAAAATAGTTAAAAAGTACTCTAGATTTGTAATCTATTTATTTAAAACTTGATAATAATATAAGAAAATTGGTGTGTTTTAACAAAGAATTTCTTGATTTCTTCAAAGGTATATTTAGAATAAAAGGTGTTTCTTGCTTCTTACATGTCATTGTATAAATCTAAAATGTTTCTTGTCACATTTTCATTCAAACAACATTATGGATTCCTATAGGAGCACAGCATCATATTCCTTATCAAAAACTATGAATCCATATTCACTGCGACCTACATGTATTAAGTACTTTATAATGATGGTTCTTTAGTGTTTATTAGTACTTTAACAGTAATATTTTGTTAAAATATCACCTGACCTTTGAAAATCGATACATTTCTTTTGGAAATAAAAGTGTGCAAAAGAAAAAGAAGGAAAGATGTGATATGTTTTACCCTCCAACATATAAGGAGAATGAGGCCCATAGTCCAAGGTGACACACCAATTTTGCACAACTAATAATAGAGCATTGATTTGAAAATTTATCATTTAAACTCAGGTTACAACTTTTCTATTATTTATTTTCTGTGCTTTTATTTACTGTTTTATGGTTGTATATATTTGGGCAGTCAATAGGCATGCATTTTTTCTATTACTATATGTAAAAATACCCAACTTAGTTATTCATGTAGCCAACTAAATGTATTTATTCCACCTTATAAAGTTTGTAAAATTATAAAATATCTATCAAAATAGTACATTTAAAAAATAATGATAGCATAAAATATTGATAACATGCCAAAAAGGATAATTCTCATACTTTGCCAGTAGGAATATAAAATGATATAATCACTCTAGGAAATAGTTTGAAAATTACTTAAAACCCATATGTGGATAGGCATGATGGGACATCCCTGTAATCCCAGTGACTTGGAAGGCTGAAACAGCAGTGTCACAAGTTCAAAGCTAGACTCAGCAACTTAGCGAGGTCCTAAGCAACTCAGCGAGACTCGGTCTCTAAATAATACACAAAAAAGGGCTGGGAATTGTGGCTTAGTTGGAAAGAGTCCCTGAGTTCAACTCCCAGGGCAAACAAAAAACAAAAAACAAAACAAAACAAAACAAAACCCAAAACAACAACAAAACAAAACAAAAAGCGTATGTGTGCTTACTATATGACCTAGGAATAGCATTTTGGGGCCTTTATCCCAGAGAAATGAAAACTTACACACACACAAACCCATATGCAGGAATATTTATGGCATCTTTATTTGTAGCTCCTCCAAAAGGCAAACAATCCAAACGTGAATGGTTAAGCAAACCATGGTACATCTGTATCATAGACTTACCACTGAACAATAAAAATTAACTGATACATATGACAACCTAGTTGCAATTTCAAAGGAAGAATGCTGAATGCGAAATGTCAGTTCTAAAATACAGGGAATGGTTGGGTGTAGGAACTTGCAGTGGTGGAACATTTTTTCATCTTGATTGTGGTGTTGGCTCCACAATTCTACACAGGCAATACTATTGCATAGAACACACGCACACACGTAGGTAATCTAAAACTGGTGAAATTTAAATAAACTCTGTGGATTATACTAATTCAATTTTCTGGTTTTGATCACATATAGTAGTTATAGATAATATTGCTACTGGGGGAAACTGGGTGAAGTGTACTTATGGCCTCTCCACACTTTTTTCACTAAATTCCTATAAATTTAAAAATATTTACAACTAAAATAGATTTCAAGAAAAGATTAATGTCTAATAAAATTGTCATAAACCCTGTCTACCAGAAGAGGTTGAAAGTTTGGGATAGCAAAATTACTTGATGGATGACATCAGTAGTTCAAAGAAGACGTGCATTATTTTATTCATGTTACCTGTCATGGCCACCTCACAATGAAACACTTGCCTGTTATACTCTTTTGCCATTCATTTTCTGGATGAGAGTACAAAGATTTATTTGACCATCCCTCTTAAGTATTCACTTCTTCATCTTAACAATAGGTTTTGATATATATTGTAGCTTCTAGTACAAAAAAATGACATCTGTAAAGTCACATATTAATTTCTTATCAATTTATTTTGTTTTGGTTCATTTCTCAACCACCAAAGGCTACATTTAAGGTCCCCTTTATTTCAAGACAGATTGGAAAAAAAAATTTCTAAGACTTTGATGGGGTTCTCTGAGAGGTAGCTAAGTGTTATTATTGAAGCATAGTTCTAGGACATATTGGTAGATAAAAAGTGTGATAGCAAATGAAAAATAGTCCATACAGGATGCATTCATGAGTCAACTACTGCTCTGGAAAAGTGATCCATGATTGACTCCAGAACCTCTAGAAGATGACATGAAACAGTTCCCAGAAATTTTCAACCTGAGTCTCAAAGGTGAACAATTTACCCGGTAACTCCCATCCACCATTAGAAAGATGCTACTGAAGGTATTAGCACTCTAACTCTTCATCCTGCCTTCCACATGATATAAGCTTGGTCCATCAGCCTCAGAGTCCTTCAGAAGAGACTTACAGGCATTGGGAGAAACACCTCATCAATGGCACAGGGAGAGCAAGAACTCAGGGCATATGGATGGCATTGGTAGCATCTGCTAAGCTCACCATTGTCAGTTTTTAAATTTTTTTCCATTTGAATATCAAAAATGGAAACCATGTCTCACCATGCCTGTGTTGTAGTGATGAGACTCAAAACAGGAAAGCATTACTCATTGTCTGGGAAGGATGTCAGTATGGACATATGGGCATGATGAAGCTTGGCTCATCTCATCATGGAGATGCAGATTGCTGGAGCCAGGAGGCACTAAATGGCTGTAAACTAATTTGAACCAAGCTCCAATGTGTTTTTTTTTTTTTTTTCCTTTCTTTCTGAGAATTATCTTGTCTGCCTTTTGCCCTTATTTGCATCCTTTTATAGAATAAGAACCCCAATGCAAACCATGTTTGACCCAGGTAAGTCACTTTTTGAAGACTCTAGTATTTTCAAAAATAAAGAAATGCCAAACTCAAGGTAAAATAGGATCTGGTTTATGTTTGTTTATATTTATAATGTGCACTTTTCGTTAGCATTCTTTATATTCATTAGATAGAGTCTACATAGAATTTATTTATTGCTATCATCTTGGAACTCACTAACTCCCAAATTCAAGGCTCTGGACTGAAACAATTAGAATCGTAGGATAAAATGCAAATCCTGTTTGGAGTCAGCAGACAGTCAATGTGGTGGGAATCAAAGGATTAATTCTCCATAGAGGATATGCCCTCGGTCAGTTGAACTGACTTCCCACTGCTGGTTTTATCTCGAGTTGCAGAAAGGTTACAACTGTTGTTAAATAAATCAATTCCCCAAAATGTCCAGAAAGCAAATTCCTTTTGTCATCCCAAAATTCCTTCCACCTAACATTGCCACTGGGTCAAATTGGTGGCTACCACATTGAGTTTACTACGTACACAAACCAGAGAGAAATGAAAGTTTGACAGAACTCAAGCAGTTCTTTAGTGCTGAGTTCAGTATCATCTTTTTTCTTATCAAAAGATACATTTCATCCTCTCAGGAGAGCATTTTTTTTTTTTACCTTGAAAAATAGAACAAATCTATTAAATTTTTCCCTAAGATTGTATATTGCTAATTACTGTTTACTTCATTTGCATATAGTGTTTTTCTTTATATTTAGCTAACTACTGTAACCAAGGCAACTGGAGAGGTGCTTGTATGCTTCAGCCTTAGCTGTATCCTCTGCTCCATTTCATTGATCTCTAAATGAAGTCTTGGCCTTTCTTACGCTGGAGGCAGCCAGCACACACACGTTCTTCAGTCTCATCTTTCTTAGTATACGGTTTCTCTTACTACCTGCTCTGTCAATAGAACTGGTATATTCTATCTCTGCTCATTAAATTGAATACACTTCTATCCTTCAATACAGTTTCCAACCCATTAAATATTCTGTGTAATCTTTAGTTTCCTTACCTATTCAATTGAGGTTTTAAGCATTATAATGTTTAAGATTCTTTCAACATATGAAAGTCTTACGATTTTTCTAAGATATAAATTCTAATGAGATGCTATTGAATCCAAAAATCACTACACTTTAATTTTAATGTACAGAAGAATCAATGTTTTCCCTACATTAAAAATGTCTGGTGAGTTTGAATTATGCCATGTTTGCACTGTATCAGACATAAACTTTTTGTGCATGTGTGTGTGTTAGGGTTTGAACCCAGGGCTGCTTAACCACCACGCCACATCCTCAGCCGTTTTTTATATTTTATTCAGATACAAGTTCTCCTGAGTAGCTTAGGGCCTTGCTAAGTTGCTGAGGCTGGGTTTGAACTCACAATTCTCCTGCCTCAGGCTCCTGAGTCACTAGGATTACAGGCATGGGCCACCATGCCCGACTCAGACATATACTTTTCCCATCATATTTCATGGTCATGTTGGTTATCCCCAATAGAGATATTATAGTCAATAAGTTGCAGAAAGAAAATGTACAGTGATTTATTCTAGTATGGGAAAGTGAATAAAACAGTTGTTGTTTTCTAAATCCAAAATTACAATTGTGTTTTTAAGCCCTGGCTGGACACATTGATGCACTGAAAATTCATATTTGCCTGAAGAGATAACAGGGAAGCCGACTAAAATTCATTCCCTGCTACAAACATTTTAATAATAGTGGTGATTTGGAAGTGACAATAATAGTACTGGTAGTAATTGGCCAGAGAAGAGGGGTGATAGTAATGACAGTGGTAGGTCATCAATACCAAAAAATAGTATTTGAGATCAGGTATTATGCTAAGTTCTCCACGGGCCATATATCATACAATTTACAAAATAAGCTTAGAACATAGAAAACACTAGTATTTCTGTTTAATAGAAAGGCACACTGAACCTGAAGATTGAGTCATTTACTTGGGGGACACAATTGGAGAGTGGAATCACTATGGCTCAAGCAACTTCAATAAGCCTGGCACCAAAACTCAGGCTTTTCACCACCATTAAGTATCTGTATTAAATAATCTGCACTCGGTTTCTTTTTTAAGGGACATTAAAAAGACTAGAAGCAAGTGTTTTATTATACCGTTAAGTAACTGCATTCTTCTTTACTCTCTCCAATAAGAGAAGAGAGAGCCCTTTCAGATGATGTTAGAGGTTTTGCTAACAAAACATAAGCTATTTCCTATTACAATATTGCAATACCTCTTTTGATTATTTTAACATCAATACCGTATCTTAATTATTGAATATTTTTTCTGTGTAAATTTTTCAAAGCAGGGTGCATCAGATTCCACAAGAAATATTTAGAAATTTTTAATTGAAATTTTTGCTAGGCATTTTTTTGCCTAGCACTTTATCCTCATACTCTTTTCCTGACACTACTTACATCCACCACATGCTCAGGAGCACACTGCTGTACTGAAGATTACATCCCTATTGTACTATAATCTCAATGAGCATAGGGTATTTTCTCTCTAGTAATCAGCATATTTTCAAAATTCGTTATCATGTCTACTACTAGAACGTGTTTTATATGTATGTGTTGAATAATGGAATGAATCAGTAAATAAAATAATGTGTTGATTGACTAATAATGAGCAAAGCAGGGCAATAAAAATGTTTATGCTGAGATTTTTACCTTTGAGTTGATCCAACGCTAATGGATTTTGCAATCATCTATTTATTTTTTAAATGTTACAATGTATGTATTTTGTAATTACTCTTTGTGGTAACCTTAGAGAAAGAAACCTTAAAGATAGGAATTGAGTCTCTTTCATTTTATGATCCCATTCTTACTCCAGTGTTTAGGCATAATATTCCTTAATATTCTATAATCTGTTCAATCAACAAAATGCTATTTTGGTACAATGTACTATTTCTACCCAAACAAATATTTCATATTCTGTGAATATTTCCAATTATTCTCTCTGTGAATGTTTATTAAATGTATAGAGAGATTCAGTCCTAAGTTCTCAAAAAGGATGAAACACATTAAAAATAGACAAAAGACAGAATTATTAAAGATTGACTTGGGCCCTTCTTAATAAATATTGGCAAACATATCTCTAAAATTTGCTCAGGGTTCATTCCACCCCTTGAAATGCCTATCAATTTGTATGCCCTGGTATATATTTTGCCCCACCTCAACCAGGCCGATTATTCAACATCCTGCTGTCGACTCTTTTTCATTCTACATTGGAATTTATTATACTTATGTCCCAGTAATTATAGCAATAAAATAAAAAATAGCAATTAATTATAGCAATTAATTTAGTTTGTAATGCACTATGTAACATTTCAGTATTAGCATATACTAATTTATAACACTTCAGTATAAATACTGGAGTATACTCTATTACTCTGACTAAACAAAATCAGAATTTCAACATAAGTTTTTAACAAAATAATGAAATTGTTTATTGAAATAGAATTTTAGATAGTGCCATTAGACTTACCACCTAGGTTGAACCCAGGGCCCTGTGCTTGTAAGGCAAGCACTTTACCAACTGAGCTATCTCCCCAACCCCTTAGGTTGAACATTTTCATGTCAACATATTGCCTCCTGAAACTTGACTGCATATACTTCAACAGGCGAAATTTTTACTCTGCCAAGTATGCTTAGGTGTCTTCAAGCTGGTTCTAGTGATTACCTTCTCCAATCTCCAAACCTCAGTGACATAATTAAGCAAAGCTCTACATCACTGGCCATTGAAAAAAGTCACACAACCAGACAAGGTCATTCTTGTCCTACATCACATCCAAGACAATAAATAGTAGAACAGCGCTAGTAGAACCCGTGTGACCTGAGTTCCCGCAAAATTCAAGTCACTGTGCTAAGTTTTAAAGGCTGCAGAATGATAATGGAACATCATTCTAACAAGAAAAGAATAGTATTCACAGCTAGTGACTATTAAAGTATTAGCCAAGAAAAACATTACTATGTACGACGTGCTACTTCTACTGAAACCAAGGTAGATATTTACAAATTGATATTTTTACTATATTCAAAGCTTCACCACAAAATGCCCCATATGCTTTGTCTAAAATGGTGAAAGCAATGAACTGAAAAGCAAAATCCTTTGATTATATATTTTTTATTTTAAATAAAAATTCTTTTTGGGAAGACTAATATAATACTTTATTAGTTTTAAATATATTAATTACATCACATTTATTATTTATCTCAGAAAATGTTGAAAGCATTTTTGTCCTTCCCTAATTTCCCTCGGATTTATCAAGTCCTTTATACTTCATTCTTATTTACTTATTTTGTTGGTTCATATGTATAGATTTTAAATATTTGAAGGATTATATCAGTGTTAATATTAGACTAATGAAAGTTTAAAGCATTTTTTAAAATCCCTGTGGTCTTCAAACTGTTAGGAACTAAATGCAAGAAAACATTCATCACCAATAAGAACCACCCTTTGTGTGATTTTTACACTACATAAGCTTCATCATGTTTTACTCAACCTTCAAAATTAACTAATTTTTATTATCTTAAAAGTTAAGGGTTATTTGGAATTATTCCATATGGATTACAATATATTTGCCCCTTTTTTAGCTCACTTATTCTAGGTTATTGTCCTCTTCCTAAAGTACATCTATTTTATTCTTTTTTTTTTCTGAAAATATGTTCAATTTGCTCTTCTTTCTAGTGATAATTTGGAGTACACAGAACTTGAGCATAGAAGTGATATCATTTATTTCAAACTTTATGTTCTTTCAGAACTTGTGAATGAGTCTATTGCCATCCTAATTACTGTGGTATTTTTATTTCCTAATCAATTTTATGGGACTCCTTTGTCTTTGGTTTTCTACATTTCCACTAAAAATGCCAGTGTGCATTGCAAGTGTGAAGATGGAAAGTTATCTTCAATTCTTTGAGATCATCTTGCATTATTTTTTAATATATACTCACCAAGCTATGTTTATCTCATTTTTCTAACTCCTATTAGCTGCATTTAGAGACAATTTATCCCATTCTCTGTACCTCTTAATGATACTTCCAAAGTCACTGTGCTGCATTCTGAATAATTTATTTGTATTTATTTTCCACATATTAATAATCTTCAGTTGTATAGATAATCCAATATTTAACTCAATCGCTATGTGTAAATTGTGATTTCTGGAAGATCATTTTAGTTGTTACTATTCAAATTCCATTTTTCATCCTGTGATTCCTCTTACAGCTCATAATTTTCATTGTCAGTGTTCTGCCCATAGGAGTCCTGTGTGATCTGTTCCTGTAAGTTTCCTGGGAGTAGCTTTCCAACAGCTTTGCATGACCATTCCAGGGCTTTAGCCAATGCAGTATTTGTGTTTCATTTCTCAGTTTGGTTTTCTCAGTCACAAGGGTGGAGTAAATTTGAGTGCCACATGCATGAGAGGTAGGTTTCAGTTTCTTGGGATGCAGTTTTTTGTCTATAAGTGCCTGAGAAGAAAAATCTTCCTTGCTGTATTCCTTATGCTGAGGAGTGAAGGTCTCCTAGCAATTCACTTGAACAGGGCATTCTTGTGAGGAGCTGTCCATTGTAGTTCTCTGGGGAGACTGTTTAATATTTCTTGCATTCTTCAATGAAGTATAGGAAATAATTATAATAACAATAAAAATAATTCATTGATGCAGTTTATTGGTCAATATTGCATGAGGTTAATTTCTTTTAGAATGAAAAGCACTTTGCAAACTATACCACATTATATTTATATTAGTTATTTTGTTAAGCCTCATAAAACAAAACATTTAAGAAAATCTTAATGATGTCCTTTCTGCTCCATTAAAATACTTAGATATTCAATTCTTATTATACTATTGGTATTCTCTTTTTACTGCTGATCATATTATAGAAGCAGTATCAGAAAAAAAAAATCCAAAGAAATAATCGGTTCATTTTATACAGGGACACAAAAAGTGTGTACTATAGGCAACTTAGTCTTAATATTACCATCATAAAATGAAAGAAATATTTGTAAAATCCTACAGTTTTCTTCTAATATTCTCATTCTAATTTTTTTCCACTTTAATTCAGTGTTTGTTCATTTAGTGAACTCTTGTTTAGATGTATCTCATCGTCTGCTTCATGTAAGGCACCGTTTTTCAATTAAACATCACAATTAGGTCATAGTAAGGAGTTAGGGGAAATGTTGCCTGTGTAGATATCATGGACTTAGTGTCAGGGACTTAATCTAAGTTCCCACTAACTACTGGTTGTAACATTGGGGTAATTGCTGAAACATCTTCATTGACCTGATTTATAGGGGAAGGGGAAGGGCTTAATTTATGGTACTAAGCGCAAGGCTGAGTCACACACTTTCAAAACACATACTTAATTACATGTCACAGTATCACTGTTAAGTTTTACTTATGTTGTGGCAAAGTTGAGATTTTAAACTGTTAATTTTATATGAAACTCATATAAACATTGCTCAATAACACCCTTTGAGAAAATGCAATATTAGTAATTCCAATATCTCAAAAGTTTGACTTAGATATAAAATCACTATACTTTTCTTAGCTTTTATTTTCAATGCCAAAAAGGTAAACAATGAATGACAATGGAATTCCGTTTTTGAGAAATTTATAAAATTAAATTTAGGAAAATCCCCCCCTTATGAAAAAACTCAACTTATTTATAATGAGAACAGATAATGTGCACTACTAAAATTGGAGAAGGTTTAAAGTGAGCTTGTTAAGGCCTCATTCATGTATGGTGTAATTCACCAGTTTTGTGTATAGTTACATGAATTTTGAGAACTTCATACAATTGATTAACTATTATCTTAATCAAAATAAAAAACAGTTATGTTTTTCCACCTGCAATAAATTTCTTTATTCTTTTGCAGTGCATCAACCCCTTTACAGTCATTGATCAGCATCCTGTTCCAAGAGTTGTATATTTTCCAGAATGTTATGAACAAGGCATCCTATAGTATTCCGTAAGGTATGAGTACGGCTTCATTCACTTGGCCTATTGCATTTGTGAAACATCTATTCCACTTAAGTGACATATCTAAATAGCTGAATTCAGAAACAGAGACTGCAATGGTGATTGGCAGGGGCAAAAGGGGAATGGAAGGGACTATAAGAGTTGTTGATCAATGAGTAAACAATAACTTACAGGGTTCTTAAAAATGTATCAACAGAATAGATCTCATGTTAAGTGTTCTTACCACAATAAAAATATGCTCTTCAAAACAGGTTGCTGGTAAAATGATAAGCTACAGGCTGTAATAAAACATAGTTGTAACATTTACCTTCTAAAAGATTAATATTTAGAATTTTAAAAAAACAAACAAACCAATACATGCTTGACAAAGATTGAACAGACTTCACCAAAGAGAATAGATAGATGACAAAGAAGCACTTGAAAAGATTTTGCACATAATTATTCATTAGGAAAATACAATTTAAAACTAGAATGAATCAGTATTGTACATCTATTAAAATGGCTGAAAGTAAAGTAAAAATTTTGAAAACGCAAAACCACTTAAATTGCCAATTATTAGTATGTACTTGTTGTGAAATAGAATGCTTGTAATTACTGGTGGGAATAGTTACTTTGGATTGGCAGTCTCTTATATAATGAAATATACATGTGCCATACCACCCAGAAACTGCTCCTTTTTCTCCCTTGTAGCAATGAAAAGCTGATATTCATAAAAATCATATCCATATCTAATTATGGCATTTATTCGTTTTCTCCGTTTTCTCTGCAAACTAGAAAAAACCCGAACGCACCACTACTGGCAAAGGTATGAATAGTGTGTCCAAAGAACAGAATATTATCCAGCAAGGAAAAAAAGAAACAATTACTGCTACACACCAGTGTGATTTATTATTGGGAAGAAAGTACGGTTCAACATATATGAGTTGACATGATACAGTAACAGATGTTTCAATTGTGACAAAGTCTAAGACTAATATTTCTATTTTATTTTTTGATGTCATGACGGAGAAAACTTTGCTTAGTACAAGGTCACAAACATTTTTTGCTCTGCTTTTTTGATTAATACATTTATTTCATATCAGGATTTACGATTTAATTTAATTTTTGGTTTTGGTAGTATGCATGATTTGGGTTTGTTTATTTCTTCAATTATTCGGTTTTTTGATTCACTCATTCACATATCACTCATTGTGTAAGTTCAAATCTTCCAACACAAATTGGTGAAAAGAATATTCTTTCTCCACCATATTATCTTTGTATTTTGCACAAGCTTATTTTGGGGCTTCTATTCTGCTCCATTTTTTTCTGCAGCTATTTGTCAGACATATTGGTGTGTGGTGTGCATTTCTTTAATGTCATTGGTTTTTTTGTGTCAAAACACAAAAAATAATAAACCTTATAATATAAATTGTAAATTGTTCCCTCCACTTTCATTTACTGGAAGCTTATGATCTGGAGGATTGGGTGAGGGTGCAAGTGAAATTATTTCATCATATGAGAATATAAAAGGGGAAATAATTTTATTCTTGAGTCAGGTATTATTTCTAATATATACTGAATGTATATAAAGATATTGATTTAGAAGTAGCTAAAATTAATGTTTTGATATAATTATTGCAAAACTTCTTTCTTCTAGACTAATGCTATAACTCTTTTTGGAGATTATAAAAGAATAGGTAGAATTGTGAATGAAGAAACAATTAGAAGTGCCCTAGGCAAAGCTCATACCTATTTTTGAATTTGCAGTGGTAGTGAGAGGGAGCCTCAGGAGAATCTGGGGGTAAAGTGGATGATAATCTTGAATCAATTTTCCTCCTCGATCTAGAATTTAAACTTTTAGGAAAAGGCAGCGTGATCTCCAAAAGGCACTTTTGAAATGAAATTATTTGGAAGTCCATTTTCATTTAAATGGCTTGAATATCTCTCCTAATATTCTTACTAGCATATGATTTTTGCATTTATGGCTGTAACTCTTAAGACACATTAAGACACATATTCCACACCTATTTGCAGCAGTCTTCCTCTTCTTGACATAGTTACTTTCTCAAAGCATATAATAATAACACTAATAATTTTATTCATATTTGACTTATTCATGAGTTTGATGCAAAGCTCCTCATATAGTGCCTCCAATATAAGAAGTACTCAACACACATTATGCTCTTTTCCTTTCTTAATAGATGTCAAATAATTTTAACATGCTACACTTTATTTCTTATAAAAACTTTTTGGTGTAGGAAGCACATAATCATTATACTGTAGATATGTATTAAAAAATACATATCCTGGCCAATGTTAAATGCATGATAATTGGTATTATGAATATAAAATGATTGAACTTGCTAATGCATTGTACTTTCTCAATTTCAAGTGAAGACTGAAATATTAGGCAAGGTGAAAAATAAAGACACCAGATGAAAAAACAGAAATATTGATAATTGCAGAAATGACAGTATAAATGAGTGATTTTTCACAAACTGGTGAGTAGAGAGGAGAGAGAGATGATGAAAGGTTGATCAATGGGTATTTAGCAACCATCAGATAGAAGCACTGAGCTATTTCACAGTCTGGTGATTATAGATAACAACAATGTACTGCATGTTTCAAAAGACAGGAAGAAAGGTTTTAAAGTTTTACCATAAAGAAATGATAAGATCCAAGAGGACTGATGTCTAACCTGATTTAAACAATATGCAATGTATATATGCATAGAAACATCAGATGTTACTCTATAAATAAGTATGATTTTGATGCTTTTATATTCCAGTTAAAACACATTTAATAAAAAAGTGGCATTTGTGAAACTCAGAGAGTGTGAATTAAAACCCTTGTGATATAATGATGAGAGTATATATTTGCTAATTTAACTCTCATATAAAAATACTGAAGAATGATGAATGAGGCTAAGAAATCATTAAAATTTTCATAAATATTTATTAACAATAAAAGCAACATTTACCATTAATGATAATCAAAGTTTGCATTGATAGACATGTAACTTTTAAGTATTTGGCATTTATAACATAAATTATTTTCTTAAATATTTGATCAAAAGTGTTAGAGATTTCTGGTGATTTATTTTGGAGATGCTAATTCCATTCAACCTGAAAGAAAGATACTTAACCTGTCATCCTCACATCTAAAATTGCTGCAACTACTCTAATTAAAAAACTAAATGAGTTTAAAATGTTTTCATGAAGGCTATTTTCATAAGGTTTAATGATATCTAACAAAGCCTGACTTGAATAAACTATATATAAGATGATGGAAGTGACTTTTTATGAATTTGGAGTCACAAAACTAGTCTTAGTTTCACATTGGCTGTATCTCTCTATTTTGCTATAGCTATTGCAGAGTTAGGTTGTGTTCACATGACTCTTTGAAGGTGATACAAAAATATAGCATGTTAATTCAAAAGGAAGGATTTCAGGAGAAGGCGACTACTTTCTCTTTCCAAGAACTGAGTGATCTGATCTATGTAAAGTAAGATTGGTTCCTACCCTTTGAGTAGTCAAACTTAAAATGTGCTAATTTTTAAAGTTGACTATTCCAATTGTGGTGCCCTTAATGTAGTGGTAAGTATATTCCAGGTATTTCCCAATTTCTTCTGAGTATGGATCACTAGAGTATTTTGTCTTTTTTTTTGATATTTATATTACTGACAAAATTCAAATATTTCCAATAAAGGAGAAGATGTTAAGTTCTCTCTTTTCATTAAAAAAATTATTAATACTTACTGATTTAAATGACCACCATGATAAGTGTTGTGGTGAAGTACAAAGCGGAAATTTAAAAAGACTTTTTCCTAATAGTAGCAAAATTATGAACTTGTAGCAATGGTAAATACCAAAATTAATATTTTTCTAAGGTGGTACATAAATAGAAGAGAATTATGGGAATTTTTTTTAAAGAAGTCAAGCAGAAAATCAAGGAAGAATTCATACAGGAAGTGCATGTGAGTTAATGGAAATGGTAATTGGGCAAACAGAAAAAGTCTATATGGTTTCAGAACCAGTGTAATGAGGAAAGACTTGAAGGGAGAAAGAGGGTTTCTCTACATAATGGTATTATAATCCAATTTATTTTCTCTTGAAGTTGTTATTTAACAAGCATATATTTTATATGTATATATCAGCATTTTAAACTTTTGTAAACATTAGTCCATTTATGATCATGGCAATCTTCTGAACCAAGATTCCATAATTTCACTTTGAATGAAGAAACTAAATATTATCTGAGCTTCTCCAGGTCACACAGTTAGGAAGCTGCAGCGCTGATGTTTGCTTCCAGATGTTTTGGCCTCAGACCAAAGGAAACACCTCTTAAGAAGGCACAGCATGTTCACCTGGCATGGTGGTGCACACCTGCAATCCCAGTGGCTCTGGAGGCTGAGGCAGGAAGATCACTAGTTCAAAGCCACCCTCAGCAAATTAGCGACACCTTAAGCAATTTAGCAAGACACTTTCTCAAAATAAAATAAATAAATGAATAAATACATAACAGGCTGGGAAGTGGCTTGTGATTAAAGGGATTTTGTGTTCAATATCTACTACAAAAAAAAAAAAAAAAAGAAAGAAGGAAGGAAAAAAGCACAGCATTTATAAACAGCCCCAGTGTAGATAAACCAGGATCTATACTCATTCTAATTGATAGAGTAAATACTTAGAAACAGGTACTTACTTTATCTTCCATCATACCTCTGGTGGGAAAACCGCATGTGATGCCAAGTGTAAATTGGATCCTATTATTAGTCAAGTATATTTTTAAAGTCTGATGAATTCCCTTAACAGAAAAGAACATGTGTTTGTGCACATTTACAAATATGTGTTTATAAAATTTCTGGATTTTGGATAACCTCAAACCAATTCAGCATGCCCCAGATTATTTAATTGAACACATAGATTATAAACCCCAATTAGACACAGAAAGTAATTTTAATTTAACATTTTTTTCTGTCAGTTCGTCACTATTTTTGATGATAGAGTGGGCAACTATGAAAATATTTGACAGATTTTGCACAAACTTTTATCAAGAATTTTGGATTGGAGTTTTTCATAAAGAATTGCAGTCAATAAAAATGTGTAATAGATCTTCCTTCAATGATGCTTATCATTTTGGAAGTTTAAAATGTGCAAAATAAAAAGATGAATTCAAAAAGATGTCCAAGCTCCTACAATCTTCTCTATATCTTTCTCAAAAACCATCTCCTTTGGTATACAAACATGACTTTCATTTTATGAAGGTGAATTTTTTTTTCATTTTTTGATATCACAAGAGAATCTATAATACTGGAAAAAGTAAATTAGTCTCTCTAGGGGAAATGACTGCCCTACAAATCCAGTGAATTAATTTGGAATTGATCACCAGCTTGAGATAAAATGTCCTAGTTGAAGGGTATTAAATATAGGTAGATAACATATATGCCAGTTCTGCTTCATATAGACACTTTCAAAATAATGAAGATATAATTTAAGTTAGGTGATGCAACTTAAATTATAGACCTAGTAGTGAACAAGAATTATCAGCATTGAAATTGAGAAGATCTTTCAAATGTGGTAAAGAATGTAAAATGTCTATGCAGATAAAAGGAGTAGGTCATGGGATGTAATTCACAATCAGAATAACTGTGTGGATGAATCAGACTTGTGCAGTTCTACAAGGCAGAAGGCAGTGATAATGTTCATGAGCACCATTCTTTCTAGTCTGGTTGGGCTGATGACAGATGTGGCATGTGAGGGTCAAGAATGCACCTGAGCACTTCCTTCTATGGTGTATGAGCACCAGTTATTTGTGGCGGTTCTTCACCAGCATGACTTATATAGCTCCACGTCTCAGAGAATAGTGGCACCACAAGGCCTGTGCTTATTGAACCCAGCTAAGGACCTTGCTTCCATTTGTGATGTCATGGGCAGCAGCTGCCTCCCCTCCTTCGCATCTCTGAAAATGTTTCTTTGAGAAATGCTGCTTCTGCTGCTGATGCGGGTGGCGACTTCACTTCCAATGGAAGTGTATATATGTCGCTTTCAAGGAGAAATTATAATTTGACATAGGTGGCTGCATTTGGTGTCTTTCTGTCAATACGCCAATTATACTCGGAAAGTCATGCTGCCACATATTGATGAATTTCCAAAAAACGAATCTGTATTTCTTCAAAAGTCTTGCTGACAAAGTAATTTTGAAAGAGTTAAATCCTTTAAAGAGTATTTTCAATATAAGATAAAAAATGCTTTTAATTAGTCATAACGCTGTTGAACTACTTAACTAATTTCTTTTATGTATGCTAAAACATGTCCCTTGAAATCTTGTATGCTCCAGTGCACTTTAAAGCTTCCGTTCCAAAATAAAAGTACAACAGTAAACATAGACTCAGTCCAGATTAAATCTCAGCAATTCCAATTTAGGAGAATTGAATTGCTAATTTTTAAGATACAGACTATTTCCATTATTACTAGCAATTCAAGGGAAATTTTAATTCATGTTTTCTTATTTATAATATTGTCATTATGAAATAATGAAAGTTCCTTAAAATATATTATAACTTGTACATTTCCCAAAATACAGGTCCATTTTTAACAGGAACCTTGGAATCATATGATTATTGTATGAAACAGCTTCATAAGAGTTAGTGTCTATAATGATAGCTGAGTCTTTAATATAACAGGATGCATTTAAGTTTTGGAAATAATAAAAATCATATCGAGCTAATTCTGATCAATAAAAATTGTAATTAAGCAAAGTAAAACTGCAGTTTTGTGAAGACTTTCAAGGCTATTGCACAAGCAATCAGATCAGTTGTATGATAAAAAATACAGCATTCCAAATAAAACTCAGGCAAAAATCTCAAAATAGGATGAAAATTAAGTGTCAACTTGGTTTGCATATAAGATTTAAGTTGTTAGTATTTAAAATAGGTAGATACTAGGACCTTTCTTGTCTTTTTTATATATCCCAAGTATCAGTATATATTATATTTTTAAACTTTTACTCTGAATATTAATATTGATGCAAGGTGGTTATATTTGGGGGAACTAGTTTGGCTAAGTAATCTCAGTTTGGATGTGGAATGTTACCAGTTAAATCTCTTGATACATTGAAGATTATAAGCAGAGCAGTCGATTGCTACATTTTCCACTTCAGGCATAAAGATGATCCTGACACCAAAATTACATCATGCTTTCTTTCTAATGTTCCAGAAGACAAAACAATCATTAATATTTCATCACATTGGTAGGTAAGGGTAAGATTTTGATACTGTTTAAGAAACAATGTATCTGTGGGAATGGGATGTACCACTTCCATCAATTGTCAGAAGACAGGCACACAAACATGCATGTAAACAGACCATGTGAATGAAATATCCTGGAAGTGTTTTGCTGTGAGAAAGAAAAAAAAAAGAAGAAGAACAAATTAAAATGAAAATCTTATTTATTTTTTGGGAGGTATGGGGATTGTACTCAGGGGCACTCAACCACTGAGCCACATGCCCAATCCTATTTTGTATTTTATTTAGAGACAGACGGTGCCTTGCTTTTGTTGAGGTTGGTTTTAACCTTGCTATCCTCCTGCCTCAGCCTCCCAAGACCCTGGGATTACAGGTGTGTGCCACTGCGCTCATCTGAAAATTTTATTAAAAGTCCATAGTTGGAAAATCTAGCACCTTCGACAGGAGGAAAATATTATTGAAGTTGTATACTGCCATAACAAATGCACTTTAAAATATTTCCTAAAGTTAGAATGCATATAAACATCACTTTGAACAATATTCATTTAAAACATCATTGGAATGTGATCAATAAATATTAGAAAAAGACATTGAAGTTCAATAAATCCCCACATCTGTAAGGTGACAAGTTGCACAGAGTGCACCCTGGACTTCATTGTCAGCATTTGGACAACGTTTTCTATATATACCATTTTAAATATTTACTTTTTTCCATTCACATTTTTGTCATTTACTATTTCCTTTGCAAAAATTAAAATTCACTTCCACTCTAATATTTATACCTTTATATATTTTATTTTATAATATGTATTAAAGATTACTATTTCTGAAGGCCTTTACAATTATAAGAAAAAGCTGTATATGCAAATATAGTTAATCTGAAACACTGATAATGTCATGTTATTTAAGTTACCAAAAATGATTTTTAGTATAGTTTTAGAATGAAATACATTTCATTTAATATTAATTATTTGGAAACATACAATTATCTCTCAAAAACTAGGTACTTTGAGTAAAACACTGAATATTATTGTTTACTAACAGAATGTATGCAATAATTCTGAATAGCTTGATGATACAAAATATCATTGATTTAGTATTTTAACACATAGGAAGATTAAAAGTTATAATTATTGCTTTTAAATTTATTCATTAGTATACATTCATGTATACATGCATATATACAAATACATGTGTTGTTCTTTTTAGTTTATTAAAACACATTTATGTTCAAATATGCCTCTATAAGCATATATATTATGTCTCCTCCTTGCAAAGTGAAGATTGTGGGTCTTCTTAGCCTCCATAATTGTGTGAGTCAATTCCTTATAATAAATCTTTTTCAGTACATATATAAATTTTATTGATTTCATTTGTCTGGGCAATGCTGACCAATATACAGTGCAGTCAATATGCTAATTTAGTAATACATATAAAGATTTTTACCTTATAGTTCATTCTTAAAAATCACATAGATGTCATATCTACATATATATCTTATCACCTCTTTTATATGTTCCACAATAAAACATAAAACATACAAAGCAAGAAATGGTAACCTTTCTTTCTCTAGAGGCATACTTATGGATTTTCTACATTCTTTTCTCAGACGGTGTCTCACACAGTCTGCCTTATGATTTAGTATATAAAAAGCTAGCATCTAATTGTAACTCTTCTCTAGAAGTTACACTTTCAATTCTCATCAGATATGTTAATCAAATTTTCACTTCCATTTTTTAAATCTCTAGGTTTTGCTTCTCCTAAAATTTTGATAGATGAATATTTTCTTCTTGTGCAGAAGGTTCCCCTTCATGTACAAACATTGGTGGGAAAATGAAATAGAAAATATGAAAAAGGCATAGTTTAATCTAGCTTAAGGTAAGGTAAAGCTTCTGATAGTGACATATTTCTGGCATATTCCTTGACTGGATAAATGTAGCTCAGCTGGTAAATCTACCACATGTCTTGAAAACTCAGTGGGCAGATGGAGCCTCCCGTGACTACAGTGGCCTCAAAGCATCTTCAAACTCCATATAGTTTATGTAACTTTTTGCTTGTAGTCTATTTCTAGAGAGAAGATATATGACTTCCATCATATTCTGAAAGGCATTCTAGAATCCTCAGGGAGGAACCACTAGTTTAATTTGAGGTGCAAAGAGTGCTAGCTATTTCATATTATTCCTAAACATTTTATTGAAATTGCCAATGGTGGCCCAGGCCTAGGCTTGTATGGATTTCCAGCACCAGGTCAGCAGAGCCACACTGTGGTTCCCTATCTACCAATGCTTTGGAATGCTTCTACTGCCATCTTGGATTATACTGGACACCGATGTCACCATCTTTACTTGGGGCAATTTCTATCCTGGGACACCTGCCAGAGACTAGAAGCTCATTATCAAGGTACCTACAGGTTAGCCGCTGTTGTGGCCACCAACCAGGGATGTGACCACTTACATATAAGGATGTCAGTCAGGTCCTTAAAGATCATCACAAAGGGCCCTACAGCGTTGGTTGCATCTGAGGTCCCTGCTAGGTGTGCTAATAGCTGCCATCTTGCTGCAGAGGGAGCAGAGAAATTTGCAAGAGGTCAGCAGGTGGGGAAAAGGTGTTAGGTCATCTTGATCCTGTCTCATCAAGCCAACCAGCCCAGCACCCATCAGAATCCCAGAGACAACTCAGAAGCACTTGTTGGGACATAACATCAGCCTGGTCCATGACTCTACCAAGCATCTAGTCCCACAAGTTTGGCTATCTACAGGGCCCTTCAGCTGCTCTGCACCCATTCTTCCAACTATTCCCTGGCCACCAACTGGCCCAATGCCTGCAACTATGTGGCTGGCACACAGCTTTCAATGCCTAGTCCTGATTTGCCCAATACAGAATGACTGCAAGATAGGCTCACAGGTCCCAGTGCTTAGTCCTCAGGACCTCCAGGGAGAGATGTTCCTGATTGGGAAGTTGAAAGGGCAGAAACAGGAGAGATAAAATTTAGAGACTAAACTATAGACAAGGAATTGTGGGATCCACAAGTGAGGGAAGGGGCTAAGACCAGGCTCCTATGTCACAAGAGTGGACCCAAAGGAGAGTCCTAGGGTGCAGTCTTCCAGAGGATCTGGCAATTGCTATACCCTGCCTCCAGGAGTACCAGCTCCAAGTCGAATCCTCCCACCTTATTAATGATCATCATCCTGAGGGTGGAGTTACTACCAAACTGGAGACAGTCCCACCTGTCTGAAGAGAGGAGAGGTAGAGAAGATATAGAATTCCAACAGAAACAATTGTTCAATTTTGCTTCAGACTCTTGTGTTTCTCTAATCCCATTTTTTTTTTCTTTTCTCTTTTCATATTTCCAGTTCTCACATCCTCATCATCTTTAAAATCAAGAACCTTTTATGCATCAGGCTACTGAAGACTGGGGGGTTTGAATAGTTTATTAGAGTTTTGTTATAGATTTTTAATTTAAATTTACTTTTTAAAATTTTTTCTCATTCTATTTTCTTCTTATCTGTTTCCTCAGAATCTCTTTCTCCCTTACCTCATGCTAATAACCAACTTCTTTTGAGTCTGCTTTCAATCTTCCTATGATCTACTACTCTTTATATTTTCACTTTTTACCTCATTAACATTATATTCTACATTCCTCCCCCATCCTCTTTGTCCAACATTAAAAATTGTAGACCTATTGCAAACCTATTGTTTATGCTGTAGATAATAATTGAACACACCATCTCTGCTTATTATGACAATACTCTTAATGTCTTAATAGGGGCTCTTTGGTTTAAGGCTGCATACTGTTTGCATTGGGAGCTGTTAATATTGATTTCCCCTTAAAGGCAAGATATTGGAAACCTGCAGGGACACTACAAACCTATAGGGAGGACACTGTAATACATTTGACTGGTACTGCTAGAGGAGAAGATACACCAACAATACGAAAAAACAAGGGAAGGAAGTGCCCCAAACCAACAAAGATGCTATATTAATAGAATCCATTGACAACACAGTAGAAGAAATGACAGAAAAGGAGTCCAGAATGTACACAATTAAAATGATCAACAGAGTAAAGGATGGCATAAGAGAGCAAATGAAGGCAAGGAATCATCACTTCAACAGTTAAAAGAGCAAATGCAGGAAGCAAAAGATTATTTGAATAAAGAGATAGAGACATGGAGAAAACCAAACAGAGTTTTAAAAATTATTTTAGTTTATTCTAATTTGTTGTACATGCCAATACAATGCATTTATACATTTTGCTAGATCATACATAAATGGATTGTAATATCTCATTTTTCTGATTATATGTATTATAGGATCACATTGGTCATGCAGTCATATATGTACATGAGGTAATAATGTCTGTTTTACTCTGCTGTAATTCCTACCTCCATAGAAATTCTTGAAATGAAGGAAACGAAAATCCAAATTAAAAACATAATAGACTTGATCACTTGGAAGACAGAACCTCAGACAATGAAGACAAAATATTTAATCTTGAAAATAAAGTTGACCACACAGAGAAGATGGTAAGAAATCATGAATGGCACCTCTGAGAATTGTGGGATAATATGAAAAGACCAAATTTAAGAATTATTAGAATTGAGAAACAAACAAAGGAATGAATAAATCTATTCAATGAAATAATGACAAAAAATTTCCCAAACATGAAGAATGAAATGGCAAATCAAATAAAAGAGGCTTAGAGGACACTAAATGTACAAAATTACAGCAGATCCACACCAAGGCACATTTTAATGAAAATACCCAACATGTGAAATAAAGATAGAATTTTAAAGGCTGTGAGAGAAAAGTATAAGATTACATATAGGGGGAAACCAATAGGAATATCAGCAGATTTCTCAGCCCAGACCCTAAAAGTTAGGAGAGCTGGAAACAACATATTTCAAGCTCTGAAAGATCATGAATTCCAACCAAGAATCTTATACACAGCAAAACTAAACTTCAGATTTGATGATGAAATAAAATCCTTCCATGATAAACAAAAGTTGAAAGAATTCACAAATAGAAAGCCTACACTACAGAACATTCTCAGAAAAATATTCCAGGAGGAGGAAATGAAAAACAACAATGACAGTCAGCAAAGAGAAGAACTAACCAAATGGAAAAGCCAATCAAAGCAGAAACAAATCAAGTTAAAACCAAAATAAGCCAAAATGACCAGGAATATAAATCATATCCCAATAATAACCCTGAATGTTAAAGGCCTAAACTCATCAATCAACTGTCAGTTGGATTAAAAAGAAAGACCTAACAATATGCTGCTTTCAAGAGACTCATCTCTTAGAAAAAGACATCCACAGACTGAAGGTGAAAGGATAGGAAAAAAAAAAAACACGCACATGAATTCAGTTAAAAAGCAGGGGTTTCCATTCTCTCATATTAGATAAGGTGGACTTCGAGTCTAAGTTAGTCAGAAAGGATAAAGAAGGATATTTCATACTGCTTAAGGAAAGCATAAATCAGCAAGACATAAGGATTTTAAATATTTATGCCCTAAACAATGGAGCATCCATGTCAAAAAAATTCTTTTCAATTCCAGGAACCAAATAGACGAGAACACATAATACTGGGTGACTTTAACACACCTCTCTCACCACTGGATAGATCTTCCAAACAAAAATTGATCAAAGAAACCAGAGAACTCAATAACACAATCAATAATTTAGAGTGAACAAATACAGAATATTCTCTCCATTAATGAATAAATACACTTTCTTCTCAGCAGCACATGGAACCTTCTCTAAAATAGATCATATGTTATGCTACAAAGCTACTCTTAGCAAATACCAAAAAAAAAAAAAGATATATTATGTTGTATTCTATCAGATCATAATGGAATAAAATTAGAAATGAATGATAAAATAAAAAAAAAAACAGAAAATACTCCAATACCTTGAGGCTAAATAATATGCTACTGCATGAAAGCAGAAGACATCAGGGAGGAGATATCAAATTCTTAGAGGTTAACAAGAATACCAATACAACATATCACAATCTCTGGAACACTATGAAAGCAGCAGCAAGAGGAAAATTTATTGCATTGAGCTCATTCACTAAAAGAATGAAAAGTCAACAATTAAATGACCTAATATTACACCTCAAAGTCCTAGAAAAAGAACAAAAAATCAATAAGAAAAGTTGTAGAAGACAGGAAATAATTAAAATCAGAGCTGAAATCAATGACATTAAAACAAAAGAAACATTTCAAAAATTTGACAAAACAAAAAATTTGTTCTTTGAAAAAATAAACAAAAGTTGATAAACCCTTAGCCACATTAAAGAAGAGAAGGAGAGAGAAAACTCAAATTACTAAAATTCATGATTTAAAATGAAATATCAAAAGAGACACATTTGAAATAAAAAAACATTAGTAGAAGATATTTTGAAAATCTATACTCCAGCAAAATAGAAAAATCTCAAAGACATTGACAAATTTCTAGAGACATATGATCCACCCAAACTGAATCAAGGAGACATACACAATTTACACAGATCAATTTCAAGTGATGAAATAGAAGAAGTCATCAAAAGTCTACCAACAAAGAAAAGCCCAGGACTAGACAAATTCTTAGTCAAGTTCTACAAGACCTTCAAATAAGAACTAATATCAATACTCCTCAAAATATTCCATGAAATAGAAAAGGAGGGAACCCTTTCAAACTCATTCTACTTATCTAGTATCACCCTGACACCAAAATCAGACAAAGACACATCAAGGAAAGAAAACTTCAGACCAATATCCTTGATGAACATAGATGCAAAAATCTTTAACAAAATTCTGGAAAATCACATACAAAAAAAAATTAAAGATATAAAGAACCCCATGATCTAGTGGGGATCACCCTGGATATGCAAGGTTGGTTCAACATCTGAAAATCAACAAATGTAATTTATCACATCAATAGTTAAGAATAATATGATTATTTCAATACATGCAGAAAAGCACTTGTTAAAACACAGCACCCCTTCATGCTCAAAACACTAGAAAAAATATGGATAGTAAGAACATACTTCAACATTGGAAAGGCTATCTTACCATCCAACATCATTCTAAATGGAGAAAAACTGAAAGCATTCCCTCTCAAAACTGGAACAAGACAGGGATGCCCTCTTTCACCACTTCTATTCAACATCATCCTAGAAACTCTAGCCAGAGCAATTAGGCAGACCAAAGAAATTAAAGGGAAACAAATAGGAAAAGAAGGACTCAAACTGTAACTATTTGCTGACAACATGATTCTGTATTTAGAGGATCCAAAAAACTCCACTAGAAAACTTCTAGAAATAATAAATGAATTCAGCAAGGTGGCAGGATATAAAATGAACATGCATAAATCTAATGCATTTCTATTCTTAAGTGATGAATCCTCTGAAAGAGAAATTAGGAAAACCACTCCACTCACAATAGCCTCAAAAAATAAAATACTTGGAAGTCAATCTAACAGAAGAGGTGAAAGACCTCTATGATGAAAACTACAGAACACTAAAAACAAAATTAAAGAAAACCTTAGAAGATGGAAAGATATCCCATATTCTTGGATAGGCAGAATTAATATTGTCCAAATGGCCATTCTACCAAAGGCACTATACAGATTCAATGCTATTCCATTAAAATCCCAATGACTTTCCTCATAAAAATAGAGAAAGCAATCATGAACTTCATCTGGAAGAATAAGAGACCCAGAATAGCCAAAACAATCCTGAACAGAAGAGTGAAGCAGGAGGTATCACAATACCAGACCTTCAACTATAGTACAGAACAATAGCAACAAAAATGATATGGTATTGGCATCAAAATAGACAGGTATACCAAAGGTACAGAACACACAGAGACAAGCCCACATGATTACAGTTATCACATACTGGAATAAGGTACCAAAAGTATACAATGGAGAAAAGATTGCCTTTTCAACAAAGGGTACTGGGAAGACTGAAAATCCATATGCAGAAAAATGAAATTAAACCCCTATCTCTCACCCTGCACAAAACTCAACTCAAAATGGATCAAGGACTTAGGAATTAGACCAGACACGCTGCACTAAATAGAAGAAAAATTAGGCCTAAATATCATGTTGGCTTAGGATCAGACTTCCTTCGCTAGACTCCCAAAGCACAAGAAATGCAAGCAAGAATCAATAAATGGGGTGGGTTCAAACTAGAAAGCTTTTTCTCAGCAGAGGAAACAATCAATAATGTGAAAAGGGAGCCTACAGAGTTGGAGAAAACCTTTACTCAAAAAGCTTAACACTGAAAATACAAAACTCCAATAAGTGGGCTAAGGAACTGAGCAGACCCTTCACGGAAGAAGATGTACAATTGATCAACAAATATGTGAAAAAGTGTTCTAAGTCTCTAGTAATTAGAGAAATGCAAATCAAAACTACGCTAAGATTTCATCTCACTCCAATCTGAATGGCTATTAATAAGAATATAAGCAACAGTAGGTGTTGGTGAGAATGTGGGGGAAAAGGTACACTCATACATTGCTGGTGGGATTGCAAATTGGTGCAGCCACTCTGGAAAGCAGTTTGGCGATTCCTCAGAAAACTTGAAATGGAACCACCAACTACCACACTCCTTGGTTTATACCCAAAGAACTTAAAATAAGCATACTACAGTGATGCATACTACAGTGACATAGTCACATCAATGTTTATTGCAGTTCAATTCACTACAGGTAGATTGTGGAACCAACCTAGATGCCCTTCAATTGATGAATGGATAAAGAAACTGTGGTATATATACACAATGGAATATTACTTAGTCATAAAGAAGAATAAAGTTATGGCATTTGCAGGTAAATGGATGAAGTTGGAGAATATCATGCTAAGTGAAATAAACCAATCCCCAAAACAGAGACTGAATGATCTCTCTGATAAGCAGACGATGATACATAATGCGGGGTGGGATGGAGGCAAGAATGGAGGAAGTGTGGATTGTATAGAGGAAAAAGAGGGGAAGGAAAAATAACAGAATAAGACAAACATCATTACCCTATGTACAGGTGTGATTACACAAATGGTACCACTCAACTTCCTGTACAACCAGAGGAATGAAAAGTTGTACTCCATTTGTGTTCAATGAATCAAAATGCATTCTGCTGTCATTTATAACTAAGTAGAAAAAACAATAAAAATTTTAGTTATTATTACTATTAAATAAAAAAGAAATTGCCAATGGAATATTGGATTAGTGTTGGGAATTGGTGAACAAACAGAAGTGGTAACGATAGGGACGTGACGAATCCTGTTATAATTTCTGTGCCTGAGAAGTGACCACTTCTGATGCTAAGCCAGGTCATCTCCAGGTTCACGTGGATGTAGAAATTTGTAGAGTATAAAGCATAGGTCGTTTTATATCAATTACATTTTGTTTTGGTTCACAAGATAGATGAAGAGAGACTGAAATCAAATGCTTCAAATTTCTTGAGAATTTCTTCGTTACCTGACATACGCCATGTGACCTCGTTTTCTTTCCCTGGGTAACTGGAAATGTGCAGTTTGTGCACTGCGTTTTAGGAAACAACAAATCATGGTTCAATGGTGCAGACGTATCAAAGGATTCTTGCAAGGTGTATATTTCTACAAAAATTAAAGTATTATAATTCTTGTGGTTTCTTAAGTGTATTTGACCAGTGAATCTCATTTTCTAATATATAAATGCAACAAAATGCATGATTGAGCAAAACGCACTTGGTTATGAAGGAATAATGAAAATAACAGCATGACTTTATAAGCATTATTTTATATTTACTTGTTTGCACATGCAAACACATATGTGTACATGCACACGGCTCAAGTCTCAGCAAAAGTCAATGTGGACTCAAGTCTGAAAACAGGATAAATACCTACATCCTAGGTGGATGCAATTGTGTAGAAGTTCTTTCTTCTTACTGGGCAAGATAAATCTTTTGGTGTCATTTAGGCCTTCAATTAGTTAAATGAGGCCCACCCACTTAGGAAGTACAATCTGCTTTACAGGGTCTATCAATTAAAATGTCACTCTCATTGAAAACACCCTCACAGACACAACCAGAACACTGTCTGACCCAGTATCTTGGAGCCCTCTGGTCCACTCAAGATTACACATAAAATTGATGATCATGTGGTCGGTAATTTAAATCCCTGTGTTTCTCTTCATATTTCCCTATCTAACCCTGAGAGAAAAACACAGATTTTCAAAAATAATTTGGATATTTATTAACTTTACATTATCACTATGTAAAAATTCTTCCAAAAGTTCATTTTCCTCAGTACTGTATTTGTATGTTTTGTATATACTGATTCCTGAACCTGAAGTTAGCTAGTTAAGTTTCTTTGCTATATAATAGTCCATTGAACCGGTACACATGATGTCTACATATCTGTAGGTCTTTTTTCTGGGCAGTTTTGCTAGAGAGATCTACTTGACTATTATTATGCAATACTCATTGTTTTAACCAGAACACATATAATAAACATTGATAGCTATTAAGGTGACTATTTCAGGTTTGTTCTTAAGTATTTTTCAGCTACTCTTAATTATTGTGTTTTGATATTTATTTTAGAACATGGTTACAAATCTTGTTGGAATTTTGATGGTATTTTATTGAATAAATGGTTTAGTTTGAATGCAGTTGATATTTATAGTATCAATGCTTACAATCCATAATCAAAATAAATCTATTCATTTATTTTTATTTGTCACAAAATTATTATGCAAAGTTTGAGAAAGTACCTCTGTTAAAGGAGACTTGCATACTATGTGTCAGAACCCAGTACTAGAGAAGGAAGAAGGGGAAGAAGAAGGAGAAGGAGGAGGAGGAGGAGGAAGAAAAGGAGTTATGGAAATATTTTAGGTTTGTTTCTTGTCAGTTCAATATTTTGATGATTTTCTGTGTTGTTTTGGTCTTTGTTTTGTGATGGCTAACATCATTCATCTGTGAGTTCTATATACTTATTTTGTGGAAAAATTCGAGAAACCATTTTTACTATTTAAATATTTTCCTGTTGATTTTCAAGATTTCCTATGTACTGTGATCATTATGTTCAAGTAATAATGACTGCATTTTTCCTCTTGAAACTTCAAACAGTTTATTCTTTTTTGTCCTATTTCACTGACTGATTTTCTACTTATAATACTGAAGAAATGTGAGGTTATGATATTAGTCATATTCACCATTTCAGAAGAAAATGTTTTAATGTGGAAATTAAAAGGAATACTTGTTAAACACATTACAAAGTCCTTCTAGTTCCTGAGGTGGCCTTTCCGATATATTAATAGCTGAGCTCCCAGGACCATCTATTTTTATTTCATAACTGGCTGCCTGCAGAGTCTATCAGAAATGAGTATCACAAATTATCTCACCCCTTTATATTATAAGCATATGATGTTGAATTTGCCAAATATCCCTATTTTAGGATTAAAGGGTCTACAAAGAACTCTCCCAATGACAGGTCAAAATTTGTGGAAGTACTGAGTTTTGGTGATACTTCAGCCATTAGGCATTGCATATGATGTCTAATTATACCAAGTGATCAATAATGTTTGGAAGCAGGGGCATCTCCACTGTTCCAATTCTACCATGACATTTTTCATGCTTTATTTGCCTGCATATCCATAAACCCAGGTTCCCAGGACTCAAGCAGCACCTTGAGCTGCCTGACAAAATTTTATGAAATTGCTCTTTTTGATAATTCAGTCAGAGATGGTTTCTATGATATTTGTAACTGAGTAACCTTACTGACATGTCTTAGCACTTCCAAACTCTCCAACCTACCTGTATTCACCTGATGCTCACATACCGCTGCTTTCACTTCTCATTCCTCCTCGACCTTCCTCCCCTTTATCTGAACACACACCACTCAAGGTTTTGCTCTTGCCAATGTCCTCTTTGATGTGATTATTGATTTGGTCTCCCTATTGTACTTGTCCAGTCCCATCAGATAAAAGCATGTTTTTATTTTTTAATTAAATATTGCCTCCTTATCCCTGTTCAGTTACTTTCTCAGTTTCTCAATTTCTCAGCTCACCTTCAACATGAAGCTTTTTTTAAAAATTTCTCATTGTCCAAAAACAAAAACAAAAGGAAAAAAAAAAAAAACAGTTTCTCCACCTTCCTAGCATAAGATTTTCAAGTACGTTTATTTATTTAATCATTCATTCATTCATTTAAAAATATATTCTAAATGCCTAAAAATCCCCATTTCATATTACACTTTGGTATTATAATTAGAATTATAAGGAAAGTCATACTGTTTTTAAAATGGGGTTATTAGACCAGAGAGACATGGAGAAGCAAATGAAAAGAAGCAAAGGAGGCATTAATTGGGAGATAGGAGATAAAGGAAAGAAACCAGTAATGTATCGGTAGAAAACTGCCATAATCTAGGGCTAACACTGTGGACATCAGGTGAGGAGAGAGGTGCCTGCTTAGAGGACTCAGCTGGCTGGGAGGAGGTGAGAAGAAGTCTTTTTTTTTTTTTTTTTTTTTCTTGGTTCCACTAACTGTGAAATAGAGAAAGAAACACTACTTTAGGACTTTTTAGAATATTAAATAAGTTCATAAAGTTTTAAAGGAATGATTGACATATAGCATACACTCAATAAATGGCATTCAGAAATACCTTTGTATAAACAGTTTCACAGAAATGCAGATGGTAATGCAGGTTTATAGGTAAATATTGAATAGTTGAGAAAACAGAACTTGCAAATGTCAATATGAAGCTTATAGACACCAAAGACTTAAAAATAGTTTCCTAGGAGTAGTTTGGGGTATTATTTTAGAATTAACAATATAGGCAAAAATATGAGACATGAATTTTTAAATAAGAATGCATTTATGTTTGTTTTTTTCTTGTTGATACTGAAACCACTCACAGAATGCAACCTGCATATTAGATCTGATTATTGTTTATAGGGTTTTTTTCTCTTTTAAATTGAATGGAATTATATTTTAATACTTATAGTCACAATATTTATATTAAAATTACATTTTAATACTTATAGTCAGCTTGACAAAAAGCTGTTTATTTCCATATATTGAAATGTCTGAGGATCTGGCAACTCTAGAACATCATGTCTAGACGGCTCCAATTTGATGGGACTGTGTTGGTGGTCTCCTTGACTTTGAACTCACAATCTCCAAATCCCCAGTCAGTTATAGCCCTTTCACGTAGTGTCATTTCAGCTACACTGAACAAGGGTGTGAATTTCCTTTTATCAATAAGTGTTTGCTCTTGTTTGTCAAGAAAAAAAAATATACATCTCCCCTACATCCACACACTGACACCTAGGCTTTCATTTATGAAATCTCAACACTAAGAAACAAATAAATACCTATTAAATTTCTTTGCTTACTACTTGATTTACTCAGAAGACCTCTATATACATCCAGGTCTAATATTGATTAATGGGCCGTTGCTTCTCAAAGGCGATTGTGCAGGTGAGTCCTCTGAGGATCTCATTAAATGCATCTCAAATTCAGTAGGTCTAGGGTGGGCTTGAGACTGCATTTCCAAGCACTTCCTAGATGGCACTAATATTGGAGTCCAAGGAATATATGTTGAATAGCAGGGAGGGGCCTATATTAAGGGCCTTACAGTAATATTCCAAATTTATTTGGTTTACCAGTTTAGAAAACCCCACTATAACATGAGAGACTTTCTGAAGACAAACAAGGCTTTTCTAAAGGGTAATTTTATATAAAAGAAAATCTTTTCCTAGTTGTTTGCACAAATATAGTTATCTCTGGGAGATCCTGATGGATGCACATTGACTGACAACCACATGGATGCAGAAAATAAAGTTCGTGCTAGAGTGAATCATGAAGTCCTAAAATTGATGTGTCAACCTGGGATTCTCTAACCAGTTCATCTGTTTGCAACTGAGAATTTACACTCTGCATACTGACTAAAGCAGGAGATCCACGAGGAAGCTCAGTCCAGGATTCAGTAGATTCTGAAATTTATCTTGCTATTTTCAGTCACTAAGTCTAATTTCTAAATCATGCTGTGTCTAAAGACAAAGTAGGAATGCATAAGTTAGTCTTCATCCTTTGCAGTAACCATTCAGGTGTGAGCCTGGTCTACATAACTTAAGCTTATGTCATTGTTTACTTCTTCACTTATTCTGTCAGATTTTCTGATGAGAGTTAGTATGTTCCAGGTACTGAAGATAAAAAGCAGAGTGAGACGTGGTATTCATCCTCTGACATCTCATAGCCTGGTTATATCCAGGTTGAACTCTGTTACCCTCCAACCCTCAACTTTGCCAGGCTCTTTCCACAGGGACTGGTCACTTATATCTAAATTTTCTGGCATTTGATTCCACATTAACATGAACTATCTTGAGAGATAAATTTTTTACCTTGAATATTTTCATGGCCTGGATAGAAGTCTACATTTGTATTTGGAATGTTTGGGATATAAATCCTGACCCCAATTAGATGCATAATTTAACATCTATTATCTAATTTAGGCCAATGGCACCCTCCTTATGTAAACACCTCAGAGTCTAATATGGTTTGAACTTTAGGATTCCCTGCTATCTCTTAACCATAGATAGGTCATGAAATACAAGCACATAAGGTGATATGAACTATCAACCCTTTTATTGTTCTCCTATGTATGAATGCTCTGTGATTGCATTGAAAAGGGAGCTGCAACCATTTTCCTTTCTCTTTGTCTCTCATTTCATCTCTTCTGCTTAATTAAAATATTCTACTTCTTCCACTATACTCAGAATCCCAGAATTAACACCAGCATGTGAATTAATAGTCATATCTCTAAAAAGATCACAAAATATGCATGTGTATGAAGCAGTAGGAGGATGAAAGGAACCATGTCGAAGATATTTTCTAAACTTTATTTTTTGGAATTCTTCCTACATGAGTCTCCCAGTACTCTCATGTATACACCATTTTCTCTCTCATGATCACATAAGTTCACAATATGTGGAATTTATATGAATATATTTTATGCCTGGTTGCATTTTAATACCTGCAGCTAAGTATTACAGGGTGAAATAGATGCACTTGGGAAATACTGAGATAGGATGAATTTGGTGCTTATTCAGTATGGTGAGAGAGACTTTCCTAAAATGCCAAAAAAGCATTCAGAAAGCAAACTAAGGGTCTTATATTTGAGCTACTCATGAAGCTGAATTTACATATATTTGCTCATAGAATTTAAGAAAATGAGTTCTTATGTATAATATTTCTTTACCCAGAGTTTGCTTTTCCCTTTGAGTTAAAATAGGGAATTAAAGAATAAAAATTAGTTTTATCATTTTGTTTCTTTCTTTTTCCCCCATTAACCTTTGTATTTTTTCTAATATAATTCTGTGCTTTCTAGCCAATAATCAAGATTTTGAAGTGAATAGGTCATTTTAATGTCAGTTAGTTCCTTACTAAACCTTTATTACAATTATTTCTTTTCCTGCCTTGTCTCCTTCCTTGAGCAAACATGACATGAAGCACTTCTACAAGAGCCTGTTCCCAGAGAAATTAAGGTCAGTGAAAGGCCAAATCAAATGGTGACGGATGCAGAAGGAAGGATGAACGATGCATTTCTTAGCTGTACCAGGAAAAGCAAGTTGCATATGATCCTGTTATTTTTGTATCTTCAGAATATTATAAAAATACAGCACAGGTGTATAACAGGATGAAAAGTATTCTTTTGACCAATACTCTGATGTGTTTTAGAATATCATGTGCTGCTACATAGATTTAAGTTTTTTTTTTTTTTCTGTTCTAAACATAAATGGTGTATGAGGAATTTAACTAATAGCCTGAAAAAGATAGGTATGAATAATTAAATGATTAGTTTATTGCAAGATACTATGGAACATAAATAAGAAAAGTAGATTTTATCAAAAAGAGAAGACCCTGAGAATAAGGACCCTCACCATTCCCAATGGCTCCTCTTTCCACAGGACCATCATTGCCTGGTCTCTTCCATGTGAATCCAGCCAGGCCCTCAGCTTTTCACCTCATGCAGTGACTGCCTCCAGTAAGATATTTTTCTGCCCCCTTCTCCCTTTGCATGTCTACAGAAAGAACTAGAATCCAGGTCGAATCATTGTACAACACTACCTGGTTTTCTTACGTCCCAATTTTTTTCCCCAACCAGTTTGATTGTCTCCAGACATTTGTGGTATGTGTGTTCTTTCATGTTCAAGAACAATATTCTCAAATGTCTATAGTAGGGATTTGACCCTATTTCTAGTAAATACCATCTGGGCACTTGATTTAAATGCAGATGCCAGACACAGAGAGACAATCTCTAAATATTCTGTTTGAGAAGATGGTGTGGCCAACATTGTTTTTAAAGTCTTACCTATGTGATCCTGCAATATATATAATCAGAAAAATGAGAGATTACACTATTTATGTATGATCTATCAAAAATGTACAAATGCATTCTACTGTCATGTACAACTCATTAGAACAAATAAGATAATATAAATTAAAAAATAAAGTATTACTGCCAGGTGATTCTCAAGCAGGTCATCCAAAGCTAGCATGGTGGTAAGTTTTTTTCCCGTAAAGGTAAAGTTTAAGCACAGTCTGTTCCAAATAAAGACATGCTGGACCTTGCTCACTCGTCTCTTATTCAGCTAAGCACGTTCTTTACTTTAGCTAAACTATTCTCCTTGTTTCCCCAAGTTTATACTCTGTGGTTCTTAAAAACTTTTATGTTTACCTGTTATTAAAATGCCCTATTCTCAAACTACTTATCTACTAACCTTTATCATATTTATGAGTACAGATCAATCTTTACATTCCATATGAAAACCTTTTTGACACGGAATTCTACAAAGATTAATTCCTTTCTTTCCAATTCTATATACTTAAAATTTTACATCTGTAACATTTATATTTTATGGACCTTCCACTAGATGGATGACAACTTTCCTTGGAGTAAGCAGGCTGGAAGGGCTTCGTGAATTCCTTGATGGGATACAAAACTCAGCTATGTCTCTTAGGGAAACTTACCTATGGAGAACATCTTTGTTTTTAGATTTGTCTTGATTTTCTTTGTTCATCTCCTTTTTCATATAAGAAGTTACTTAACAATATCTGAAAAACTTCTTTCATTGACAGTTCCATGCCCCGAAAGCGCTTTATGATTTTGAACGACTCATGTGTGTGTCTGGAGTAAACACATGGCATATGGGGTGGGATGTGTGAAACACAGCATATTTTGGAATTAAATCCGTACCTACAACCTACAGCACCTTAGAGTGAAGTCATGGGGGCATCCATAGTTCTGTTTTCATGAACTCAACTATTGCATCTCCCAACAACTGTAGAGGATGGATCATTTCCGAGAAGGAGACCCAAATTTACAGAGAATAAATGTCTCCTTTTAAAATATATATTTGTATAATATTTTTTATTAAAAGTCTTCTATTTGTGTTAATATCTACAAAATAAATTGTCATAATCTTGAGTAACCAAATTATAAAATTCCTAAAATATTTCCCATTTTATAACACTTTTTAAAAAGTGAATTTCAGCTAATTTCTACTTCATAGACATGGTCCCTTCCATAGAAAGACTAATGGATAGTATTATTCCATATTTAATTTAGTTGTAGAAAAGCCTATGTATATATTTGTCCAAGCAATTAATGACTGAGTACAGTTCTCCCACAGGTCATGTTTTAAAATTTGATTTAAACAACATTGAAGTAAAATCCTAATGTGTTTTTAGAGCAGCTACTATTCAAATATTTGTTAGTTGTAAAAATTCAAGTGTTTGGCATGTAATCTGAAAAGACTAAAATAATTCAATGACATTATCCAATCAAAACTCCCACCATTTTTATCTATTTCATATCTATTTAAGACTTTCCAGTATTTCAAATGTCAAAGCAAGTAGAACAAAAAGAAATTAAATTCATGCTGAATTAACAATATATTCTAGTAATACATTATATTCCTCTGTTGATAATCAATATTATAAAAATAGATCTTTAATCTTGGAAAAAGAGGTTTTCAATGTTTCATATTTTATGCTTAATAGTAAATAAAGTTCAATAAAGTTTTGCTTAATCAGTCCTATTTTAAGAGTATTTATAACACTAACATTGTATATACACATATTTTATCTTAGGATGTCATTGCCACAGAAAGTAAAAAGTTAATTTTATTTATATACACACAAATATAAAAGTTTAAACCAATTACATTTTTGAATAATTTCTTTGTAAGTTAGAAATATGAGGAATGCTCATTTTCAAAAGTATTTTAATATTAAGCAAAGATGATTAAAACCAGTTTTACCAATATCACGAAACATCTAGAAAACACACATCAAAACCACAATAAGACATCACCTTATACATTTTATTATAGCTATTATTAAATAAGCAAAGATAACAAACATTAGCAAGTCTGTGCAGAAGTCAGAACATGTGTACATTATTGGTAGGAGTGAGAAATGGCATAGTCGCTATATAAAATGTTGGGAGAGTTCTACAGACTGGACTACCATGGGACCTTGCAATCACAATTTTGGGCAAATATCTCTAATAATTGCAAACTACATCTTGAGGAGATTATTTAGAACACTATTTTCCACGGTAGCCAAGATATAAATGCAACTCTAACAGGTGAATGGATAAAGAAATGTGGTATATACATAACAGTGGAATGTTATTTGCCCTTAAGAGAAGAGTTATAAGAGGACATTTAATTTAAATTTTTAAAAAGGGGAAAACTACCATTTGAAACAACGTGGATGAATCGAAAGGATGTTACACTAAGTGAAATGCCAGTCACAGAGGGATAAATATGCATGATTCCCCTTACATGAGGTGTCTAAAACAGACACTTATATAGAAACTGACAGTAGAATGTTGGCTTCCAGGAAATGAAGGGAAGGGATTGTGGAATTGTGCTCAATGAGTATAAAGTCACAGCTATGCAAGATGAGCAAATTCCAAATTTGCTCTACAACATACTGACTATACTTAAAATAATTTATTAAAAAAAATAATTTTGTTAAGAGGGTAGATCTCATGTTCTGCAATCCTATAAAAAAAAACAAACAGCCAAGTGCAGTGGTGCACACCTGTATTCCAAGAAACTCTATAGGTTGAGGCAGCAGAATCGCAAGTTCAAGGCAAGTCTGGCCAATATAGCAAAGTCCTCGGCAACTTAGCAAGACCCTGTCTCAAAATAAAAAAATAAAAATAAAAAAGACTAGGGATGTTACTCAGTGGTAAAGTGGCCCTGGGTCCTATTTCCAGTATCAAACAAATAAAGCAAGGAGACACAAGGAAATGTTTGGAGGTGATTGAAACATTTATTATGGGGACGGTAACATAAGTTCAGTTCCAAACTCCTCAAATTACATGTATTAATTATGTGCACTTTTGTATATCAATTTATCTCAATAAAACTGGGAAAGCAGTGCTTTAGATTTTTATTTTGACATTTACTCATATACATGTCTCTATTATTTTCTTTAGCACTTACATATTTTTTTCCCTATCATGCTCTCTTGTCAGAGAGTAAATGTAAGCTATTGCTGGGCATGGATTTTCTTTCAAATTTTAGTTATTTTCTCTGATAATGGAAAATGTGTACTCAATAAATTATTGTTAAATTATATCAAATATCGACTTTATTTCTAAGAGCAAAATACAACTCATCTCTATCTACCCCAAAGACATAAAAACTGAAAATAAATCCAGAACTGAAAAAAATAACATTAATACTCAGAGAAAAGTCATACTTCCCTGCCAGTAGTACCCAACTTCAGAATGAAGTTCCTGTCAAGCAAATATTTACTCCTTTGCAGCAAATTTTACTTTAAAACTATGGAGAAAGTTTCAGACTCAAGAGCACTGTGGGAGAGGAAATAGATGTTCAGGTCCTGGTTCTATTATTCACTGTGACCTTAAAAAATTCACTGTTCTTTTTCTTTTTCCTGAAGTAAAAAAGAAAAATGTGAATCATTATATCTAATTCATCAGATCTCTCTGAGGTTAAAATGCAAGCAAGAAATGATTTGACATTAGGATTTTTTGTTATTACAGTGTGGGCAAGAGCACACAGCACCCTCCTGAAGGCAATTCAATTCCCTGAGCATCTTTTGAAGATGTCCTTTTTTTCTAAGGAGGAAATTGGGAAATAAATGGGTTCAAATTCATCTCCAAAATACAGCATTGAGAGATAAACCTGACCCATTTATTCTAACTCTAGAGAAATGAGTGCACTACAGTGTAATTATGAATGCCTTCACGTTTGATGTGTGACACACCTGGTATGGCCAATGCATTTGACATTAAGGCTGAGGATTGCTAAATGAGCAGAACTGCCGTGCTTCTACCTATGCTAGCAGCTTCTATTAAAGTTTGGAGTCAACACAGGACAAATTCTTCATGACGCTATGTCAAGTTGTAGTCAAAAACATGTCAACTCTAATGTCTCATCATTTACACATTTGTAATCATTCTGGTTAATTGCTATTGGAACTGACATCCCATTTTCATTTCCCCTACTGCCACATTACCAGGCAAGCTTGATCAATCTCAAATTCATCACAGCATGGCAGCAGAAAGATTTGCTCCCACATGTTCAACAATCATTTCCTGACTTCTCAGTGAGAAATTAGTATTTTCGCCTATAAATTTTTTGGCAATATTAGCTCTCAAAAGTCAAGCAATTACATAATTCTGATGGCAATAGAAGTGGAGAGTAAAGTTAGCAGCTTAGGGTCATTTACACTCTCCACACATAGCTTGGTAGGATTCTTCTAACAGCGATTGAAACTAAAGCTTCAGTGAAATATAGTTGAACTTGGTTCGGCATCCAAGATGAATGTCAAATAGGAATATCAAGTAAGGTTTTGAAATAATATTTCCCTTGACAATCTTAACCAATGTCATTTAACATTTGTGTCCATTTGAGTATCCCATGCTTCAAAGAGGAGACACACCATGTTATTTGAAAGGCAAAAAAGAGGCAAATAATATCATCTGATGTTTTTAGAGTTGTTAATAATATGTTCCTATTCTGAAGAAGACCATTTATGATGAGAACTCTGAATATTAAGGACAAGAATTTTCAAGAAAGGTGTCAATCAACTCTACTAGAGAATCACATTTATTTTTTTATAGTGGGAAGCAATCTTCTTTTTTCAATAGTATATATACAGGGTCCAAATTCCTTGATGTGTATTCTTCACTGACAATCAGTATTGTCTTTTTTTCTCACTCTGAAATGATCTATCTGATTGATTTTAAGCCTATTGGTGAACTTCTGCTCTAATCTTTTGTGTTTGAAAGTTTATCATTAATGTCATTATTATTATCATTATTTTCAATGAACTCTTCCACAATAAGCCTCAGGAGGCAAGATGCACAGATCTGTAATCAAGTCTTCTAAGGTTAATGTGCTGTATAATGCAGGTTCAGTGGATGTGAAACAGAGTAACATCAACTAGAAGGAAAGTACTAATTAGAACTGGGCACCACCAGTATATTCTGTTCTGCTGTAGACATGCTTATTTAAATTGAAGTAACAACTGATCCACTGTAATGAAAGGATAACTGACCACCTGTTAAAAACGAATTCATTAAGTGATTGTCTGTCTATAAGAGCAGACATCAATCTTTAGTAAAATTTGACTTATTTTTTGAATTCAAAATGATGGATGCCTTAGTAGGAAAAGCATTACAGTAAAGAGAGTGCTTGGGAATCAGATTGAACCGTTGATCCATAGGAAGAAGATTTCTGGGAGTAGCCTCAGCTGAACTCCCGTTCTTTTTAGCAGAATTTCAAAAATATGAGTGAATTTGCTTCAATGCAGCCCTTTTGCACTAAAACATGTGTAAGCTACTACTTTATGGTCTTTATGAATTTTATCCAGTGTCCTAACAATGAAATTACACTATTTCTGATCATAAGTGGTCTAGTAGCTTAGGCAAATTTTTTTAAAAGGTAAAACTCAAAATGTTTTAATTTTTATGTTTTCATCCCAAGGTTAAATTTTGCATTAGGAAACTGGAAACTTGAATATTCAACTATAATCAATGAACCAATAAGACTCAACAGGGAGAGTGAACCTGTTTGAAAGAAGGTAGGAAAGACATTGCAGGCCCAGCGTTTCTCCAACCTGCAGAAATATCCAGATTAAGGGTCGTTATATTTTTGCCAGACACTTTTTTACAGATCGCCTACTGGTGTTTCTCAGTGTAGCTCAGCCTAGTGCTGACAGTGCCAGAGTCCCTTGGCAAATAGCTGTAGTGATCTCTGCGCATCCTTGAAGCTGGCCTCCTAAGAAGAGGGTTTACTCAGACCTATGGGTTTTGGTTAATGGATCTTCTGAGAACAAGGAAGAAATCTCTAAGGATCAGGCAAGTGGGCAAGTCCCTAGAGGGAATATTTCAAATCCCTCTTGTGCCAAAGAGGTGATGAAGCTCCTTCTATATTAAGTAACTCTAATACTGGTAGAATTTTTATCAAATCAGAAAGTTCAGATTTAAAGGGCAAAAGAAGTCAAAGTATGTTTTTTTATTTATTGCATTTTGCAGTTATAAACCAAGTTTGTATAAATATAATTACACATTCTATAATGCATAGATACAATGAAGGAAATAATATAACACACATTATGATTATATTATATGTATTATATATAAACACATAAATAATGATATTATTCCCTAACATTGTTTATTAGCATATATGGGTCACACCCCTGCAGTACATGAACATTGTGAGATAACAAAGAAGATAGAGCCTGTTCTGGCCCACAGCAACTTAGAAAGTTCATTGATGATATTTTTGCAATATCATGGAACACAGAGCAATTTCTCAAGCCTAGTTCCAAAGGGATTAAATTCAACTAAATTTTATGTAAGTCAAATCTTCATATTCTGTTGCAACCATCTAATAGCATCTTCTCCATTTTCATCTTCTTTTTTTCATCCCATTTGAAACTCTAATAGAGGGGTAGCTCAGTAGTAGAGCTCTTGCCTAGCCTGATACATGCTAGCTGAACACGGGTTCAATTCGGAGCACCACGAAAAGAATGAAATGAAATGAAATGTTGCATTACAAACCCTAATGCATTCAGACAGAATATTAGGCAGCATTTAAAGAAATTGAAGGAAGCTTGCATGCCTTGCCACCTTGATTCCAAAACTGAGCAGAGAATATTCTTAGTTACACAACCTTATGTAGCAATTGATTTCTTTCTTTTTTCAAAATTGTTTTTGGTGGGGGGTGGTTCTTGGAATGCTGAACAAAGAAAATAACTAGAAAGTTTCCTGAAATACCTAGATATTTTTGGTGTTTCAGCAGAATTGATATTTGAATTTTTATCCATGTTCTTTTTCTGAGGATATAAATATTAAGTTTAAATGGAAAAGAGGTTAAGGGAAATTTATTTTTATGACAAAGGTGAATGTAAGCTCTCTGTCCTGGAACACCTGTATTATGCCTGTCCAGTTAACATATCGTAGACATAGAAAACTTGCTTCTTGAGTTTCACAGTTCCGTAATTTGATCTCCAAGGTGGTTCATGACTAGAGTCTTACTCATACCTAATGTACCTGATTAAAATGATTTTCAGGAGATCTGGGTTTTGTTGACCTAATCAAATTTAGATGAGGTTTTGAACTTTGAATTGATGCTGTAATGCTGTAAGACTTTTGGAGATCTTGGAACAAGATAATATATTTTTCTCGTGAGATAACAGAAATCTTTGGGAGTCAAAGGACAGACTACAGCAGGCAGTATTATGGTATCCAATGATGCCCATGTCCCAATACCTGAACCTCTAACTGAGATTAGTAAATTTACGTAACAATCTGGGAATGTGCTACCTTCCTATAAAAAAGATAATTTGAAGATATGCTTCGTTTAAGTACTAACTTCAAATTGGAAAGATGATACTGTATTATTTTGGTGAGGTCAGTGCATTGATACGGGTCCTTAATAATCAAAGAACCCTTCCTGGTTGAATTGAGTGGGAGATATGACCGTAGAAAAATGGTTAGAGATATGCAATGTTGGCACTGGCTTTAAGGAGAAAAGAAACCATGAACCAAGTAATGTGAGTGGTCTTTAGAAGCTGGAAAAGTCAATGTTTTAGTCACTTTTTGTGTTGCTGTGACCCAGAGCACTGACAAGAACAACATAGAGGAGGATGTTAACTTTGGCTCATGGTTTCAGAGATTCAGTCTATGGTCAATACTCCACAGTTCTGGGCCAAGATAAGGCAGAACAAGGGTGTGGTAGAGGAAATCAACTGAAGGCATGGCAACCTGGAAGAAGAGAAAGCTTCTTCTCAACAAGGACAAAATAAAAAAAGCCCAAACACAAGTGACCTATTTCCTTCAGTCACTCCCTGCCTCCCTGCAGTTACCACCTCCTTATTCCATTCAAGTAGATTAATCCACTGATCAGGTTAAAGCTCATAATATAATTGTTTAGCCTCTGAACATTAATCTTGCATTGTCTCATACATGAGTTTTTGGGGGATACCTCATATCTGCATCATCATAGTCAAGGAAAGACATTCTCCCCCAGAGGCTCCAGAAAGGATGCAGTCCTACTGACACCTTGAGACTCATGTCAGACTTTTAACACAGAGAATGCTGAGTTGTGTGGTTTTAAGACACGGATTTTTAATAATTTGTTATATCAGCAAATGAAAAGTGTATTCAGATTATAACAACATTAAACAGTCTTAGATATTACTCGTACAAAATATGTGGAGAACTTATCACGTGCAGGGAGTTTTCTAAATTTTTAGTTTTCAATATTTTCCTTAATTATCCCAGTATACACTGTTGATGTGAATTTTATGTTTCACTAAGGGTGTCTCTCAGATCTTTTGAAACTTACCTGCGATCTTGCCTTGCTTATTTGCTGTCAAGTAAGGGTATATAAAACAACTCTTCAGAGTTAATCATCTCTTCTACCATATTTAGTTATCAGAAAAGTTTGTTGTATAGGTAGAAAAATTCAACAATGCTGGAACAAATATACTTGGGTTTTTTTTTTTTCCTGTCAGAAATGACCTGTTGCTGTTACTTCAGTGGCTGCTGGTTAAAGATTGAGACTCTAAAGAAGGATGACTCCACTGGACACTCATGCAAACAGGCAATAGGACCACTGGGACTCAGAGCAAAGTCTCTGAGCAGCCGGGTGAAGCATGAGGTCTCAGGGGGCTAATTCTCTCTTACTGAACTGAACAAGTCCACAGAACTGAAGATATGTCCTCTTCTCCTCCTCAGCTCCACCTTGAGAGGGAAAAATGTCTGGGCAAGGTTCTCGCAAATACATCTCATTCCTAACACAAATATTATTAATCCCATATTAATTAACACACTCATGTATTCACAGAAGAGTGTTGTGCATCAAAAATACTGCAGACAGGTAAGGGGAAAAACTGATGCAGAAATTGCTGTCTTTGTGCAGTTTACAATCTCATGGGGGTTAGAAAAACGATATATGGTCTATTGTCTACATGGTATAGTAATAAATGCTAAAAGGAAAAGGAAAACTTTTGTTTTTGTTTTGTTTTAAAGCATTTGCTTTGTTTAATAAATTAAAGATTGAACTATTGAGCAAAACTCTGCCAATATGGTTAGTACTAGTTAATTATACCTAACACCAGCCCATCCATTACATGGCTTGGTTCTGAAGAAAATTTTCGGTATTTTTTTAGGTTTTCAAGTACATCTAACATTGAACATTATTCTTGGGATGAATGTCTCCATTTAAACCATGAAAAATCCTGTTCACTCTCTCTTCTCTTAATCTGAATATATCGTCTTTAATGAGAGAGAAGGCAAAAAGAAGGAGGAGGAGAGAAAAAGAGACAGCAAGATAGAATGCCAACAATTTCTTCTTTGTTTTGATTCAGTGATCAGTTCAATCAATTTAAGGCCAAAATGCCATATAACATTACTGGACAACAAGTTAGGTTGGATTTGAATTTGTCTTTTGTATGCTAGCTGCAATAAAATGAGTGAGTTATTTAAACTCACTGGTTCTCAGATCTTTCATCTTTGAAATAAGTAACATAATGCTTAGTTCATACAATTGTAAACAAATCAAACTAAATATCAGATGCAAGTATTGGGTCCATAAATGGGAGGCGACGATGTTTGTCATAGCTGCTGAGGATCAATAGGAGCAGGACTGTTAGACAATACTTACAGTTCTTCTGGGGTAAAGACCTGAGCATAAAATGTGGCATGTATTTAATATGAAGAGTTTAAAAGTATAATTTATTAGGTAATCTTAACTGATGAATTCTTCCTTTTCTAAAAATGAGTTGGAAAATGTTTATTTTAGAAGTAGTTTGAAGTCAGGCATGGTAGTATGTGCCAGTAATCCCAGCTACACATAAGGCTGAGGCAGAAGGATCATGAGTCCAAGCACAACCTGGGAAACACAGTGAGACCAAGCCTCAAATAAATAAACAAATAAATAACAAATAAAACAAATAAAAGTGGTTTTGCTTCTGATCTCTGATCAATTTTATTTGTACAAGAACTCAGTCTGTCAACATTTACTGAACACTAGAGTTACTGCTAGGAGAAATAAGAAGGCAAAGTTTGATTCATCCACTATACAAGAAATTTACAACTGGTAGATCAAATAAGAAAAAAATTAAAAAGTAATATAAAATGAATAGCAAGAAGCAACTAAGATATATTTGTTTTCATAGGAAAATCTAAATCTTACTGGATTTCTTATTAAAATAAGTCAGACATATGAAGTCTCTCTCTCTTTTTTTTCTTTTTTTTTGTAAACCATTTACTGAACCATAATTTTATAGTAATTGGAATGCCCAAATTTCTATTGTCATGTAATGAGTGATAGATTTTAAGATTTGACAGTATTGTTTCATGCTTAATGTAGACTCTGATTTTGCTTGGTTAATCTGTTTTTGCAAAGTGTATTACATATGTTGATATGTCAGTAGTTGAGCTTTAGATTTCCTGGATATGGTGTTGCACTACTGTATTACAGACTTACAACAGGGTCATACTGGTGACACCTTAAGGTGAACTGAAGTCCTTTTCACAAAGGACAAGATATGTGTCTTAGTGTGGGGAATTAGGGGGAATTCCCTAGGGGATAATCTAGAAGATCTCATGAAAAGTAAGCAAAGACATTCTGGAGTGCAAACAAACACTACCACCTTTGTAGATCTACAACCCTCATGGACTTCAACATTTGACATTAGGATCTGGTAGCCACCCAGTCTGAACCACTTTTTGCTGGAAATAAAAAATCAGAGTGTTAAACAAAATCAGAAAAAAATGATTTTAGTTTAGGTGAACAAGAAGCTTATGTCTTATTACTTCAGGTGAAATAGTAAATGAAATGTGTTCATTCATTGCTGCCACATAGAAATGCAACTGATTTTTTACGTTGAATTTTTGTCCTGCAACATTGTTAAGCTCACTTATCCTACAAAAGGTTTTAACAAAACTCCTTACATATATAGGCTTTGTACAGGTAAAAGAGTTTATTCTTTTCAATCTGCATGCATTTATTTTTTTATTTTTTTTCTTGCCTACTGCATTGGCTAGGACCTCAAATATTAAAAGAGATATAAATATGCATCCTTGAAATTTTAGCAGATCTCACCATTATTACAATGTTTAGTAGTACAATAGCTGTAGACATTAGTATATTTCCCTTTAAAAATTGAAGGTATTTTCTTTCACCTTACTGGGTTAAGAACATTTTACACATTAATAAATTTTGAATATTGTTGAGTAGTTGATTTGCATCAGTTGACATGGTTATGTGTTCATAGATTGTAGTTCCCTTGTGATTGATGATGCTGAGTAACTTTTCATGTTTTTAGTGACCATTCGTTTTCTTTGCAAAGTGTCCTTTCAACTTGTTTTACTGAGTTTATCATTTTGATGTTGTTGAGTTTTAAATGTGCTTTATATATTCTAGATGTGAGCCTTTGGTAAGATGTATAATTTTTACATAACTTCTCCTAATTGTGACTTGTCTCTTCGTTTTATTAGTTATGTGTTTTGAGAGAAGATTTTAAGTTTGGTAAAGTCTACTTACTTTTAAATAGCTACTTTTTGTTTGTTTGTTTGTTTATTTGTTTTACAGTGCTTGGGAACTAACCCAGGGCCTTGTTTATGTTAGCCAAGTGTTCTACTTCTGAGCTGCATTCTGAAACCTAGTTTGTGCTTTTCTTCGCTATGTAAAAAATAGTTGTCTATCCCAATTACCAAAATATTTCTCTCATATTTTCACATAGAACTTAGTAATTTTAATTGTTAGCTATAGATCTATGATTTATTTTATGCATGGATTAATAGAAGGATCAAACTATTCCCCCTCCCTCGAAAAAAATGTTCAGTTAGTTATAAAAACATGTTTTATCTATTGAATTATCTTGGTAACTTTGTCAATGATTAATTGACCACATAAATGTATGTTTATTTTGAGGATCTGTTTTCTTCTATTTTCTAATTGCACCACTGTCTTGTCTTGATTAGACTGTCTTGATTACTGCACTTTTAAAAAGTTCTTCTAAATTGTTTTAATTGTTTTGTTTTCAGAATTTTTTTTTCTTTTCTGTAATGTATAAATTTTTAAATCAGCCTGTCAATTTAGTTTGGAAAGTCATTGGAATTCTGAGTGGATTAAACTCTCTCCACATCTCAGTTTTTGGAGAGAAAGGTTGTTTTTAAGAGTATTGAATCTTTCAATTCCTGAACATGATGTATTTACTTCATTTGCTTCTGTTCCTATCAATTCCTCTTTGCAGCAGTTTTGCATGTGCCAATTTTACACACAGATATATTCTTAACTATATTAACTATAGTATATTGGATGCTATTAATCTTCTATTTTTATTATTAGACTAAAGTAAAACATTATTTTGGAATGGTAATCTATATCCTGGAATCTTCATGCATTCATGTATTTGGTCCGGTAGTTTTTTACAAATCCCTAAGACTTTCAACATAGTAGACACTTATGTCTTCTGTGAATAAATGTTTTACTTCTTTTCTTTTTATCTGTGAGAACAATTTTTTTCTTCACTTCTTGCCCTGGCTAAAAATTATAATGAAAGGGTGAATAAAAATGAGAGGACAAGAATTCTTCCATTTTTTTCCCTGACTTTTAGAGTTTGAATCTTACCATTAAGTATGCTTATTTATTTTTCATTATATTTATTCACATCATTTATCTGTTAAAAAAATTAAAGTTTTCTTTTTCATTTTTATTTACAACTGATACGTAAAAACATAGAATGTACATAATTATGGAGTAATGTGATACTTTATGCACCTATACACTGTGATATTTAAATCAAGTTAAAATTTAATTCTAACACTTCTATCATTTCTTTTTGGTGAAAAATTTCAAAATTCTTCTAGCTTTGTGAAATGTAACACTTTTGTTATCTATGGGTATCATACTGTGCAATAGCACACCAAAAATTCTTGCTCCCATCTAACTTGAACTTAGTACCCATTGACCCACCTTTTCCCATTCTTTCCCCATCCCAACTCTTCTACTTCAACTTCTGTGAGATTAATTGTTTTAGAATCCAGATGTGAGTGAGATGGTACTGTGCTTATCTTTCTACATCTGACTTATTTCACTTAACATAATGTTCTCCAGTTCCGTGCCTGTTGTCACAAATAAGAAAATTTCATTATTTTTATTGTAAAATAGTATTCTATTGTGTATATGTATCCCATGTTTCTTTTTCATGAAAGTATTTTGAATTATACCTAATGTTTTTTCAGCATATGATTAGAAGTTTTGCATTAGAGAACAAAAACCCCAAATAAATATCTGAAGAGACAAACAGATTATTATTGATAATGAAGAAAAAATAATTTAGGACTAACAACAAAACGTGTTGTTATATCTATTAGATTGGCAAAATATCTGGTGTCTGTAAAATGTAAAGCAACCAAAAACACTTATACCAAATTATTGATTGGAGTATAAACTGATACAGTTGCTTTGAGTTTTCACCCTGCATAAACCTCTAACCTGGTGTTTTTCCCACTAAGTATGTACAGTATGTGAAATCTTTATTGTTTTGCTGGGAAATGTATAGAAGGATATTCAAATTACAATTACTACCTAGAAAAAATTTTGAAAACAATTATAACTGTGAGTAGAAACATGTATAAATAAATGGTGCAAGGCTTACTCCATGAAATAGTAGATAAAGGAGAAAAAAAAATGAATGAACTGTTAAATACTAACATGGAAAAATCTTAGAATTGTAATTGAGAGTGAATGATGTTAAATTGGAGAAAAGAAGAAATCATGCTGTTAGTAATTTTAAAGGTGGTAAGCAATTAAAATACTACTTAAAAATGTCTATGAAATACAAATATAATTTTAAAATAAAATAAGGATAAACACAGCACTCAGATTAGCCATCACTTCTAGAATATAAGAAAGTAAAATGATGAGAATGAAGCTTGCTGGTATCTCGACTGGCCCTAGTTTTATTTTCCACAGTTCAAATGTGTTACATCTGTCACTACTTTTTAAAAATTTTATGTATTATACAAATTAATTTTTAACATTTCAAATATTACAAGCTTGAAAAAACAAGCCCTAGGTTAAAAAGCTTAGAAATTTAAATGCTAGAATGCAAAAACAGATACCATCTTCCAAAGCAAATAGATTTCCTCTATATCACTTTGTCTCAAGGTAAACTTTGTGATTTATTGCATTGATGGTCTATGTGCATAATAAGTGAACAAAGTAGCAAATTTTAATTTCAAAGTATCAAAACTCAAATTTGAATCAGGATGAGGCTAAGTGAAAGAAACAGAACTACTGGAGTTAGGAATTATTTCTTAGACATATTCAATCATAGCTTAGCTATGCGCAACTATGCCCTCTTTGTCTTTGAAACAACGATGAAAAATGGCATAAGAATAAACATGGTTTTATAGTTAATGGTTCTACACAAGTGTTATATTCACAGCAACACCAACTTTCTAACTTAGTTTGCAAAATGTCTCAATTTGCAGTGCCTCCCCTATTCCGAATAGCTAAGAAAAGGACCAAGATCAGAGATCTACTTGTTTAATAATAATAATAATAGAGTTCTTAGATTTAAGGTAAACTATAAAAATTTCAGTATCATAGCATATCAGCACACCTGCTGTGTGGGCAGTCAGTGATTTGGATGTGTGAAGATACCCATGGCTTTGCCCCCACCATCTCAAGAGGAAAACATCTATAGTGACCATACAGCCCTGGCTGGGTTCCAGTAACCACGTCTTCATGTTGGTATCAACACAAACACCATGTACTCCAGTCCTCATGCTTACAGTTGCACTCAGAACCCTCTGCACGACTTGGTCACCTCTACTTCAGGTGGTTATTTCCTGGAAAAGGTACCACAAACAGGAAACTGCTCCACTCCAGAGGGACAACCCACAACATCTTCGAGGAGGTTTGACCACAGTCCTAAGGAGGGGGTTTCCTCTCCAGTTTGATCTTCCTTGGACAGTCTTCAGTTCTAGAAAATTCTTAAATTATTTTTACAACTTTGTAGTTGCTATATCATAGGCTAATAATTATTTATATTAAATTCCCTTTGTTTAAATTACTGTGTAGTTTCTATCTCCAGACTGTAGCAATCATGGGAATATTACCTCCTTTAGGTTTAAATTTCAAAATATTTATTACCTCATGTATATATATATATATATATATATATATATATATATATATATATGACTGCATGAATGATGTGATAGTATAATATGTACAATCAGAAAAATGAGAAATTATATTCCATTTATGTATGACTTATCAAAATGCATAAATGTATTATGCTGTCATGTATGACTATTGAGAACAAATAAAAATTAAAATATAAAAGTTTCTCCCCATTCACACATTTATTTAATTTGCTTGATCTGATTTGGTTGCTATTTAGTGAATCACAATAAGAATTTGGAACACTGAATAAATAATAAACTAAACTACGAATGCTAACAGTAATTGATTTACATAGAGGGGAATATCACTGTAGACAGTTTTTGTAATAATAAGTGCTGTTTTTAGATTGGTAAATGAAAAGAAATGTCTCCATAAATGTTTTGAATATAAGTCAACCATCTACCTAAGACCCCCAGTCAGCAAATTAAATTGTTCCAAAGTATTTTGGGCAACAAAAGAAAGAACCACTTCATGCTGCATGTCTATAAAGGTTCTAAAGAATTAAAAGTTGCAAATTTTGAAAAGAATATTCCAATTTTGTATGAGTATTTGTGTGACCAACAGTTGGTTAAATAGATGAAGACAGTATAGTGGTCCTGTGAGTACATTTTCAGGTTTCCCATGGCTAGATGCCTTCCACATGGATCCAGGGTAGTGCCCCTCAGACAATCCCTGGATAATTCAGACTCATCATTTAGTCTCCCCTGTAGCATGTGGGATTATGAGAGGATTGCATTATAATTTGCCTGTATGGTTGATTTTATCATCCCTAAAGTCCTTATCCTAAAAATCATTGGCCATTTTCTACCACTTGAAAACCAATTAAAAATTCCTCCTTAAGTTCTTCTATAAGTCATTTGCAAATGACAGCGTGTGGGAGAATATTTTACAAGAATTGGCACTGGAGTGTCTTTTATTAAAAAACATAAATTCTCTGAAAAACCCAATATACCCCTAGGAAAAAGTCAGTGTTAAAACACTTTAAAAATCCCTACAGTTGACTAGAAATGACATTTAAACTAAAGGCCCAGAGAGATTTGACAATGCTCTCTCGAAAGCATTATGACAGAAACTTCTTTAGTTCTATGAATTTTATATGAGCAGCATTTTTTTTCCCACTGAGACTGGCAGCTGGAGATAGATTCTGTTATTACTGAAAAGTACAGACGTCCTTTTGGCTCAAAATGAAAAGACTAGCTATTAGTGATAGATAAATGTTTCTTTTCCCCTTTACCTCATGTGTTTTAAGTTACTAACCCTCAGGGTAAGTATGCCTAGAATGTAAACAATTTTTTTTTTCTTGTAGCAAATGTTACCTATAATAGGATGGTATGTCAGAGATTCACCTAATTCATTGTCAAGTACTTAACCTACTCTGTAAATCAGTTATCACAGTACTACTCTAGCTTAAAATGAAACAAAACTCCAATATAACTGTTCTGAACTCATTTTTCATGTACATCTCTAATTAATAACCTTTCACATCTCTTCCAGTTCAGAAAGATGCAATTGGCAAAGCATGGAAAAGAAAAAAATGAGCAAGAAAATATACTATGCTAAGGATATCTAAAATGAGGATCTAACTGCCCAGAAGAAATATTTTCTGATTATTTGGACATTTTCTACATTCAAAATGACTGGAACAATTTTCTGCTAAATAATGACAATAGGCATAGTGCTGTCTGTTTGTCTGAAGTATGTATGAATACAATCCATAGTATTCTTTTGCCATGAAAATAACCAGACTAAAAATAAACACGTCAGATAATAGCACAATAGGAATCGTCCAATTTTGAGAATGCTGGGCAACATTTAGTTCTCCCTGCCCTAGATTTAATTTATATGGTTCACATCAGTACTCACTTTCCATTTGAGGGTTGAAAAGTTTAGAACAATCAGATTTTATTGTTTGTAAATGAAAGCAATCGAGCATTTTTGTTTCCATGCTTTGTATTTTATCTTGTTTAAGTTGAATTTGCATTTTCTCTTACGAATTATGTGAAACCATTTTTTTCTTCCTATTTGTAAGTTGTTCAGGCAGTGATGAATTCAGAAGTATGCATTATTGAATATCAACTCCAGATATTATCTTCAAGAAGATATGTGAATTGGGAAATAATATGAGGAATTTCACAACTTTTTATCTTAAAGTATCCTAGTAAAGATAAAGTTATCTCATTTACCAGTAATAATGGGAGATGGTTTTTTGACTATTTTCAAACATGTTTCACTACTACCTAGGAGACATAACTCAAATACTGACAATAACTCTCAAATATATGAAAATTAAAATAGCATATTCTTTACTCAACTGATTCACTTAGTTTTTAGTTTAAAAATGAATCTAAAATGTTTGAATTTTACTTACTATTAATGGATCTAAAAGAAATGAAAATTATGGACAAAGAATTTTGTCTATATATTTCAGAAATAAAATAAAAAAACAGTGAAAGAAAAGACTGAAAAAAATCAAAGACCAGACCACAGTTATTTGCACACTGTTACACTGATTAAGTTTTATTTATTTACTTTTTTTTGACACAAAGTCTCACAATGTTTCCCAGGCTGTCTTCAAATCATGAGGTGAAGTGTTTCTTCCACATTATCCTTCCAAGTTAATAGGATTATGGTGGTACTTCCCCATATCTGGCCTTGGTTAAATTTTGTAGAATGTAGTAGCTAAGATAAAATGTAAAATAACTTTATGTAGTTGTCTAACAAGTGATTAGCAGCATGTACTTACAAAGGAAAAGTATTATTGAGAATTTTTTTATTCAACTTAGAAAACAATAAAATCAAAATAAAGCTTAGGGCCATAATAAAATTAGCCATAATTTTTTTCTTTTATTATTTACTTTAATTCTAATTTTTTTTTTTCTTTTTGCACCTTTTAAGAATATGTTTATGACTCCTTCCTTTCATTAACCTCTGGGTTCTCATCATTTTATGGGCCCCAATTTGACCTGGAAAATAAGTAAAGAAGAAAGAAAAATTTGCTCATTAAAGATGCTTTATGAAACTCAACTAAGGCATAGCCCTAAAATATCAGCTGAACTATTCTAATGTGTGTCATGAAATATCAAACTTGAAAAGATCATTCTCTACAAAGCAGGTAAAATCTACTTATGTCTGTGTGTTTCTGGTGATTGAAATAAATTAAGCCCCTGTGGCAGGTGATTGAAATAAATTAAGCCCCTGCTGTAGGTTTTGAATTCCTCATGAGAAATTCTCAGTACCGACATCTCTCCTGTCCCTTCTTATTCTGCCTCTATAGTCACTTACATACTATTATGGTTTGAAACCTCAATGTTTCCAAAAGGCTCATGTGTTGAAGGCATGATCCCTATGCAGCAATGTCCAGAGGTGGAACTTTGGGAAATGATTGGATAAGGAGTATTCTGATATCCTTACTGAGTTAATTTATTTGTAGCTAAATTCACTACTAGTTGATGGCAGAGGCTGTGGGAGGTGAGACTTGGTTGAAAATTTTGTACATACTTCTGTACAGTCTTACCATTTGCAATTCTCTGCTTTCAATTTAGTGCTCAAAACAAAGTTATATACACATATATAGAGAGAAGTAATTTTCACAAGTGCCTACTCAGATGGGGAGTAGCCGACTCTAAAGACTATGATAGATTACCTTTACATTTTGATTTAGTGATAAGTTCCAGAAAATAAGGGAATAGACAGAACATTCAGGAGCCAGTGTCATATGATAAACTGTTATCAAAGTCATTGAGAGGAATTTTTTGAATAAGACTTAGTGGGTAAAGTGCCCATGGGTTTTATTTTTTATTTTTTTTCTTTTTTGATGGCACTTGACAAAAGTAACTTCCACTGGAATTTTGTTCTATTTGCACTTAAACTTCTACTCTCCTTTGGATTACATGTCTGCTTAATAATTAAATATATTCCAGAGATTATCAACACACGTCTTCCATCCTACAAAGCCACACATTCACCATAAAAGACCAGGTGGACAAATACTCATTTAAAGTCATGGGAAGATCTGTCAGGAAAAACAAGGTGTGGCCATCAGTCAGAGATCAGAAGCAATTATTTTGACATGAGGAGAAGTGCATTCTCAGAGCTAATTCGTATAACTTGTGAAGTGTTATATTCAAAATGATGATGTCCCCTCACTTCATATTTTTGAATTTAACACTTAACATGAAAGTATAAAGAGGTGGTGAGTTTGGGGAATTAATTCAGTCACAAGAGTTCTGCCCTCATGAGTGGGATTGATGACTTTATAAAAGTGATTGAAAGGTACTTCCTTGCTCTTCCCACTATGTGAGGACAAACCAACAGGGTGCTATCTGCAAAATCCTTCAAGACACTAGATCTGCCAGCACCTTGATGTTGAACTTTTAAGTCTCCAGAATTCCAAGAAATAAATTTCCATTGTTTGTAAATTACCCAGTCCAAGGATTTTGTTTTAGCAGCCTGAACCTACTGACATTAGTTGTGTAAATTGACAAATAACTAATCTATGATTTTTTAAAAAAAGAAGTGATCTCACATACTATCTTAGTTTGTTATGATGATTACATAGAATAATTTTATAATACTCTTGACTGTGCCTAGGACATGGAAGTGCTCAGTGAATAGCTAATACTACTATTACTCCTGCTATGAAATGCTATAGAATGAGCACTCAGTAATAACCATTTGAAATGTTTTTCCCCAAAGGTTCTTAATAAATGTGCAAGATCCAATCTCATCAGTTTTTTCTCCTTGTTACAATCCCTTATTTTCATTTATCTATCAGGTTCTCTTTCCCAGTCTAGAAAGTTGTGTGGAACATCAGGACTGGAGGTAAGTGTTGAAATGGGCACTCTGTGGCATCAGGAAAGATCGTTGGCATCCACTTCCTGAAATAAGTTAAGAAAACCAGAGAATTCTGCAATTGTCTAGTAAAATACCAGTTACAGGACGACAAAGAAGGTAGCCAGGGAAGCATATGGAAAGAACTTCTGAGTTAGCAAAGGACAGGGTGTGGGGCATTGTCAGAACAATAGAAGCCAGCATACCCTCAAAAAGATCAGTTCAGAGATTTGCTAAAGACATCCCTTATTTCCCACAACCTCATTGTAGAAATGGTTTACCAGAGCTCATTTGACAGAATGCTCCAAACTTACTAAAGCACTTGAAAAATTTGTTTTAGAAACCACTTCTACTAGGATAGAAAAAATACTTATGGATTTGTTGAAATGAAGTAGCTTCTACAAAACCATTTTCTGAGGTGCTTGGAGCAGAGGAAGACAGGGTATCAGGAGATGCAGCAAGGAGCATGGAAAGCTTGCTAATTTCACACAGGAAGAGGTCAGTAGGATAAGACAGGATCAAGGTTGTCTAGTTTTGTCCCTTACAGGCCAGTTGGCATCAAATATCATCTACTTTTGTGGATAAAATATGAGATTCAGAAGACAACTCCAAATTAGATGATGTCCTCATGTTCTAGACTAAAACGTGTGCTGAAATTCATATGGTGAACCCAATTTGACTATAGCTGGAGACAGAGTCATGAAGGAAGCCATTAGGGCTAAAGGAGATTTTAAGACATCTCTTTCTCTATTTGAGGAAAAGAATATGTGAAGATGGAGCAAGGTGACAAAACAAGGAAAAAGCACACACCAGAAACCTGCACTGGTGACCCAGTGTTAGTTAGCATATTTTTTAGTCACTAATAGTCCAGGCATAAGATTATGAAATTATTTTTGGAAGCAATTTCAGAAATTATTACTGAGTGGTTAAAAAAATGCATGTAAAGTTGGAAAGTTTTTAATTTTTAATGTGGCTTCCCAAATGGAAACCAGTCAGACAAAAGGTGACAGTGAAGTGACAGAAGAAAGTCATGTCAATAAAAGTTGGATAAGATGAACAGGGAAACCAATAGAGGGAAGTAACATGGTATTTCCTCTCTGCTGCTTAAGAACAAATATTACAGCATTTCCTTTGACCTGTTACAACATTAAATTGTCCCTCTACCCTCATAATTCCATTAAGACCCACTAAATTATTTCCCTCACCTAAAGCAAATATTAATATCATAAATATTTTTTTCTTGAACTCACTTTCTTCTGCAGCTCCTTCTCTCTTCCCTTCATAGGAAAAAACTCTTCAAATGGTTTCCTTGATTTCACATATATAGTCTAATAACTTTTCTCCCAATCTCTCTTAAACGTAGTTCACCAAGGCCTTCTTTCTCATTATTCTACTGTGCTCTACTATTGAAGGATATCAGTAACCCAAATTACTAAGACCATTATGCAATTTTCAATCCTTAGGCATGGTGTTTATCAAGGTTGATTTTTATTTGGCTTCTAGAACACCATTCCTGGTTTTTCTCCTACCTCTTTCATGATTCTTAGTCTCAATTTTCTCTTCTAGTTTGGGATAGCCAAATACTTAGCTCTGAGATTTCTCTTCCCACCTACCTTCACCTACTTGTTTTTTAAACTCATCTATTCCATGTTTTTATATACCACCGGCTTGCTGATGTTTACAAATTTATATCTTCAGTACAGATCACTCTCCTACAACCCAGACTGATAGGCCCAAACCAATTAGTCGAACAAGCATCCCAAACCAGCTCCACCTGTAGCCTTGTACATCTCAATCAATGACAACCATCTACAATTTGTTCAAGGAGGAATATACAGTTATCTTTTATTACATTTTTTCTCACTCCTTTCATTTAATCCATCAAGAAATATGTTTGATTTATATGTAAAATATAACCGGGTTATTACCACCTGCAATGCTAATCAAATTTCTCCTGCATTATTGAATTAGTCTTGGATTCAGTTTCTTGGTTTCATTTTTACCCTCCTAAACCATATGTACCTCCAGATCATTCTGTTAAAACGTAACTTAGATCATATCGCTCCTCTGCTGAGAATTATCTACTACCATTGCTCTCAGAATGCGCTGACAGGAACAAGATGTTTTCTTGACTTAGAAGAGTGACAAGAGAAGATATTCATGGACATAATAATCAAAGAAGAAGTTTACCACATCATTACCCTATGTACATGTATGATTGCAGGAATGGTATGAATCTACATTGTGTACAACCACAGAAAAGAAATGATGTACCCCATTTGTGTACAATGAATCAAAACTCAGTCTGTAAAAAATTAAAAGATAAATAAAAAATAATAAAAAAAGAAGTTCCCCTTGGTGATTGTTTTCTCAATAAAATATGGTGTAGTTTCATTGACTAAGATAAGGTGATAAGAGATGATATGCAGAAGAGATATTATATACTATCTTAAAAATGAAAATGTGAATTACTGCCTTCATCTTCTAAGTTTGCCTATGGTTTTTACTTTCTTTTGTGTGTTTGGGAGTACATGCATGTGTGCATGTGTTAGTGTTCGTAAACTACATGGAATACGATTTTAAAATTTAGTTTTATTTTAATAAGTAATTTATTCTCTACAGTCAGTAGCCTCACACATAGCTTTCCAAGATGAACAGCACTTTCTATTCTCAAGAGAAGATTTATCAAAGTAAAAGTAAGGGTCAAAATACGTATGAACTTGAAGTGAAGGATAATGGTGCTTTTGACCCAGAACCATATTTCTCATTCCAGAAGTGCAATGAGAACAGGTTATGAATTACCACTGTGGTATAAGTCCTTAAACCATGACCTACTGGCCCACCAAGTGCTATCAAGTGAACCATGGCAACAAGGTAATTTCCTACCAGAGAGCAAGTCACATATTAAAAGGGTCCTAGGCATTTTTTGTACAACTGCACTGTAACAATTTGAAAGTTCTGTAGCAGATGGAAACATTATGCAATATAAAATTTTATAAAAAATCCCAAGGAAATCTATCAGATAAAACCTATAAATTGCAACTCAGTTATCTTTGGCATCTTACACTTGGTATATGTCACAGAGTGTTGCATTAAATTTTGTTTCAATTTGTTTGCTTGTTTTAGCATTTTTAAGCATTTCACTTATTAAAGTATCCTAAATTACACAATAGAAGAGAAGAGAATTTTAAAATCATAGTTAACTTATTCAAGGAAATGAATGATAACACACATGTATGCATGCACATAGTTTACTGTGTTGGAAATTTTCTTAATTTCTCTCAATTGCTTGCTCGCTTTTCTAATTTTTTTCTTGAGGGACCATTTAGATATAAATCTGTAGGTTAAGTTTTTAAACCCATGTCAAACCTTGAGAATTTAAAAGTCAATTACTCCCTCCCACTTTCCTCTCTTTCAATCTTTCATCTCTTTAGTTGTTCATTTCTATAATTAATTTGGACAAAAGTAACCTTATAGTTGTCTGTCAGGTGGCCTAGATAAATAATCAAAATGACAGATGCATTACTTAAAGTAGGTTCCCTAACACACAGACAACACTTACCACTGAAATAAATTTATTTATCTTATTAGATATTTACTGAGGTGTGACATCATGACAGAAATAATGATAGTAATTGTTTTACCACAACCACAGGTATGGATCAGTCAGTTGTTTGACAGAAAATTCTTTGATACCATCACCTCTTAAACCAGATGCCCAGATTAGAACTTTGGATTTGGCATTTCTATTTATTTACAGAGTACATGTAACTGCTAAGGTGGCCTCTGAGACTTAGTCTTTCCAACTATGAAATGTAAATATACTCTTTCCTTCTGTAAACATTTTATTATGATGCTTTCATACAATACATGAAAGGATGTACTGAGATTTGAAATAGAATAAGGGTTGAATAATATTCCTAAATGTTATTATCAATTTGTAACCATATTTAGCGACTTTTATTCTAAACATTTTCACCAACTAGTAGCACCATTTTTCCATCATTTTTAAATTGTTAGGTAAGCAATCAATAACAGCATTTCTACCTATATTCTGTGATATATGTATATATGTAATATGTGTGAGTATATAATTTCAAACAAGTAGCTGTCCATTTGTATTGTACTCCATAATTATCCTACACCTTGAAGAACAGTTATGGTATATTTGTCTGTGAATAATCTACGAAAATGAAAAATTTCTAACTTCATATGGAATTTTATGATGTAGATTGAAAGAAAGTATACACTTCTGTAAAAAGATGACATAAACTTCTGAAATGTAGGGGGAGTACTGAAATAAAATATATTGGTGCTTATACTGATCATCTATGATTTGTGGGATTAGAACTGATTTTTGTTTCCTCTTTTTTATTAGCATTTATGGCATAGAACAGTTTTAGGATTACAGAAAAAATGTTTAGAAAGTAATGAGTTCACAGATGCTTCCTCCCGGGGTTCATGTTTGCGTGTTTCTCCTACCATCAACCTTTCCTTGCATTAGTGTGCTACATTTGCTACAATTGATGAGCCAATACTGGTACATTATTCTTAATTAAATTTTGTAGTTTACATTATGATTCACTGTGTTGTAGAGTTCTATGGGCTTTGCCAAAAACATACTACTGTATCTGTATTCAGTTGCACACAGAATAATTTCACTGCCCATAAAACACCCCTGTTCTTCACCTATTTATTTCTCCCTCCATCCTCCAGAACTTCTGGCAACCACAGACCTTTTCATTGTCTCTGCAAGTCTACCTTTTCAGAAAATTATGGAATTATAATCTATAGTGCACAGGCTTTTCAAACTGAATTCTTTCACTTAGCAATATCATTTAAGATCCACTCTCTTTTCATAGACTGATAACTCATTTCATCACTCAATAATATTCTATTATATGGATGTAAAATTTTGATTACATATTCATTTGTTGAAAGACCTCTTGGTTATTTCCAAATTTGAGACTCTATGAATGAAGTTTTTATACATTTATGCACAGACCGTGTGAACCCAAGTTTTTTAACTCCACTGGGCAAATAGTAAAGAAAGTAAATGACTAGATCAGATATTAACCCTATGTTTAGCTTCATAAGAAATTTTGATGTCTTCCAAAGTGACTTAATTATTGTATGGTCTCATCAGCAATGAATAAATTCCCACTGTTCTATACCCTTGCCAGCATGTACTGTTGTAGTGTTTTGGATGAAAGCAATTCCAGTAAGTATCTAGGTCCACCTTGTTGCTTTAATCTGTAATTCCCTGACCACATATGATAGTGATCATTTTTAACAGGATTATTTGTCATCTGTGATCTTCATTGAAGAAGTTTGAATCAGATATTTTTGTCTATGGTTAATTGGATTGTTTGATTTCTTATTGTTAAGTTTTAAAACTTCTTTATATATTTTGGTTACAAGTCCTTTATCAAATATGTTTTATAAATATCTGTGGTATGTCTTGTCATTCCATTATCAGTGTTAAAAATCACTAGACTATGTTTATTGGAGTTTATTTCTGGGCACTCTGTTCAGTTGATATGTTTCTTTCACCAATATACCACATTGTCTTTATACTGTAGTTTTCTTATAGTTTTTATTCATACATCATGATTATATAATAGTAGGATTCATTGTTATATATATTTTTGTGAACAATTAACAATATAATTATAGTAAGTCTTAAAGTTGAGTAATTTCTCCTCTGACGTAGTTTTCTTTAGTTTTGTGTTCCTATTCTGGGTCTTTTGCATTTCTATATAGGATTTAGAAACAGTTTTTCATTATCCACAAAACAACTTGTTGAAGTTGAAATTTGAAAAATCTGTAGATCATTTTGAGGAGAATGGACATGTTGTTAATATTAAGGTATCTTATCCATGAATACAGAGTATCTATTCAGTCACTTAGTTCTTTGGTTTTTTTCATCAGTTTAACAGTATTTCTGATGTAGATCTTATAAATATTTTGTTAAATTTGTAGCATTTTATTTTCTGAGTCCTAATGTAAATGATGTTGTGTTTTATACCTCAAATTTCAATTATCTATTGTTAGCTATTTGCATTTTCTAGGATCACCATAATAAAATAGCACTGACAGTGTGGCTTGCAAAAACAGAAATGATTTTTTCATACTTTTAGATTTTCAATTTTGTTGATTATCTCAGCTATCTTTGTTTTTAATTTTTAAAATGTCTATTCCAACACATGTTATTTCTTTTTTTTCCAGTGGCTTTGAACTTAAACTTTCCCTTTCTTTAAAGAGTTTCCTAAGATGCACACATATTTATTTCAGATCTTTATTCTTTTCTTATATATGCATTCAGTACTATCAATTTTCCTTTAAGCATTGCTTTTTTTGCATCCCACAGATTTTTATGTTTTGTTTTCATTCTCATTTAGATCTAATATTAAAAAGAATTCTTTGAGACCTATGTGTTATCTAGTAACATGTCAGTCTATAAGTATTTTAGAATTTCCCAGCTTTCTACCATTGTTTTCTGCTTTACTTCCACATGGACAGAGACTACACTTTATACGATTTCTATGATAATATTTATTAAAGTATGATTTTGAGCCCAGAATATGGTCTATCATGGTGATTATTCATGTGAGTTTAAGGGAAATGTGTATTTGCTGTTGTTGGATGAAGTACTCAATAACAGTTCGACATATTCTCATTAATGTTCTGCTTGATGGATTAGGCAATTACTGATGGAGGAATGTTGAAGTCAACACTCTGATGGTAGATTTGTTGTGCATTTTTTAGTTCCATTAGGCTTTACTCCACAAATTTTGACCCTGTGACTGGATGCATGCTATCATAATGTGCTTGAAAGTTCAATCCATTTCATTATGTAATGTCTCTTCAATTTTTAATTTTTTAAAAAATATTTTTATTTACCATTTTAATATACTTTAAATTTTTTACATTGGCAAATATGCATTGTTTGTATTTAACACGTATAGCATGATGTTTTGAAGAATATTTATTATAAAATGGTTATATCTAGCCAACCAATATATGCATGCTCTCATGTGATTATCAATTTTGTGGTGAAATACTTTACATCCACTCTTTTACCATTTTTCAATAAGATAATATATTTTATGTCACATGTTGTACAGTAGATTATTTGAACTTATTCCTCCTGTCTATCTGAATTTTTGTGTCCTTCAAACAATATTTACCCTTTCCCCTCTCCCTATTGCCCTTCATTTGAAAATTCTCCTAGCTCTTAAATTTTCTGAGTTGGTAATTCATAGAATGAATTTCTTTTGATTAGGGTTAGCCTACTTTATTTTTTTTTCCATCTCTTTTCTTTATACATTTTTTTGTGATTTCATCATTAAAATAGTCTTCCTGAAGGCAATATACATTTGGGTCTTGTTTTTTTTTGTAAATCACATTGTCAATTTCTTAAAATTGGTGCATTTAAAATGTTAACATTTAAAGTGACTACTAATATGGTTGAGTTTCCATCATATTTATAACTGTTTCTATTAGTTCACTTGATCTTTATTTTAAATTTTTTCTCCTCACTTATTTTCTGCCTTGTCTGGTTTTAATTGAGCATTTTCTAAAATTCCATTTTGTCTTTTTTTCTTAGTCTATGAATTGTACTTTTTTGAAATTGATTTTAGTGGTTGCCCTGGAGCTTGAAATACACATTTACAACTAATATCATTTCACTTTCAAATAGTAATATGTACATTTGTGGATGATGCTGGTACCTTATAATGAAGCATTTCCAATTACATCCTCCCAAATCTTGAAATAGCATTATTAACTAATTAGTTCATACATAAGCAATAATATTATAAGATATTGCTGTTATTATTATGAACAAAGTATTATATTTTTAAAAATCAATTAAGAATGGCATCCCTAGGATAATAAGATTAAAATCCAGAGCCCTCTTTTATTTTCTTAAGCTGCAATATTTTTAACATTTGTTTGTATTTTCTTCACATGAGCTCTAGTGCATACTGTCCTATCCTGATATGTTTTGTTTTAACATTGAAGGATTATTTCATCGATAAAGGTCAAGAAATGTTTACCTTTGAAGAATACACTATAATAAAAGTTTCTCCAAATGTAGAGGTGGTTTGAGTTAACTTCATGGCATTGCACAAATAAGAATCTCATCAAAAAAGCAATTCTAAAAACTAATTGGAACTCAACAAAATCTCTTTTATAGACAGTCAGAAAAGAACAAAAAAAATCCATTAAGATAAATTCTGCAAAATATATTGGGCAAAAGAAGAGTTTGGATTTCAAAGAATTCTTTCCAGTACTATATTTATAAACTGTGTCCATATTTGTCATTTAACTTCTCTAGAAAAAGAAGATGACACCAAATAACATCCATTTTAGACAATAAGAGTAAAGAATGGGAAGTTTTAGGCATGAACTTGAAAAGTTAGCTATGTAAAATGAAATGACCACATAATTTAAATGTGTGATGAAAAGTAATAATTATGATTTTAAACAAATAATATATTTTAAAACACAGCTAATAGTTCAAGAAAACACTACATAAAAAGGAAAGAAAGAAAAAAATTAATCGAAGCAAAATTTGGCCTATTTGGTAGCCTATATTTCAATAAACAATTTAGAATTTATTATCATATGATTACATCTGGGCAAATGCTGTACAAATAAATAAGGAATAGTTTAATATATTCCAGTATTTGTATCCAAGAGGATCTAAATTATCACTTGATTATTTTCTGCTTCTCTTGCTTATTTAATAGTGGGTAAAATGTATTTATTTATACTTTTTACCTTTTTGGGGAGTTAGAGAAACAAAGATCCTTTTTTTCATGCAAATTTAAAATAGTTCCCAAATGGCTCAAACAAGGTAATGGAATAAGACCAGGTAATTTTCTAGAAAAAAAAAAAAAAAAAGAGAAAGTTTATGGCATATGATATCTGAAAGTGAGATGAAAGGTGAGAGAAACAGAAAGAAATAAACGAACTTGAGGAACAAAAATAAACTTCATCAAGTTTGTAATAAAAAGTTCCGAAGAGAAGAAGAAGATTATTTTCAAGTTTTAATTTCCAGAACTGATTGGGACCTAATGTTTTATGACTGACATAGATGAAGAATCTCCATAAATCTCCAAAGGACCAGTGACAAAGTAACGTATCCAGGTTGAAGAATGTTGAGGAGAAATGTACTGGTAAATGAATTTATCTCTGAAACACTAAGGAAAAATTTAACCCGCTTTTTTTTTTTTAATTATTGACAAAGTGACAATTTCAGTCAGTGACTCTCTTCTGTAGTTCATTAGATGCACCCCTGTCTGATCTTGAGATCTAAACACTTAATAAAAGACCACCTAAGTCCCTCCCCTGTAAGCTCTGAGTGGAGCAGAGGTGTTTACCACGCTAGTTTGTGACTTCTTATACCCACACATTTTCTTATACCCACATATTTTGAAGGGGAGCAAGAATCACATTCATGACCCTTTGTAATGTTCCGGATACCTGTTTGCTCAGTTCATTTTCTTTTCTGAAAAAAAGTCTCACTGCAGATTTATATGTACCTGAATTTCTATTTATTTTCTAAAATCAAATCAGCCATCAACTCCCAGATCATTTATTCTATAATATCTGTATATCTGTGTATTATACTTTTATTTTCTATGAAGAAAACCTTTTTTTTTTTTTTTACAAAATTTAAGCTTGTATTTCTTTTCCTTAATACCAAGATCTAATGTCTTTTGAAAGTCAACAATATGCCATGAATTGCATCTATGATCTCACCAGTGACCACATTTAAATGAGACCAGATTATTAAGATGCTTCTTGTTGGATGTGTCAGTTATTAATTTGTTGCTTCTCAGCTCCAAATGCTCCCCTCATACATATTCTGTGACCTACAGCAGCGTTCTTTATTTGTCCTTCAATGTAAGTATTTTCACACTTCCTTGGCAGAGAGTTCAGGAGGGACATTCTGGAAGGAAGGGCTCTCCTTCATGTCAGGACAGTCCTGGAAGTTAGGTCTGCTGTAGGAGGACATTGCTTCTCCCAGACTTTGTTTTCTGAAGTCCTGCAAAGGTCCTGGCACCTGACCTCTCTGAAGCGAGATGAAAGCAGTCACCTCTCCTGTGACTTGAAGGGTCACACTGAGCTGCAGTTCCTTCTGCAATTGCCCACATGGCCTGAAGTCTCAGAAGGTTTCTTGCTCCACAGTTCCTTGGACTCCCACTGAATGCTACTACGCAATCTGCTGGTGTTCATACACACTCCACAGCTGGCCCCCAGCTTGCTCAGCACCTCCTGACTAGCTCCAGCATGAACAAACCTGCAAACGTGTCTCTTGTCATGGAAATACACATTCTCCAACAAAAATCAGAGCCCTTTCTAGGTTTGGTCTTCTATGGGTATTCCTCCTTCAGGCCAGAGTATCATGCAATTTCCTTATAGTTGTTCTTTTACCATATTAACCTCTTATATTAAACTTCCTGGTTTAACCTAGTGTGTGCCTTCCATCTCCTGATTGTACCCAGACTGCCACACAGAGATTTATCCATCCCTTTGTGATCATGAGAATTGCCTTGCAGTATCTATAAGACAGTTCTGTGTTTGATACTGGAACTTGAAGTCTACAGGATGACAAAGAATCAGAAAGGGAAGGTGGATGCAAGGTGAGGAGAATACAAATAAGCCAGAAAACACACATGTTCTAGAATTTAGTTCCCATTAACTCTGACCTTGACGGCTCATAGTTTCCTACTGAAGTTGGGAACGTTAATCATGGAGCTAGGCACACATATCCGTGCCAGGTGGGGTTGCTGGAGAACAATCTGAGAAGTGAAACAGTGGCCATCCATCTGCTGTCTCATGTCAACAAGATGAGTCTGTTGGTAAGTGACATTGTGTGTAAGCTTCAAAAATGGCTGCTACTTATCTTCTGCTCTCCAAATCTTCCTTATGAATCTCTCCTATAGTTCATCCTAATCAAAAGCACACAGTGAGAAATTTAATTCACCGACAAAGGTAAGAGGCAACAAAGCCTTCACAGTTCATCTCTACCAATACTCATGGACATCTTCTTTAACCACACTTAATTTCCAAGACAATAGCAAAGTCCTATGTCTTACATGATGTAGATAATCCACATCAACCAAAACAAGCTAAACTTTCCTCCAGAAGGCAGCGCATAGTTCTTTTTATTTTCTTTTTTATATTTTATTTTATTTTATTTTAGTCATGAAGTGATGTTTATTTTTCTACTGACTGATCTCATACCATCATTTTAACATTAAACACAAAGCCAAGCCCTAGTTAGAGTGGTCAGAACAGATTCTATTCAATAATAATTGTTGCAATAGGGAATAGAGTTCATCAGACAAACTCAATTTCATGAAGTAAAATGCAGGAGACTTAAAAACTGGGGCCCACCAGGGAAAACCATAGAAAGCCAGAAAGGGGAGGATGGGTGGGTCCATGTGATCAGATGGTTTGAGTTTGCAAACTGGGATTTACCCATAGGACAGACTTTGGTCTTTGTGACCAGAAGCAGAGGTCCAAACTGGAGCTAGCTGGTGCCTGCCAAAATTGGGCTCCTGCAGTCCCTCAGAGAGGAGACTTATTTCTCTGTTTGCATTTCAAAGAGACAGTTCTGAGGTCCTGGAAGAGACCATTCTGAGTGGTGGATGAATCATATTTCAAAGGAGGCAACACTTTCTAAAGTAACTTCTCTCAGAAGGAAAGGGAGCCTATCTGCCTGTCACCAGATTTCAGCTAAATAGTAAATTCTTCTCTCTTAGCAGGAATGTGGTGAGGGGGACTGGGGTCATCCTAGGAAAAATGACCTTAAAAAATGGCCATGCTAAAGTTTGGTCAAGTCTATTAGTGCAGGAGTTTGAATGGAGTCATCATTGGCTAAGAGCACCTTTGTAGTACCCAATAGCAAGTTATAAGTTTAACCTATTTTAATGAATATTATGTTAGATCACGAGTGGATAAAATAAATGAAGCTAACAAAACCATCTGGTTTATCTATACACAAACATGTCCTTATGAATCCTCTTAATATTCAGTCTTCATATCTGCAACAGGCTACATGGCTATAGTTGGTGTATATAAATAATTTCTTACATGGTGCATTCCACATTCCTTTTGTTCTCAGCAAACAATCAGGCTTAGGATTGTCTAGTTTGAATGATTTCATTTGGTAGACTGAAAATGTTCATTTCTGAAGGATGTGGGCCTTTAGCTATCTTGCCTGAACTGGGTTACTGTAATTTCCCATTGACTTAAATCATAGCACATGGGAAAGTAACAAATGTCTTAGAAGACTACATTCCAGGAATGTTCTTCCTTATGCACACTGTGCAAAATAAACCTGATTTCCCTTTAGTAGACAGGACCAATCACTCCAATCAGTACAATCAGTAGATTCCCTGGCATGAAGCACTCTAAGTATCCTGGTAAGATTCTCAAATTCTTCACTGGAACTATCACTGCATCCTCTGATAGAAGCAAGTCTACTATTGTAATTAAGAACATTACTCACCAGTACGACCTAAGGTAACCACGATGTGGCAAGTGGATCATTAAGACTAAGAGGGGCTTCACTTTTTTCCCTTTTCCATGTCTCAATCATATATGTTCAAAAAGCTAAGTAAGTCACAGGAAGTTAAAATTAAAATACCCCAAAATTCAAGACATAAATTTTTCATGTGTGAACTAAAAAATTCACTGGACATGATTATCAGCAGAGTAAACAGAGCAAAAGAAAACCTTACTAAAATTGAATGCATAACAATAGAAACTACTATGTACAAAATTAAGATAAGTAAAATATTATGAACATATCACAACCTGTTATAAATATAAACAACCTAATATATGTATAACTTGTTCACCAAGAATATGAAAAATAAAAAATTGAGAAAAAATAGGAAAAAAATTCTGTATTTGTTGAAACTTACAAAATTCACAGATTTAAGAAAGCAAATGAAGTTCAAGAACAAGAAATATGAACAAAACTATGTCAATGTGCATCATATTCAAATTGAACAAAAAGAATAAAGGAAGGTGCTATATTTTTCTTTCTTTCTTTCTTTCTTTTTTTTTTTTTTTGGTACCAGGGATGAACTCAGGGGCACTCCACCACTGAGCCACACCCCCAGACCTATTTTGTATTTTACTTAAAGACAAGGTCTCACTGAGTTACGTAGCACCTTGCTTTTGCTGAAGCTGGCTTTGAACTCGAGATCCTCCTACCTCAAACTCCCCCTGAGCTGCTGGGATTACAGGTGTGCGCCACTGCACCTGGCTAAAGATATTTTCTTAAACCAGAGAGATTTCTGGTTGCATTTAAATGATATCTACACAAAAATTTTGATAAGTCGGTATAAAAGCAGATGGGTTAAAAGAGATATAAAACACTAACACTAACTTAAAAAAAGTTGGAGTAGTTATAGTAATTTCATGTGAAACCATGTGTACAAAAGACTTTCGGGAAGAAGGGGTAACACTATACGTTGATAAAAGTCAAATTTCCAGGAAAAACCTTGCAGTCTTAAACATGTGCTTACCCACCAACTGATTTAGACATATAATTTCTTTTGTGTGAGTTATGGTGAGGACAGTCACAGATCAAGAGAGAGAAGAACTGGAAAAAGTTTTATAGTTTGTTACATTTCCCTAGAAAAAACACAGTAAGTAGGCCAGGGAGGGATTTCTTCAGAAGGACAAGGCAGAGAAATCAGGCTTAGCATTCATCTAGCTTGAATGATTTGGGCAGGCATAAGGACTGTCCTGGTTGTCTGGTACCTGGCACTGGTTTGTAGGGACCTGAAGTGGCAGAGTCCCATGTGGTTGGGCACATGAACTTAGCTGACTGAGAAACAGGCTGACCTGCCTCTAGCCAGGGACTAAGAGTTGGATGACGATAGAAATGAAAGAAGAAATAAACAAATCCAGAACTATAGTTGGAAATTTCAACACCACATCTCAACAACTGATAGATCAAACAGGCAGAAAATCAGTAAGAATATAGATGATCTGAACAGTACATATATCAACTTGACCTAATCGATATTTTATGGAATACTCCAAATAACAACTACAGATTACGTATTTTCCTCAAGGTCACTAAGAACACTCACCAAGATAAACTATGGCCTGGGACATAAAACATGCTTTAACAAACAGAAAAATCAGATATCACACAAATTTCATTTAAGACCATAACAGAATTAAACCAGAATTCAATAACAGAAAGGTAGCTAAAAATTACCAGCTATTTGAAAGCCAAATACACACCTGTAAATAATTCATGAGTAAAAATATCTCAAGGGAAAATAAAGTGTATTTATAACTAGATGAAATCAGAAAAATTACATTGAAATTTTTGGAATGTGGCTACTAGGTGCTACTAGGTGCTACTAGGTGATTCATTGTGTGTGTGTGTGTGTGTGTGTGTGTGTGTGTAAGACTTAAAATCAGTAGCCTAAGCTTTCATCTTAGAACACAGATGAAAGAAAAATGAATTAAATTTATAGCATAGAAAGAATAAAAATTAATGATGAAGTTGAAAATAGGAAAAACAGAAAAATTAGTAATCCAAGGACTTGATGTTACCTTCTCAGCCCTAAAATTAGGAAGACAAAAATCTTGGAAATAACTTTGGAAATAAATAAAAAATGATAAACCTCCAATCAGGTTAGCCAGAGAAAGAGAGATCAATTATGAACAGTAGAAATAAAAGAATAGTGATCACAACAGATCCCACAGAAATTAATGAGATAATATTCTGATCAACTCTGGATGTCAATTTGATAATGTAATGGACCAATTTATGGAAAGAGAAAGCATCAAAATGCATCCTAAGAGGAGTAGATAACTTAAACATTCATGTAACTATTAGAGACCAAATTGGTAGCTAAATACAGTCTAAAAATAACGCAAGACATTAACAAGAAAACACCACGTCAGGATAGTTTTACTAGTGAATAAATACTTAAATATGAAAAATATTTAAGGAGAAAATCATATGTAAGGAAGGAATCATATGACATCCTTTAGAAAGAAATCATTCCACTTCTACATTGTCTCTTTCAAAGCAATAGAAGTATAAGGTATACTTCCCAACTCATATCATAAGGACAATATTATTTTAACATCAAGCCAGAAAGAGACATTACAAGTGAACTACTGACCATTGTCCTCCATGACATAGACACAAATCTCATTAACACAATATTAGAAATCAAATCTAGAAATGTATATAATGGATAATATATCATTAAATGTGGATTAGAAGGCTAATTCAAGAATCACAAGTCAAATAACTTGATATATAATTACAAGAAAAACAAGAGTTTCTGGAAGCTGTACGTGGTTTAAAGGACAATGGATGAAAATAAGGTCCTGTTAAAGGGAAGGTTCACTACCAAGTCTCCAATATCCTGTTTGGAACTTCTGAAGGACTACATTCTAGAAGGAATTGTCAGGCAGAGAGACCAGGTCTCAGGGCCTTATCAACTCCATCTTCTCTTGGGTTAATAAGGCTGTCCTATTTTTGAACTTATTCCCAAAGTCAATACTGGAGAAAAATAGTAATTTCCAAAGATTCAAATTTTCACTTCAGTTTCTCATGCACAGATTCTGTTAGTCTGTTATTCAATCCCAAGTACCCCTTCTCAAAATACAAAAAAATCAAAAGAAGTATAGAGAAGAGATGGTGGCAGAGGAAACACATTTTTGAATCTCCTCAAACTCTAACCCTAATAGAGGATCAAATATCATAGAAACTCAAAATCTCATAGGTAACATTTACAACAAGAATAGATGGCAAATTGTATTTCAAGGAACTCTAAAATATATGTGGGTATGGACAAATTGGTCACCACAAAACTGCGCAAAACAATAGAGAAGAAAACTCAAAATATTTCATAATTTGTCATTATATGATCACAGAAAAATTTTTAAATTCCTATTCCTGCTAATGCACAGGGTATTGGAGAATATTTTTCTCAATATCCCCTATTATTTTGCCTCCTGGTGAAGCCAGAATTGGGGACAGGCAGTTAGTGTAGAAACAGGGGATCAGGTCAAATCCAGGAAATGGAGGCCATGAAAGCCATCTGCTTCTGGAAGTTGGGGACTGCCCCTGAGAGAATGGAATGTCAAGGATCTCTAGAGTCCATGATTACCAAATTTACCCGTCCTTGTCAAGGACTACAGGCAGGGAACTGCTAATTAAAGCCCCCTGGGCCCTTCCCTGCCTGAATCACTTTGGCCCTCCTCTGCCATCTGCTGCTCACCTTTTTTGCTATGTCACCAGCAACTCCTGGGCCTAGTCACATAGGCAAGAAGGAGAGAGATAAGGTGGGAGAGAAGAGAACAGAACAAAGGAGACCATATCCTATAAAAGATGTAGGGCGTGCTCACTTCTTGGGACGCTAGAACATCAGTCATGACCCCCTTCTCCCTCCCAGGAGAAGTCTGTATTATTACTTTTAAATAAAACCTGCTTAATATGCGTGCCTTGGCATGCTTCTCTAATGTTATACTTCAACACCTGAAGAAGCAGAACTTGTCAACGGTAAATGATGGTATCACTGGAATAGGCTTATTAAGCTATTAGAAGTTTAAAATTCTTCCTCTCTCATTATTATGAAAATTTTTCATGTTTTCATCATAGGTTTCTAGATTACTCTAAATTTCATTTATTATTTCTGTAATCAAAACTAAATCTGTCAGCAATTATTTGAGAAAAAATATTTTTAGGGAAACTTGAACCTACATAAGTGTCTACCTGAATAAGTTTCTATTGATCACTAGCTCTTTCTGTCTATAGAAAATTCCAATTATAATTTATTTTCTTTATGAACAGACTGTGGGTCTCCTAACCCACGCCCCTTTTTTTCTGTTTTGCTATACCCACAGAGGACATGGAAGCTTCCAAATGTTTCTTCCTGGAACAAAGCCAGAGAACTTACATACAAGAGTATATTGATTAAAAAAGTTTACTTGGATCAAAAATCCTGCCTTATCAAGTTTTACTAATAACATCAAGGGAACAAACTAAAAGAATGCAGAGAAAATGAATGCAAACAAAAAGAATGCAGGAAAAGCAGAGAGAGGGATGTTCCACATGGCTGTCTGCATCTACAGGTGCCTTCAGACACTGTTGGTTTCAGAGTAATAGATGAAAATCATGTCTCGCAGCAGGGAAAATTTAGGTACTAAAAAGTGGTCATTTTCTACCATGAGTAATTGTTTAGCTTATGTGACATTTTCCAAAAGCCAAGCATTATAAATCCATAGATTCTGGAACTGTTTATCTCACTTTATCCTAAGTAAGAGAAATTGTTCAGAATACTGGCTAGATAACAACTCTCCTCCTAGCAAGGATCAGTAATCTATTTACCAGGATGTAAATATCATCAGAAATTAAGAAAATTAAAGAATGTATCTTCCTTTTGTTCTCTATGAGCATATCTCAAAAATTGGTTTAAAAATATCTAACAAAACAAGTGTTTTAATTCCTTCTTTGAGTTAGTGTACAGCCTTTGTTTATTTCTCTCACTCTTGGAAACATTTTTGCCATGGACGAATGTTGAGGTTGGGTCTATAGGCAATCTGGCTTACCTGCTCAGTCTTCAGAGCTTCTGCAATTATAAAACTAGTACTATTGTTTTGGACTTATATCCCAGCTCTGGCCTATGTGGTCACCCTGCAGGTCTGGTCTCCAAATGCAGCTACTGTTTAGTTCAGATCTCTGTGTTACAGCCTTTCCGTAGTGTTATGGGCTTCATCAGTGTCTCCTCAGGAGATCAGGACCGTGAGCCTTGACTGAGCAGGCACACTGTGGAATCACAAGACTGCCTGTTTAGTGAGCAAATGAGAACTCAAAATGAGCTCCTGTCCCTATCCACCCTTCTATTTTTATCAGGCTGCCCCTTAAGGACCTCCCCAGGATTGCCACACCGACAACAAGCAAACATAACTTGTGGGAATGACTATAATGATAGATACATGTACAAGTAAAGAGAAAAATTCACTTTTATTTTTATATCAGAAAAGAATTTCAGGGAATGGAGAGTTTGCCTTATTTAATTATGCAGTTTCCCTGAACACTAGCTCTCCACAATATCCCAGACTGTTAAGGTTGAAATTTGTTCTCTCAAAATATACATTGGAGTTTCAACCCCATTTATCTGTGGCTGAGATTGCATTTGGAAGTAGAGTCTTTGAAGATATTATTGATTTCAGATGAGGTCTTCAGTGTGGGTCCTAATCCAAGATGATTGATATCCTCAGAAGAGAAAAACTCCATGCAAAGATAGCACACAGGGGGTACACCATAGGATGACAGGATTAGAGAATAGGGTGATATAGCTGCAAGTCAAGAAATGCCAAGGATTGATGGTCACCACCAGAAACTACGAAGAGACAAGAAAGGATTTCACTCACAGTAAAAAAGAGAACATGGACCTGAAAATACCTTCACTTCATAGCTTTAACCTAAGGTACAATAAGAGTATAAGTTTCTGTTGTTCTAAGCCATCAAACTCGGGGTGATATGGAATGGTAGCACAGGAAATTAGTGCACAGAGTGAACAGGAACCCTAAGCCTCTAAGAATTTTATAATGCTGCAGAGAAGCAAAGTACCAGTAACAACCAGAATTCTGAGTGCATGGAAAAAATATTATACATCACTATAGCAGACTGGGTACCAAAATTCTGGTATAATTTAAACCTAAATTCATGGAGAAAGTTATTAGTTCTTAATAAGGAGAAGTGATTACCTCAAGGCAGGGGAAAGAGCTAAGTCCAAGACACAAATCCTAATTCCGACAGGCATCCAGCATACCATACCTGTGAAATGGGGTAGTCCTGGAGAGGCCTGCCTGGGCGAAGAGTGAGTTCTAGCAAAATAAAATCCCAAGAGGGGAATAAACTGGTAGCAGACAACAAGGAAGCCAAGTTTTGTTTTGTTTTGTTTTTCTCATCAAATATTGTCAGTTTCCCCTAAATGGTATAAATGATGCGTTTCTTCTTGCAATTTAGGGAAATAAAGCTATGTCCCTTTCACCCTACATATCTCTCATATGTGATATCTCTCATAGTTGATAGTATGTACCAGTGAGCTAAGGGATGTGCAGGAAGAGGCATTTCAAGGTTTTGATTGTGGTTTTCCAGCAGAAAACAAAGGTAGTGTCTTCAGTGTCTAGCATGGTGCAAGACCCAGAGCATCTGCTCAGTGAATGTTCACTGACGTGATAGGGATTTCAGCCAATTCCAGCACTCAGCAACTCCACAAACATAGCAAAAATCTAGAACAACCTGTGGGTTCTTTTACCCTTGCTTTGACATTTTAAATCAAACCTAGCACATTCAAAGAGTAACTGCACTGACCACAGCTTTCTGGTTTGTGATTCATACTAATTACTACTGTAGTCACTCACGATTTTTGGCAGTTTGTATTTTGGTAAGCAAAACTGGAGGAATTTATTTTTGGCTATAGACATCACTCTTTATCTAAACAACTCAATCCCCCTGTCTAAATGGTTGATGGGATTTGGTAACATAGAGAGTTAGTGATTACCTGACCTTATATTTCCTCTGGGTTTTCTGCTGTTGATACTATCACCTGTATCTTTTGATTGCAAGTATTTGGGGCATTGAGCCAGTTCCCATTTCATTACATAAAGCTGATCTGAGCATGCAGAAACCATACCAATCAGCACTTTTTAGAAAATGAAACAATTTGCAAGTTCCTGAATGATAGATCACAATGAGGAAGTGCACGGTACTGTGCTTTCAAATTGAAATTTCAGCAGTATCTTTGCTTATAAACGTGGTGCCCATACAAACCTGTTTGGCTGGGAGAGTACTCTTTTATTCCAGGTGCTTTGCTGTAATTGTTAATGGCTTTTACTTTGCTCCCCAAATTATCCTTGCTTGATTATACATTATGTGGTAACCCCATTTATATGTTACGCCTTCTTTGGAGTTCCACAAGCAGATGGATTCTAGCAGCCTGAGAAAAATTACACACAAAGATGTACAACCTTCTGGAAGGAGCAAAGCAGGAGAGAAAGATATGGCCCGTGTAGCAGGTGCAGCCAGGGGAACAATGGTTCAAGTACAGTGAGGCACTTGATAAAAAGAGGAATAAGCAGATATAATACATCCAGGCAGAAAGGAGAAACAAACTATTTTAACTTGGGAAAGAGTAAAATTATTCCATGGTAACAGAACTCAAACAATGGAAAATCTGAAAAATGTGGGAGAAAAAATTATAAAAGATTTTGCTTATTGCACATCTACTATTTGCCAAAACTTAGACTTAATGACCTAAATGCAGAAAATTTATCTACCTAGGAGATGGGTTTTATATTTTATAGAGAAAAAGGGAGACAGAGAGTTAAGTGATCCCCAGAATGAGTTAGATGGTGGAACCAGCCTTTGAAACCAGAACCACCTAGCTTTCGAAGCATCGTACTCTTTTTTTTTTTGGGGGGGGGGCAGGCGGTGGGGGTTACTGGGGATTGAACTCAGGCACATTCAACCACTGAGTTCTATTTTGTATTTTATTTACATCCCCAGCCCTATTTTGTATTTTATTTAGAGACAGGGTCTCACTAAGTTGCTGAATGCCTTGCTGTTGCTGAGGCTGACTTTGAACTGGCAATCCTCCTGCCTCCCAGGAACAAAACTATGTCAATGTGCATCATATTCAAATTGAACAAAAAGAATATAGGAAGGCACTATCTTTCTTTCTTTTTTTTTTTCTTTTTCTGGTACCAGGGATGAACTTAGTGGCACTCTACCACTGAGTCACAACCCCAGCCCTACTTTGTATTTTACCTAAAGACAAGGTCTCACTGAGTTACTTAGCACCTTGCTTTTGCTGAAGCTGGCTTTGAACTCGAGATCCTCCTACCTCAAACTCCCCCTGAGCTGCTGGGATTACAGGTGTGTGCCACTGCACCTGGCTAAAGATATTTTCTTAAACCAGAGAGATTTCTGGTTGCATTTAAATGATATCTACACAAAAATTTTGATAAGTCTGTAAAAAGCAGATGGATTAAAAAAGATATAAAACACTAACACTAACTTAAAAAAGTTGGAGTAGTTATAGTAATTTCATGTGAAACCATGTGTACGAAAGACTATCAGGAAGAAGGGGGAACACTATACATTGATAAAAGAGTCAAATTTCCAGGAAAAACCTTGCAGTCTTAAACATGTACGTACCTACCAACTGATTTAGATGGCTTGTTTGTTTTTTAAAGCACTTTCATAGGGGTCATTCTTCAGCTGTCATGAACTTAAGTTTTTCACATGTTGGTCTTTTTCACTGACAAAATCTTAGTACAATTCATTCTGTCAGTCAGATTCCCAGTTTTTCCTGACTTAGTAGTCGTCATTTCTTGCACTTAATGCTCAAAGCACTTTGTGTATAGCTTTATTTCATGTCATTCTATGTTTTGTTTTCTGTGTGGGTCAAAAATCATCTTTTTCAAATTCCCTCACAAATCAGGATATCACCAACTTAGACTTCACATTAACATAATAGGTTATGTGAAGTAGGTACTTTAAATATAATTAATAGTTAATTGCTGGGTCATTTTGTATCGTACCCTGAGCTCCCGCCAAACAGAGAATGTTCACTCTTAGAAATACAACGTGGATACAGCAAAATTCCTGGTCTTAGGGAGTTTGTATTCCAATAGGAAGGCGATAAATAACAATCAAGGAAATACATATGTCGTGTATCATGTAGGGCTAAAATAACAAGAGTAAGGTAATAAAAAGTAAAGAATGATATCCATTCAATGTCTGCATGTATGGGATGACATATGAGCATACATTAATGAAGTGGGAAATTAATTCAACACCACTATTGAATAAATGAATGAATTATAGGAACAAGTGTATTTCAGTGTTCCATGGTTTTCTGTATGTGTTTGACTGATTTTTCTTCAGGGTTCTGCTCCTCCATATGGAGACAATAAGTCAATCAAAGTTATCTGTTTTGGGGAGGGTCTACAAAATACTTAAGTGGAATGTTTCATACTTTTCAGTAAAGGAATGTGGACGTGGAGAGTTATTCTCACTACTAGTAGAAGCCCAGCCTTATTTGTTCACCCCATAAGAGAAGTATCAGGATATTGGAACCACAGATAAAATTTACATCTTTTCTTGTCAAAAGATCTTAATGTGCTTATAGATTAGAATTAGATTTCTCTGAAAGAGGATAGATTAATTCTTCAAGTCTGTAACAAGGGTACTTTTAAAATCTGCTATTATAACATTTAGTACATTGCTTTAATGTTAATTGCTTATACATGTATCTCATTCATAAGTGTGGAAGCTCTTCCAAAGTATGGACTCTATCTTATTTAGAAAATTTATCAGGATACTTGGCACAGAGTTGCCATTAAATAAGTGTTTGTCAAATTTAACCAGGTGATTTGCCCATTCCAACTTTTCTCTATACGTTTTATAACATTGAATGAGTAAATAAATTGCATAGGGCACATTTTTTAAGTTTTCATGAAAGAATTTCTTGAAGTACAACACTTGGTTGAGGACTATTTTTCAACTATCTTCCTTTTTAAACTAAAGAGCTTAGTAAAGAAAAGGCTATATCTTTAATGTAGGTGGCACAAAATAATTTACAAATTTATTCTGAGACTTAGTAGTTTGATACATTGTAAAATTTTCAGCCTTTGGCCACTGACAAAACTTCTTAATATTCTGATTATTTCAAAGATATCACTTCCCTGTCTTTTCTCCCTCTTCTATTAAAAAGAGTTCTTAATTAAAGGGATTACTTGTGTATATCTTTATTCTATTTAATTGTACATTTAATATATTTGGCGACTGATAATGAAAATAAAGAAAAACAATACTTAAGACAAAAACTCTGGTTGAATTTCTCTTTTCTTTTTTTGTTATAGGACTTCTGCAAATATTTTCCATATGTCTAAATCTAGATTCTCACTGTTATAATAAAACTCTCCTATCCAGTAGCTACACACACAAACTTTCATGTTGATAAAAATCCTGTACTCACATTTTACTTATAAAAGCTATTCATTTTAGTTGTATCTTTTCACAGACAGTATGCACTGGCTGATTTCATACTATCCAATAAAATTGAGAATAAAATAAATTTTGAAGAACATATTTATATTTCTATGAAATAGTAAAATCATGAACAATTCCATTGTGTTCCCATTGCCCATGATGTAATTGGCTATAATTAAATTATCCCTACATTAAAAATGAACATATTATTCCTGGATTCAGGAGCAAACTCAATATAGAAGAGTTAAGCCTTTGTCCACTTAGGTTAGAGAGTTTTTTTTTTTTTTTTTTTTTTTTTTTTGGTGGTACTGGGGATTGAACTCAGGGCCTTGTGCTCGTGAGGCAAGCACTCTACCAGCTGAGCTATCTCCCCAGCCCCTTGTTAGAGAGTTTTAAAGTATCTATGCCTAAAGGTTTACTGGGCACCTGATTTAAATGTAAAAGGATGAATTTCCAATAAAGATGTCATGTTGAAGAAAATGGAAGTGCTCACTTGGTTAAAAATCTCAGAAAATGTGGGATTGCATAAAATTAAACTATTAAAAATATATCTCTTAGCCCACAGACATGAAAGGGAAATGTGTAAGTGCCTTAAAAGTCACACAGCAACATGATGACAAAAGCACCGCGTCGCCAGTCTGTTATTCAACAATTGAAGCTGAGCAACTCATAGGGCACCTTAACCAGACATGTACTGTCAGATGAAGGTGACCCTTCTACGAGGAGAGAATCAAGAACTGTATGCCATTAAGTCCATTAAGTAGTAAGAACAAGAATTCAACCTAAACGGGGGACTGGGGAAATGATGGATGATGGTCTAGAGTTATAGTCTGGAAACAAGGAAAAATAAAGCCACAAATGATCAAAACCCTGACCATGAGATACAAAACTTTTTGGTTCAGTTTTGTTCAAATTATACGGTCCAGATACCTTGACTAAAAATTTTCGAATTGGTGAACCAAGTAGGAAACGGGCAGAAGCAAGCAGGAAACCTGCCTTCTGCAAAGTTTCCCCAGTGCACTGCTTATGTGCGACTCCTGAGGCTCTAACCCCATGAAACTGGAACTTCCAGACTTCATATCTGTATTACCAATGAACCTGTAAGAAAATTCAATGCCAAGAAAGACAACCATAGAGATCTTAGAGTAACCTGAGAATGATTTTAAATAAATAATTGAAATGTATAAGGAAATAAAGGGATTAATAACACCCATCGGACAGAAAGGGGAAAATTAAGGATGAGACAATGTAAATTAACAAAGTACAAATCCTAGGATTGAGTATCACTCACTGTCTGTATGACTTTAGGCATGTTACTTAATTCTCTTCCCCTCAGTTTCCCAGTTGGTAAAATAGGGTAGCTTGTGAAGTTGATGTGGGATTTAACTCAAGAAACTTAGAACAGCGTGGTGCAGTGTAATCAGTCAATACCAAGTAAAACATACTACTTTTAGAAATGATGTAACATCTGCAAAATATGAAGAAGCTAAACATGAGCAATTAGGAAGAAATTGCTTAGCTTAACTATTTTAAATGAAAATCTAAAAATTAGAGAACAGACCAAAGATGAAGAAAAATATAGTAACAATGTACATAAGGATTGGGTAAAAGTCAGGAAATTCAAAACAAATAGGCTTAGAATTTTAAAGCACAAAAATTTAAGATACTTAAAAACTAGTTCCAGAAATTTCATTGTATTCCTAATATAAATACAGAACATAGAAAAAAATGTTATTAAATAAATAATATTTCTGACTTTAAAAATATTTTAAATATTGGAAAGATGATTAATAAAGATAAATCATTTAACCAGGCATGGTGGAACACACCTGTAATCCCAGTAGCTCTGGAGCCTGAGGCAGGAGGATCATGAGTTCAAAGCCAGCCTCAAAAACATAGTGAGACCCTAAGCAAATTTGCAAGACCCTGCCTCAAAATTAGAACTAACTAACTAAATAGATAGATAAATAAATAAATAAATAAATAAATAAATAAATAAATAACTGGGGATTTAGCTCAGAGGTAAAATGACCTTGGATTCAATCCCTGATACAACATCAATCAATCAATCAACAGTTAAACTGCAGAATGGGAATGTTCAACACTGCATGAAATAAAGAAAAAAAAAAAGATAGTAGTTACAAAGGAACAGAAATTATGCTTTACATCAGTAATGGTACCTGTTAGAAGACAATAGGATTGTCTTCAAATTGATGAAAATTAGATGCCCTTCAACAGATGAACGGATGAAGAAACTGTGGTATATATACACAATGGAATATTATTCCACCATAAAGAAGAATAATACTATGGCATTTGTTGATAAATGGATTGATAAATGATAAATTGGAGAATATCATGCTAAGTGAAATAAGTCAATCCCCAAAAATAAAAGGCTGAATGTTTTCCCTGGTAAGTGGATGATGATACAAAATGGGGGTGGGAGTTGAGAGGTGAGAGAAGAATGGAGGAACTTTGGATTATGTAAAGGGAAATGAGAGGGAGGAGAGTATGAAAAATGGTGGAATGAGACAGACATCATTACCTTATGTACATGTATGATTACACCTATGGTATGAATCTACATGGTGCACAACCATACAAATGAAAAGATGTACCCCATTTGTGTACAATAAATCAAAATGCAGTCTTTAAAAATAAAAAGAAAAAAGAAAAATAAATAAAATAAAATACTGGAATTCACAAAAAAGTTAATACTTTTCTATATTTTTAAAAATGGAGTTGAACTAAATATGATCAGGTCTAGCTTTATAATAATCTGGTCAATGCTTCGACAGCATGACAACTTGTCTCTTCTGTAGAGCTTATTTTGTCCTGTTTTGCATATCTAACTAGGTAGCAAGAGTTAAAAGGTTTGAGTGGTCAGACATTAGGAGGCTACGGCATACCCTGAATCTAGACATTCTTAGATATCGGTTTTGAATCCTCTCCATTTTATCAGAGTCAGAGAATAAATGAGTGATCCCATCATTTAGAATTGAATAAACAACTATGCTAAACATTTTAAAAGGAAAAGATTGATTGTTATTAAAATATAGGACTGGGAAACCTACTATTTAATCAGGATATCAGAGCAAGCCTGAGATTAGAAGAATGTATAGCCATGAAAGAACTGGAAAAAAATGTCAGAGATTTTGATCTCCATATAATAAGATGAACCCCAAACAGGGAAAGGATAACTCCATCATTTATATAAAATGATATGTTGGAATAAATATAAATAGCAAATAAATACCAGTTCATCCTAATGCACCCATGATATAGGCTAACCAAGGGCTCTTTATTTCCATATTATTTCCATATTAGCACTTTTAATTTTGTATATAAATATCAAAGAGACTTTATAAACTTGCAATAGTCATTTTCTATCATAATATTATTATTTCGGCATGAACAAACATTTTTCCTTTCCTAAGATGAAACTGATAGAAAAGATTGTATGAAAATCTTTCTTTTTGACCATCATGAGTTATCCCACACTTGGTCCCTAGTGCCTCATTTCATATAGGCTATCAAAACATTAAGGACAGATTCAGGGTCCAGACAGGGCAGCCAGAGACTTCCCCAAGTAGTCTGGACCCCTGCGGTGGGAGGTGCCGTTCAAGGCTAGCCTCTCGGAGCTGACCGCCCAGTGAGAGACTTTCTACATAGAACCAGCCACAAGCCCCCGAACCAACGGAGAGCCTAGATCCGCAAACAGCCTCTGGGATCAGGGCAGGGCAGCCAGACACCTCTTCAGGCGGCTCTGCCCACTCCGGCTGCAGGCTCTCTTCTCGGGGCGATCCAAGATGGCGGCCTAGAGGGAGACTGCACCCCCTGTTGCTCCAGAACCCAGGAGTTAAGAAGGGGAGGCATTGAGAGACTGGGACTGAAATAGAGCCACGGGTGAGTCTGCCCACTGGGTAAAGCTCGGCCCGGGGGGGCAGGCCCAGATAGAGGTGGCTTATCGGAGCCGGGCAGGGCAGCTAGAGTCATCCACAGGCAGCCCTGCGCACTCCGGTGGTGGGCCCCGCCCACACAGCCAGCTTCTCCAGGTTCTCGGATCGGAACTGGCCCGCTGGTGAGAGCCTTTCTGAACAGAACAAGCTCTGAGTCCCGGAGCCAGTGCAGTTCAGCGTACTCTGGCACCCAAGCAGATTCAGGGTCCAGACAGGGCAGCCAGAGACTTCCCCAAGTAGTCTGGACCCCTGCGGTGGGAGGTGCCGTTCAAGGCTAGCCTCTCAGAGCTGACCGCCCAGTGAGAGACTTTCTACATAGAACCAGCCACAAGCCTCCGAACCAACGGAGAGCCTCGATCCGCAAACAGCCTCTGGGAACAGGGCAGGGCAGCCAGACAACTCTTCAGGTGGCTCTGCCCACTCCGGCTGCAGGCTTTCTTCTTGGGGCGATCCAAGATGGCGGCCTAGAGGGAGACTGCACCCCCTGTTGCTCCAGAATCCAGGAGTTAAGAAGGGGAGGCATTGAGAGACTGGGACTGAAATAGAGCCACAGGTGAGTCTGCCCACTGGGTAAAGCTCGGCCCGGGTGGCAGGCCCAGATAGAGGTGGCTTATCGGAGCCAGGCAGGGCAGCTAGAGTCTTCCCAAGGTAGCCTTCCACACTCCGGCAGTGAGCTCCTCCCACACGGCCAGCTGCACGGTGCAGGCCCACAGTGAGAGCATTTCAGCACAGAGCCAGTTCCAAATCGTGGAACCAGTAGGGGGCTAGGGGCAGTTTTCTTCGGATACGCTGCTTTATCAGATTCCTCCAAGACATCAGGCTACTGAAGGCTGGGAGGTGATACACTGGAAATCTACAGGGACACTATAAGCCAATAGCGGAAAACTGCAATATCTCTGGGTCCCACTGACAACTGACCAATATGAGAAAACAAGGGAAGAAAATGTCCCAAACAAACCTAGATACTACATCAATAAAACCCAATGACAGCACAGCAGAAGAAATGTCAGAAAGGGAGTTCAGAATGTACGTAATTAAAACGATCAGGGAAGCAAATGAGGAGATGAAAGAGCAAATGCAGGCATTGAAGGAGGAGATGAAAGAGCAAATGCAGGCATTAAATGATCGCACCAATCAACAGTTAAAAGACCAAATACGGGAAGCAAGAGATCATTTCAATAAAGAGTTAGAGATACTAAAAAAAACCAAACTGAAATACTTGAAATGAAGGAAACAATAAACCAAGTTAAAAACTCCATAGAAAGCATAACCAATAGAATGGAGCACCTGGAAGACAGAACCTCAGACATTGAAGACAAATTATTTAATCTTGAAAGCAAAGTTGGCCAAACAGAAAAGATGGTAAGAAATCATGAACAGAATCTACAAGAATTATGGGATATCATGAAAAGGCCAAATTTAAGAATTATTGGGATTGAGGAAGGCTTAGAGAAACAAACCAAAGGAATGAACAACCTATTCAATGAAATAATATCAGAAAATTTCCCAAATCTGAAGAATGAAATGGAAAACCAAGTACAAGAGGCTTATAGAACTCCAAACATACAAAATTACAACAGACCCACACCAAGGCACATTATTATGAAAATACCTAACATACAAAATAAAGACAGAATTTTAAAGGCCGCGAGAGAAAAGAATCAAATTACATTCAGAGGGAAACCAATAAGATTATCAGCAGATTTTTCAATCTAGACCCTAAAAGCCAGAAGGGCCTGGAACAACATATACCAAGCCCTGAAAGAAAACGGATGCCAACCAAGAATCTTATACCCAGCAAAACTTACCTTCAAATTTGACGATGAAATAAGATCCTTCCATGATAAACAAAAGCTAAAGGAATTTACAAAAAGAAAGCCAGCATTACAGAACATTCTCAGCAAAATATTCCATGAGGAAGAGATGAAAAACAACGATGCAAATCAGCAACAGGAGGCGCTAGCCTAAAGGAATAGCCAAATAAAGGAGAAACCAAATCATGTCAAAAACAAATATGAGTCAATTGACTGGGAATACAAATCATATCACAATAATAACCCTGAATGTTAATGGCCTGAATTCATCAATCAAAAGACACAGACTGGCAGATTGGATTAAAAAGAAAAATCCAACAATATGCTGCCTGCAAGAGACTCACCTCATAGAAAGAGACACCCATAGACTAAAGGTGAAAGGATGGGGAAAAACATACCATGCACACGGACACAGCAAAAAAGCTGGAGTATCCATCCTCATCTCAGATAATGTGGACTTCAAACCAAAACTAGTCAGAAGGGATAAAGAAGGACATTACATGCTGCTTAAGGGAAGCATAAATCAGCAAGACATAACAATCATAAATATCTATGCCCCGAACATTGGCTCATCCACGTACGTCAAACAAATCCTTCTCAATTACAGAATTCAAATAGACCACAACACAATAATACTAGGTGATTTTAACACACCTCTCTCACCACTGGATAGATCGTCCAAACAAAATTGAATAAAGAAACTATAGATCTCAACAACACAATCAGCAATTTAGACTTAACGGACATATATAGAATATACCATCCAACAAAGAACGAATACACTTTCTTCTCAGCAGCACATGGATCCTTCTCTAAAATAGACCATATTTTATGCCACAAAGCTACTGTTAGCAAATACAAGAAGATAGAGATACTACCTTGTACTCTATCAGAATATAATGGATTGAAATTAGAAATAAATGACAGAATAAAAAACAGAAACTTCTCCAATACCTGGAGACTAAATAATACACTATTATACGATGAATGGATAACAGAAGACATCAGGAGGGAAATAAAAAAATTCTTAGAAGTAAACGAGAACAAAGACACATCATATCAAAATCTCTGGGACACTATGAAAGCAGTACATAGAGGAAGATTTATTTCATGGGGTGCATTCAAAAAAAGAAGTAGAAATCAACAAATAAACGACTTAACACTACAGCTCAAAGCACTAGAAAAAGAAGAGCAGACCAATACCAAAAGTAGTAGAAGACAGGAAATAGTTAAAATCAGAGCCGAAATCAACGAAATCGAAACAAAAGAAACAATTGGAAAAATTAACAAATTAAATAGTTGGTTCTTTGAAAAAATAAATAAAATTGATAAACCCTTAGCCACACTAACAAAGAGAAAGAGGGAGAAAACTCAAATTACTAAAATTTGGAACGAACAAGGAAACATCACAACAGACATGAGTGAAATACAAAACATAATTAGAAGCTATTTCGAAAATCTATACTCCAACAAAACAGAAAACCTCGAAGACATCAACAAATTTCTAGAGACATATGAATTACCTAAACTGAACGAGGAGGACATACACAACCTAAATAAACCAATTTCAAGCAATGAAATAGAAGAGGTCATCAAAAGCCTACCAACAAAGAAAAGTCCAGGACCAGATGGGTTCTCAGCCGAGTTCTACAACACCTTTAAAGAAGAGCTCATTCCAATACTCCTCAAACTATTCCATGAAATAGAAGAGGAGGGAACCCTCCCAAACTCGTTCTATGAAGCCAATATCACCCTGATACCTAAACCAGACAGAGACACATCGAGGAAGGAAAATTTCAGACCAATATCCTTAATGAACATCGATGCAAAAATTCTCAACAAAATTTTAGCAAATCGCATACAAATATATATTAAAAAGATAGTGCACCACGATCAAGTGGGTTTTATCCCAGGGATGCAAGGTTGGTTCAACATTCGGAAATCAATAAATGTCATTCACCATATCAACAGACTTAAAGTTAAGAATCACATGATTATTTCAATAGATGCAGAAAAAGCATTCGATAAAATACAGCATCCCTTCATGCTCAAAACACTAGAAAAAATTGGGGTAGTGGGAATATTCCTAAACATTATAAAGGCAATCTACGCTAAGCCCATGGCTAATATCATTCTAAATGGTGAAAAACTGAAAGCGTTCCCCCTAAAAACTGGAACAAGGCAGGGATGCCCTCTTTTACCACTTCTATTCAACATCGTCCTTGAGACTCTAGCCAGAGCAATCAGACAAACCAAAGAAATTAAAGGGATACGAATAGGAAAAGAAGAACTCAAACTATCCCTGTTCGCTGATGACATGATTATATATTTAGAGGAACCTGGAAATTCCACCAGAAAACTTTTAGAACTCATAAGTGAATTCAGTAAAGTAGCAGGTTACAAGATCAGTGCTCATAAATCCAATGCATTTTTATACATAAGTGATGAATCTTCAGAAAGAGAAATTAGGAAAACTACCCCATTCACAATAGCATCGAAAAAAATAAAATACTTGGGAATCAATCTCACAAAAGAGGTGAAAGACCTCTACAATGAGAACTACAGAACACTAAAGAAAGAAATTCAAGAAAACCTTAGAAGATGGAAAGATCTCCCATGTTCCTGGATAGGCAGAATTAATATCGTCAAAATGGCTATACTACCTAAAGTGCTATACAGATTCATTGCAATTCCAATTAAAATCCCAATGATGTACCTTGCAGCAATAGAGCAAGCAATTATGAAATTCATCTGGAAGAATAAAAAACCTAGAATAGCTAAAGCAATCCTCAGTAGCAAGAGCGAAGCAGGGGGTATTGCAATACCAGATCTTCAACTCTACTACAAAGCAATAGTAACAAAAACGGCATGGTATTGGTACCAAAATAGACAGGTAGATCAATGGTACAGAATAGAGGACATGGACACAAACCCAAATAAATACAATTTTCTCATACTAGACAAAGGTTCCAACAATATGCAATGGAGAAAAGATAGCCTCTTCAACAAATGGTGCTGGGAAAACTGGAAAACCATATGCAATAGAATGAAATTAAACCCCTATCTCTCACCCTACACAAAACTCAACTCAAAATGGATCAAGGACCTTGGAATCAGACCAGAGACCCTGCATCTTATAGAAGAAAAAGTAGGTACAAATCTTCAACTTGTTGGCTTAGGATCAGACTTCCTTAACAGGACTCCCATAGCACAAGAAATAAAAGCAAGAATCAACAACTGGGATAGATTCAAACTAAAAAGCTTTCTCTCAGCAAAGGAAACTATCAGAAATGTGAAGAGAGAGCCTACAGAGTGGGAGAATATTTTTGCCAACCATACCTCAGATAGAGCGCTAATTTCCAGAATCTATAAAGAACTCAAAAAACTCTACACGAAGAATACAAATAATCCAATCAACAAATGGGCTAAGGAAATGAACAGACACTTCACAGAAGAAGATGTACAAGTAATCAACAGATATATGAAAAAATGTTCAACATCCCTAGTAATAAGAGAAATGCAAATCAAAACTACCCTAAGATTTCATCTCACCCCAATTAGAATGGCGATTATCAAGAACACAAGCAACAATAGGTGTTGGTGAGGATGTGGTGAAAAAGGAACACTCATACATTGCTGGTGGGGTTGCAAATTAGTGCAGCCACTCTGGAAAGCAGTGTGGAGATTCCTCAGAAAGCTTGGAATGGAAACACCATTTGACCCAGCTATCCCACTCCTTGGTCTATACCCAAAGGACTTAAAATCAGCATACTACAGAGATACAGCCACATCAATGTTCATTGCTGCTCAATTCACCATAGCCAGATTGTGGAACCAACCTAGATGCCCTTCAGTTGATGAATGGATAAAGAAACTGTGGCATATTTATACAATGGAATATTACTCCGCAATGAAGAATGATAAAATTATGGCATTTGTAGGCAAATGGTCGAAATTGGAGAATATCATGCTAAGTGAGATAAGCCAATCTCAAAAAACTAAAGGACGAATGATCTCGCTGATAAGCAGATGAGGACATATAATGGGGGTGGGAGGGGTTAGCATTAGGTTTAGGGTTAGGTTTAGAGTTAGGCTAAGGAGAGCGGTAAGAATGAAGGAAAGAAGGACTGTATAAAGGGAAAAGGGTGGGAGGGGTGGGGGGGAAGGGAAAAAAAAGAAACATCATTACCCTATGTAAACGTAAAAAAATAAAAAAATTAAAAAAAAAAGATTAAGGAAACCTGATATTAATCTCTTCTCCCCAGTGATCTATGCATCTTATTCTTGAACACTATTTGAATATAGTTATTCAATGAATACTGAGAAGATATGTGACTTCTTTTTTTGAGTCAGAAGTTTTTTCCATAGTGTACCAATAAAAGATTCCTGGGCAAAAGTTAATGAAGAAGAAACTGTAACTGCCTCATGTTTATTTTATTCTGATGAGAGCTTTCTAGGTTATAATTCAAGTAACCTAATAAGAATAAAAACAACCACATGAAGAATAAAGCTTCCCTAAGACTGAATGTAATTCTTAGAGCAGGGTAAGACTGTTTTTAGGTCTTAGAAATTTTAATATGCTGAGAATGTATTTTTTGTTGTGGATTTGTTTGGTTTAGATGTATAACACTTTTCAGTCAAAATGAAGACAAGAATAAAGTCTCAAATGGAATTTTGTTGGAGTGGGCACTTAATAAGTGCACCTCCAGTGTTATGCTAATTGTAGACTTCATACATTAGAAGTTGCCTTGTAAGGATACAATAGGAGTGAGCCTATGAGTCACTTGAATCATGTATGTTCTGTATTCCAACATCAAGCAAGGATGAGCACAGTACACAGGGCAAGGTTCTATCACATTTTGGAAAGATTTTTAACTTCACACACTCAAACCAACTGTCACAATGTATTTCAGTAGGCAATGGATTAATTATGAGTCAGTTCTGTTCTAAATGTTTGAAAAATGGGAAATTGCAATTCTTTTTATTTTGTTTGTTACAGGTTCTTCTTCATTAACTTTTGCCCTAGAATTTTCATAGCTACTCTAAGGAAGAGACTTCTGACTTGCAATAAATAAATAAAAATAAAGGGAAATGCTCACACATTTTCACTATGAATTGAATGATGAAAACCTGGGAACTGCTATATTTAAGTAGTGTCAAGTTTAAGATGCATGGATCATTGGGGAGAAGGGATTAATATCAGTTTTCTTTAATGTTTTGGTAGTCTGTATAAGACGAGGCATTAGGGACTGAGAATAGGAACTCACAAATGGCAAAATAATTTCAACAGATGGCAGCATCGATGACCCAAAGATTTCCAGGGGCGGGAAAAGAGCAAGGGAATAAATTATGATATCCTTTAAGGGCACATTATATTGAAAATTTCTGGGATATGTTCCTTGTCTATCATTATTTTGTGCATTTTTTTGCATGCCTATAGAACATAGAGTGGATATAACTAGCCAGAATGTCCTAAAAGAGACACTTCTTCCCTTTGATGGCAACTTCTGGGGCTTCAGGCAGTGAGTCACCAAGTCTCCACTTCATCAAATTATAGCTCAATATTTCTCAAACCAGTTAGAGCTATCCAAAGAAACATCCTACTATTTTCCCCAGGCAACCACCCACACCTTTTGTTAATAAATGCAGAGGACTGGGTTAAACCGTTGGAAGTTGGAGGCTGCCCTGAACTGAGAAGGTGGTCAATTGAGTCCATTCAATTTTTATTATATTGACTCTGCAACCCCGTGCTTGCCTTCATTATAGATCCCTATCTCTATTTAATTACTTTAAATTAATGAGCAATTTGTATTTATGTAAGATGCCTTCAGTGCTTTTTGAAGTTGGTGATTTGAAACTAACTTTTTGAGAAAGTTTTTAAAAAGTTGTAATAAGGCATAATGTCAATAAAAATTCTCACAGTGAAAGATTTTGAAGACTGAATCTCAGTTGAGATATGTAAGCTGACTTAAAGCAAGGGTCATGTTTTATTCACCACAGGATACTGAATATCTAAAAAAAAAATCCTTGGTACATGGTAGATGTTCAATAAATATATTCTTTTTGCTCTATTTGGTTTTTCACCAGCAAGTAGATATGGAATTCAATGCTGAAACTAATTTGATTTAATTAGAAATGTACTACAAATGTTATACTCTAAGCATGGTAGGAACGATTGCGAAAGGAACAGGGAATATCACAGCAAACACTACTTTTGTCTTTCTTCTGTCCTACATAGTTCTTAAGTCTTAGTTTTTAAATAAGTTTTGAAATAATAACTATTTTTATGTTAAATCCTACCTCAAAACCACTTTCTAATTTAAATAAAATACATTCAAATTTATGAATTTCTTCCCTATTAGGCCCAGTTCTTTTGAATTATTTAGTAGAATATTCTTGAGGCGATTAAAGGGACCCATTCGACAGAATTTAAGCCAACAAATCAGTCAGCAGTTTCTGGTCACCTACTAAAGCAGTTAAGCATTCCATCCAGTTCATGTATTTGATATTTCACATGCTTTTATAATAGAGCTATCAATTTTCTGATTTGCAAGCCAGTTGACAGAGTTAATACCCCTGAGGGCTATTGCAGTGTTAAGCTCCTAAAATTGTTTTAGAATCCCCCATAAATTAGACTATAGTCCAATCATGTGCAATTTTATCCTGTGCTCTTTGAAAAAGCATGAGCTCAGTGTTCCAGAAACAACACTCTTTAGAAGAATAGCCTTTTGGCTCTATTTATCTTTTTGTTTTTCATTTTCAATGCTGACTAAATATTCAAATTAACTGTAACATGCTATAAGTTACAGAAGGAATAATAGGAAATAGTTCGGCCTAATATTCTTAAACCTGGTACTTTAAATATTAGAAGAACCTAACATCTATCTATGGTGGCTTGCATCTTTGGGCTAAAATAAGATTGACAAATGTATTAACCTAAAATTTTGCATACTGTGAGTAAACCACAGATGAGGGTGAAAAATTATGCCTGATGGGAAAAAAAAGTGAAGTCCTCTAAAAATATAATAGTTGATAATTTTTATGCTTCACTCATAGGCTTGTCCTCTGCAATATATTTGTGTGGTTTGTTATAGACCACTGCTATATTCAAGAAGACATTTGTCCTTGAATCAATGTGTGTAATAAGACTACTAATATCAGTGATATAAGAAATAAAAGAACATTTATAATCTGTTTACTAGATTAAAAAATTCTGAGCACAAACAAGTTTAGTAGGAATCTTTAGAAGATTTTTCTCTGATTTAAAAATATTCTAGATAAAGAAGATGAAAATATGCACATTATCTATCTGCCTCGCCTACACACATATGCACAGACAATTATAGTATCAAAAATGACACAAACCTGATCCAACCCACTACCCTCCCCTTCTGTCTCCTTTTCCAGTTGAATAGCTCACTCTAAGGTTCCCAACTGCATCCTAATTATGAGACTTTAAGGATAACTCTTAACGTTTTCCCTAATGACAACACTGTAGTCCTTGGTATGATTGACTGGTCCCCAGTCTTCCTCCCCACACTCCTTCTTGATGTCTGTAACATTACAACTTTACCAATTCTCACCTGAGTGCATCTCATCAAATTTTCTTCTCATGACACTGTACTCCTGACTCTTGAATATTGGTTTCCTTTAGAATTTGATTCTCTTCTTCTCTTTTTTTAACTTAATTCATTTCCTCTCCCTCCTCTCATCTCCTCTTCTCTTCTTGTTTAATTTACTTCCCCTCCAGAAGCTTTCCCTTTATTTAAACCAATAGCTTTCATTGCTATTCACAAGCAGGTAAGAGTCCTAGAGCGAGCCCAATAATTGACACATTTACTCTCGAGCTGAGTTCTGGTCATTCAAAGAAAAAAGCATAGACAAAGATAGATGAAAACAAAATAACATTTATATGTTTTTAAAAAGTTCATATCTTTGTAGTCTATAATCTTTTCATGGTGGAATTTCAAATAGTGAAGTAGAATATAATAGAGAGATACCAAACCAGTCAATCATTGGCAGTAGTGGACTACTGTGGTCTGCTCTGTGGAACCAATTTTTCTCCAAAGCATTCAACGCGAGTAAGAAAATTCCAGAGTATATACTGTTTGTAGACCAGATGGCACCTAAGACAAAGGCAATCAGAGATACTGCATTTTGAACACTCAGATTTTCCTTTCAGATACTCAGATATAAGGGAAGTGATCTTCCACAGAGAAACTCTTTTCCCCACCTATCATTTATGACAACTCTCAAATCTATATTTGCAATCCCATTCTCCATTCTGAGCTGTTGTTGCCTGTAGTCCATGGACAGAAATGATTTCACTCAATCCTGTAACTGAATGTTTGAATTCAATATGTTCTAAATTGAACTTACCACATCCTCCATCAACCTTCTCTTATGCTGTTCTCTCATGAATAATGTTATCAAATTAATTTTCCAAATACACAAAGTTAATAACTATTTCTTCACTTCCCACATCTACTTGGTCAGTACAGCCTATCAGATCTAATTTTAGTATTCACTTGATCTACACCCTTTCTAGAATATCTTCTACCATATACTTTAGGGCGTCTTAAGTTTTTAACTATGTACACTAAAAGGCATCTAAAAATGGTCTCTGTCCCTGGGAAGTTCTTCTACAATGCTTTTTCTGCATTAAAATTGAACTGCTATTTCCAAAATGAAAATATGAAAGTAATGCTTGTTATTATGGTGGTGTTGGTGATAACTACTACCTACTATGAATTTACTACAGCTCAGACACAATCTAACATTGGTAATCTCATTGATTATATAAATGCACATACACACACCAATTTAGGTAGAGTTCTATTCACATGATAAGGATAAAAATTTGTCATTTGCCCAAAAATATAGTCGGACTTGTAGAAAAAGAATACTGACTCCAGAGGTTCAGCCCTTACTCATTATTTTATTCTTCCAGATTCAAAAAAGCAACTGAGTAATCAGTTTCTTGAATAAAGTCTTCAATTGTTTTCCCTTTGCCAAGAGGAAACCAATATTCTTGGCCCAAAGACCTTTGTGATCTTGCTCAAAACAATCATCCACCTTCTCTTCTTCAGTATTCAAACACCTTGCTGTTCATTTTTGACTTGGTACCAGGTTAAAGGTGGCTGCCTGCTATCTTTTTGCTAATGTAATTCAACTGTAAAATCCTTACATGCCCACTGCTAAGATAACAGCGGTCCTCAAAATCCTCTGTAATTATCCCAATCTTCTTTCATCTCTAATTGGTGAGGCTTACTTTTTTCTTATTTTCTGATTCTGTGATATATATGGGCCATATTTGCTAATGACTGGGGCCACTCTTGCCTTTGCAATGTGTTTAGAGATCATGCACAGTGCTCCCTGCCACATCTTACAAATGCACTCACTTGCGCCTTAGTGTTCTCTTGTTTTGAATCCTCCCTCCTCCCTCTAACTTGTGGTTAGCATAGTAGATCTCTGCAGGCTAAATGCCCACCTAAGACACACCTACTTTTTCTCTTTTATTTCCAATTCACTTCCCTTGTAACCCCTACCCCCACCCCACTGAACTGTAAACTCACTTGCATCTAACAGCCCTAACTTTAGGATCTACACTTTGTCTTCTAAGTTTGGGTTCTCATGAGTTCCTATAACTAGTCTCTAAAAGTGATGAAAGTAATCAAAAATTTAGAAGACCAGAATTCAACATGGTTTTGTAATGCATCAGTCATATAGACGAGCAAGTCATCTAGTCTTCACAAATTGTTTTTTCATTGCAAGATGTTCATAGAAATAATTCTGTGCCATTTAACTATTTTGATAATTAAGTGAGATGAATGCATTTAAAAGTAAATAACACATTCCCAGGTCTATGAAAAAATCAAAATATGTAAAAATTGCAACTATATATAAAACATGAACATAAGTATAAATTATTGTGCCCAAATAATTCAGTGAGTTATAGAAATAATTCAGAAATTTCTCAGCCAAGTTCAATTTGGAGATAAATTCCATCAGCTTTATTCTCAAAATACTGAATATCTAATTGTGATGATACATTTTATGTAGTGGACTAATGCTTTAAATGATTTGGACTAGAACAATGACACATCACTAACTAACAGACATAAGTCTTAATCTTTCTCAAAAAACTGGTTTGCAGCCTTATTATTTAGATTCTGAAATAGAAACATTTGTAAGAGTAGAAAAAAGAAAGAAAGGATAATTTGTATTTAGACCATGCTTTCTCAGCTAGAGCATTATTGACATTTGGGTCCAGATAATTCTCATTGCAGGGAGCTGATCTGTGCCTTGCAGGATATCTGGCAGTAACCCTGAGCTCTACCAGGAGGTATATATAGCAGTTCATGCCCTTATCTGCAATGTGACAATAAAAAAAAATAAAAAAAAAAAAAACCTGGTGACAACCACTGATTTAGATCAATTCAAAATCACCAATAGGTGTCCCCTGTAAAAGAATTTGGGGAATGTTTGAAAAATGTCCAAGTATTGATGATGTTGAGGTTAAACTACCAGTGTCATGTTCTCCAGGAAATTTTTCCCAGGATCTGCTTCCTTTCTTATCATTCAGCCCAATTATAGCATATTCTAATCTTCCATTCACATTCACATCAACATAAGCTGTTTTAATGGGTTTTAATTTCCCTAACTGAAACAAATATAAACTCTTAAACTCTGAAACCCTTAAAGGTACCTGAGAATCTTCACGAGTCAGTGAAATTCTCACAAAACCACTCAAGGCAAAACATTATGTAAAAATGAATACCTGAGACTGAAAGAAAAAGACAGCCTTTTACAAGAGTTGAAATGAGCACCTGGCACTTTTATTTGTTCATTTATTTTTTCAATACTGGGCATAGGGAAAGACAATATTTTTATCATCCTTGAATTAGTCACAGCACTTGCAAATTTCACTGACATATCCTATCCACATAATGATTTTGGAAAGAGTTGCTCTAGTACAAAAATCATTTCCTATGTTTTTGCATGGAGGTAGTGTATACCCAGGCCAAACCAGTGTATACATCAACAGGCTTCTTCTCTTCTCTTCTTACTTCCCCTTCCCTCTCCACTGCCTCTTCCCCTTTTCCTCCTTCTCCTCCTCCTCATTGTTCCTCCATCCCCTGATTCTCTCAATCACTCTTTGCAGACACAGAACTTGGTCATCTATAAAGTACATGGATACAACATGTACTTCATGGAGTCATATGAATTTGAAGTTTATATTACATGGAAAAAATAATAGAAACATAATTGAAATTAATTAAAATTTCTTGTCCAAAATTAAATACATTAAATTAAAACTGATCTGAAAACAGACTTCAATTAACAATAATGGATACAAAATCTGGTGTTTTACTTGACCTTATTTTCTTCTTTCAGTCATCAGTGTGGTGTGTTTGCCTGAAAGGTCTACAACTGAAAACCACATTGATAGAAACACAAATTCCAGTTCATGGAGAGAGTATATCTACTGTCCAGTGCCACATAGCACACAACAGTGTTGGGGAATTCTTAAAAAGCAATCATAATAAATCTGAGTTACAATGACCTCTTCCTTTAAAAGCTGACAAATTTGCTTTTTAAAATATCTGTTCCTCAGTTTTTCAGAATTAGCAATAGTTCAATTCTCTTTCTTACCACATCATAGGAAAGCTAAGCCTCTGATTTTCATTATGAACTTTTCAACCAGACCAATTTATGAAATTATCATTTATGTTTACTCAGAATTTTTTAAAAACTTTCTCTTATTATAAAATAACTATATAGGGTTTGCAGAATTTTGTAAATTTTTAATCTACTAATCCTAAAAATATTTTAGAAGGCTCAAAGCAATCATAGTGTTTACAGCTGTAGTGAAGAAAATATTTCTGTGGTTTAAGCAGGTCAGCCAAAAACAATCCTAAAGAAACTCATACCAAACTTTAAGAAGACAATGAAGGATACACATTCCCCAACTGTGGACACACTCAAAATTGATGTCCCTATTGATAATGACATCCTCCCAAGTCCTCCAAGTGTACATATGGAATTATATATTGTTATCAATTGTAGGATATTTGGACCACAGCTATTTAAACATAGCAAGAGGCACTGTGCCTTCTAACAATCCATCATGTGTTATTACAGACAGAAGTCTTGGAGGATTTACTATTTCTCAAGGCAGGTGATGCCTTCCTGGGATGATTGTGACTGTGACCAAGATCTTGCTTACAGTGGACTAGGAGCTGTGTCTTCTGAAGTCACACATTAATCCTGATTCTACTCCGAGCAGTGGCAATGAATAATTCTGTGCTTTCTTGCTCTCTCTTGACAGCACTTCAAATATTTGAAGGTATCTGTCATGTCTCCACCAAGACCTTTTTTATCAAAAGGAAAAAGTCTCTAGTTCCCCCTCTCTCTTCCCAATTGTTCCTCAAACATAATGGAATTTCCATCCATTCCCCCCATTCCAGATGTTCTTCTCTCTCTCTCTCTCTCTCTCTCTCTCTCTCTCTCTCTCTCTCTCTCTCTCTCTCAATCTTTGTTTCAAAATGTGACAGAATTTAGTGCAATGTTAGTTATGTAGTTTGGTGTTGAACACAAAGGCAATAATTCTGTTTTCAGTTCTCTGAACCTCCATTAATACAAAGTGATTGCAAGAGATTTTATTTATTCATTTTTTGTGTTTATTTACTTATTTATGATTTTGGCAATACTGAGTTTGAAAAACAAATAAGGATGTTGATGTATGATTAAAAAATGACACAAGACAGAGACTACACATTTTTAAAATGCACACATACAAAACATCTCTTACACTAACATTTTCCAAAATACCTATCAGAAAAACCAACTATGTATAGGACCATGATGAAAGCAATAGATATCAAAGAATTGGTAAGAAAATTTCCTTTATGTTTCACCGATATTTTTTCTGGGAAATTTGAATAACATATAGTTCTTGAAAACATGTAAGAATGAGGCAAAGGCAATGCCCTTCGCATTAGCTTAGAAGAATAAAGTGTGGAAAGAAAGAAACACTATCAATCATGACACATTTTACATACTTTTTTAGAAGTACTTGATAAATGTGTACTAAGAAGTTTTGGATGTATTGCCTCAACACTATTACCAATACCTGTGTGATGTTCAGGTACCGTTACTGTCACCATTTAACAGATGTAGGGAGCTTTAGTGACTTGCTCAAGACACTCTAGCAACTAGAAGACAGTCTGTTTTGACTCCAGACCTTCTGATGTGAGAATATGAGAATTCAACCTCTATGCTACTGGGTGAGAAAAGAACTTATGTGCTACAAGAAATCTGTGGTTATCATTGGTAATAATCATCCAACATTGCTGACTCTCTGCCTTCCAGGGCATGTGGTAGCTCAAACTTCCCATTGGATTTTTCTTTCTTTTCTTCAGCCCTTGGGGTGCTCTACCACTGTGGCACATACCAGCTCCTTTTTTTTTTTTTTTTTTTTTTTTGAGACAGGGTCTCCCTCAGTTGCCAGGCTGTCCTTTAACTTGCCAACCACCTACCTCAGTCTCCTGAATCTCTGGTTTTACAGGTGTGTGCTTCCATGCCCAACTCCTATTTGATTTTGAGGCTAGGCATGGTGAAGTGAACAGCTTTGGACAACAAAATAAAAGGTTACTTTACAGTATTTCATTTAGAGGTGTAAGAATCAATGTATATTTTGGATTTACTACATTTCCTTCCCCAGTTTTGTGGGTTTGGGTCTTTGAACTAAACCATGAGCAAGAAAAAAAACCATTTTTGTTATGTGAATCCACTGATATTTGGCAATATAATATTGATAAAATACAATATTTTTTTCAAAAAAAAAAAGGAAGGTAACTTTAGAAGAACTATGACTCTTTACCTAAGTTAACTATGTGATATCATTTTTTTCTTTTTCTCAATGCCATACTTTGAGCCACACAGACCTAAATTAATCGAATATAAGAATATGTGCAACCCAAAGTAGTAGGAAATAGTATACATTAGTTTACAAGTTTCAAAAATATCACAGAGAGTATTCAGCTTACTGGCTGAATTTCTGTGACTAAATGTTGTATATTAATTTATTCTTTTGTAAGAGAGCCCCTTGGCACTTCAGAACCAAATCATAAGGAATCAAATGGTGTTGGCCTCATTCTTCTCCACTTGTCTAAAACACTATACCATTGGGTGATGCTATCTTAATACATTTAGATGATCTCCTAGGGAGAAACTGAATGAAGTGCTTAATTGCTACACATGATTCAGGACCACAAAGTGATGTCCCAACCTACGTGTTCAGAGTCAACTGTTGAGATAATTTCGAGCAAGAGCCTTTTATGCTTTTCAATTAATACGAAAAGTGTCTGAACTGTTCAGATTAACTGCCTGGCTTGATGCAAATCATCAGGAAATTGCTTAAATTTCTACTTTGTCTCCTCTACAAAGAAATTGCTTGTGAGCCATTTGCATTTTTCATTCATATAACAGAAAATTAGGTTGGTGATGTCTCTTCTTAGCAAAAGCCATAGCTTTGTCATATACGTAGCACATTAACTGACATTTTTAAGCATCTAAGTAAAAATAAAGATATTTTAGAGCAAAGCATTGAAAAATATAAAAACATACAGAAATAGGTGTCTTAAGTGATGAACAACATCAATGAAGGGTAGTTTGTTCTTGGAAAAAGTGGAGTCTTCCTGACAATCTGAAAAATTCTATCCATTCAAAAAGTTATTATTAAGTAACAGAGGGGTTAGAAACAGAGCTGCCTACGGAGGTGGAGAAAGGAGTGGCAGCAGTATACCTGTCCTCAGAGACCTGCCTTTTGGAAAGTATAAGGCTCCTAATGAAAGGAAGAAAGCAAAAGAGCTTTAACCAGAGGGGCAGAATCTAGGACACTTTAAAACCTTCTTGGTTCCTCCACAAACTATCAAGATGAAACTCATCAACATGCTTTTCCCATATTTCCTGAAATTATTAATTTTGCTGAACTTACCATAATTTTGTATATGAAAACATTTCCTTGCTTAGTTTATTTTAATGGAAGAAATATTGGATTTGAAGTCAGACAAAACTGAGTTTAAATGCCAACCCTAATAGTGACCATTTGAACTAGTTTTTGACTCACAAACCTGTTTCCTGATCTAAAAACCTGGATGACATTTATTCCATAGATCTTGCTTTGGGTAAAGTTTTGTAAGATAACCAAAGTGCCTGGGACGACTAGGTGCTCAGTAAATGTTATTCCTTTTCACTTAAAGATGTTGCCAAACTTCTTTAAAAATGTAAAAACACTGTTTAAGGTAAGAATCTATTAAAACCTCAGAATATAAAACTTTAGAGATTGTAAATGTTAGATAATAGATATTATTTGTGATGAATAATATCATTACATATACAATTAACAGATACTGTTTTCATATTTAAAATTGAGAGTAGGCTAAGTACTTCCTAAGTACTATCCTAAATAATAGAAGACAATAAATAAATAAGCACATCTCCTTCTTCAAGTAGCTTATGTCCTTCATAGTCCTATTGAAATCAATTTAACCTCTTTCATCTCTTAGCTGAATTAATCTTTTTTGCACAGGCAAAGTAATAAGATTTTAGGGGGTAGGAATTTCAAACTGCAAATGGAAGTAAATGCAGGAGATCTGATGATATGGGGCAGATCCAGGCAGGGTAGGAGTGCTAGGAGTCTAGAAGAACAGGACTGAATCTGTGAGGATGCAGTCCTTAAGGGACAAGATACGTGACCCATAATCACAGTTCTCTAGTTTCAGAATTCTACTTTTATGTTTTTTTTTTAATTTAAATAATGAAATTTATTTTATTTTTAATCACGTTAATCTGTTAGTTGATGCATAAAACATAAAAATTTACACATTAACAAGGTATCACTTGATGGGCTAATATGTGTATACATTATGCAATTTTTTTTTAATTTTTACAGACTACATTTTGATTCATTGTACACAAATCGGGTACTTTTATTTATTCTAGGCAAGGATGCACTTTCCCTTTTCATTCTCTTCCACACTATGATATCATTGATTCCAGGATATAAAATTTACATTACCAAAATCTGATGAAGGAAACCACAATTTATTACATTGATTATATGTGAAAATTGACTCTAACTTCTAGACAACCAACTCATAGATGAATTTTTGGCACAGAATCCACTTGGAAATTAGAAACTACTTTTATTGACTGCCAATATACTATTTAGATTGAAACTAAATGGTATGTGGAAAGAGTTATAAATCTGTGCCATGTATCTAACAAACACAGATATTCCTTCAACCAGAACTGCAAAAGGGATAAAGGAAATGATAATACACCCTGTGACAGTGTGAAAAGGTTGAATTATGCCAAATGGAACTTAGAAAGTATCACAGGACATACACTAAGACTGGAATCTCCGGTGATGGAATATGCCTGCTTCAGAGGATCCATTAGTTGATATGTAAGATTTCATAACACCTACAGTGAGGAATTTGATATGGCACAAAAGCATTTGGATGATCATAGAGGGATAAATTTGCTGCATGCATTCATGTAAGAACATTCATTTTCTAATTCACATTTTAGGAACTGTGATGTGTTCTTCAGGTTGGTTTTACATGCCATCAATATGGTAATGTGCTAGAAGTTTGGAAAAAAAGGAAGAGATGGGTCTCAATTCTCCTGCTTTTTTTTTTCCCCTTCCTACTTCTTGCCATCATAACCTATTGACATGTCCAGAATTCAATACAGAAATAACCTCTTGATAATTTTATATCCCAGGACAAACATTATCTAAGAACATATATTGAAGATGAGCTTTTGGAGAATAAACCTGATTTCTCCCATTTAACTATTCCTAGGGCTTACAAAGAGACATCTTTTTCATCTTTCCTACTCTGAGGTTCAACATGAAGATCAATCAGCAAGTAGATGAATCCAGGCTCCCTGTTGCAGGCTCCACCTTTCAAACAGAACATAGGAGATGTTAAATCGTGAGTCACAATTTTGAGGGTTTCAGCACAGACTCCAGCTCTAATGTTTAAAACCTATTAGAAACAAAGAACTGTGATGTTCCCAGGCATGGCAGAGATCATCTTGCTATCTAGGCAAGGTTTAATAAGATGAGGAAAAATGATTAGGGACCTTCAAAATGTCAAAATAGTTAGGAAAACTGACCTGTGCAAATATCATTTGAAAGACTAATAGCAACAATTATGTTGGAAGTTCACTCTTAATAAAATATAATAGGTTTCTTGATCAAGAAAAAGAGAAACATATGGAATTATTATCTTTCTGATAAATGGGGCACTTTCAGTCTGCAAATATTTCCATCATTATTTGAGGGTGATCTGCATGAGAAACAAATCCTTTATCTTCAAGTCACTTGAGTTAGATTAATAGGCATTATGTCTGGTACCAGAAGACTTTCTTGATTGACATGGGGAATGTCATTAGAACATAATCTTAACTCGGCAGTAACTAGTAACATTACTTTGTCAATACCAATTCTTATTGGCAGAATAGCAACTTATTCCTATTCACAATCTGTCAACTTCTTCTGAAGTCACTTAACTGAGGCTCTGTGTGACAGAACTAAGATGAGAGTCAATGACCTTCAGCAATTTTGTATGAATGTAGCTGACAGGTATAATGGTCATAGGAAATGCAGATAATTGGATCCAAAAAAAATGAGTTCCACTGTACAGCAATACAGTTCCCTGCCTGATTTCACTGTTGATGGGTTAGGTATAAATTTTGTCGACTTTTAAAGGCATTTTGCCATCTTGAAATATTAAGAAAATACTTACTCAAAGTCCCTCAGAATCATGAGACTTTTTCATACTTATTATTTTCTTTGGAAAAGGATGCTAACAGACATGGAGCAGGGTGCTCAAGACAAAAATAAAAAATAAAAAAAATGGGGGGGCACCTTTTATTCCACAGAAGGAAGCACTCTTGAGCACACAAGAGTGAAACTTTGAAAAAATTTTGAGGTTTTCATAGAAATATTCAACTATACTTTGCACTCATTTAGAATTTATGGGTGTTAATCACTGACTAGTGGAACAATTGTCATCATTACAAGAACTTAAAGAGTCCTTATTCCATTTCAGACATTATTTTCTCTCTATATTTATCACTAAAATATTTCTAGTCATTTAATTATATGTATCCTGCTATAGTCAATAAATTTATTACATATAGTCATACATGAAGCTCCTGTTAAATATGTAAGATTAAGTATTGCTTTAACAGTCAAGAGTGTGAACATGGTAGTACAACATACGTACTTAGATGCCAGTGGTCCCACTTCCTAGCTGTGTGAACTTAGAAATGTTAATACCAAGTTTAAACTTATTTCCACACCCTACAAAATGGGAATAATTAGTTCTTATATTGCAGCACTGCTGACGGATTAAAGGAGCTCACGCGTGTGAGCAGTGAGTTCTCTGCCTGTCCCTTAACAACTGTTCAATGTGTGTTACTTTCCTGTTGCTGCGCCTGCTGCCGCGGCTGCTACTCCATGCTTGCCCTTTGGTATTTCAATTTCAAGGTCAAGCAATCTAGTAATTTAAGAAAGGTGACCTAATCACATTGAGGAATTTGGATTTGGTTTTCACGCTTGTGGAGAATATAAGTTTTCTTCCATCAGAATTAATCTTTCACACATATGTGAGGTCAGTCAAAGCTATCTTTAAAGTGCATATATTTGTCTGGATCTTTTTAGTTTCTGAGAGTCCCTTTTCTTTTGCAGTCTGCTGTATTTGAGATTTCTATTACTTTATACACCGGGATTTTGATCATTTTTGCCTATTACTATTCTGTAGAGTGGAATGGCACAGCATGGAGAAACTTCTAGATTTCAATTTTAATTCCTCCAATAAATATCTGTATTTTCATTCTATAATTATTGAGTCCTATGAAACTTCTCTTCCTATGCAAATGCAAATAATAACCTTGAACTTTTAGTCTGTATTTAAACAAATACAGTCCTGAATGAAGTTCTAGATTCAGGCAGACTTGGATTTGAACATCCTCTACCATTTTTTGGCTTTATAAACTAATTGAACTCTGTAAGAATCAATTTCCTTCAGTGACACATTGGAATGATAAATCTAAACCTCATCAGGCATTTTGATGATCAAATAAAATAGCACCTGACAGAATTTAGAAAATTATTTCAAAAAGATTTATGTCCAATAAATACTATCTATTAAAAGTGCACAGCAGAATATAGCTGAAAATAATTGTTTTCCTTTCTTTCCACTTAAAAAATATGTCTTCTCTGGGAATGCTATGCTTCAATTAGTGAAATCAGATCCTCCAATGGTCAAGATGTCCCCACTAGATTTCTTGAGAGAGGGCCAGAAACAGAGGGTCCCTACTTGTATGTGAAGTTGGTCCTTTAGAAACACTGGACCATATTGATTTTCCATCACTGGTGTTGGAGAGTAAACTTTAAAGAAAAACAATCAGGCGCAAGTGAAAGTGCTTTTCTCTCTCTTTATCTATACCCAAGGGAACATTTTAATTGCACATACCTCTGTATTAAGGTGTAAAGGATATATTTATGACTCTACAAGTAGGCTCTTTGTCACTTGATATGTCAAAATTGACTATTCTGGCAGTCACCCATTCCTGTATGGGAAAAGGATCTTGAGGAAAATGAATTTGTCTTTTTTAATCGTCCCTGGGGCTTCTCTAAATCTTTAAGTAAGAATTCTAAACATTTACAACAAGTTGCCATCCTGACACAAAATGATTTCTATTAAGGTTTGAGTTACTCAAATTCTATGTTCATTTTAGATTAAAAAATCTAACTTATTCTGCCATTAATTTATTACATAATTTCAAGTGCCTGGTTTCAAATTTATATCACTTGACATTTCTGGCTACTAACAAAAGGAGCAAATTACATAGGAATATTCAATGGTTCTATTATTGCATTAAATAAAACTAATGTACAATAGTGCAATCATATCACACCTCACATATAATTAAAGGCATGATGCAGTTTTCTCCAATCTCCAACAAGGTAAAGTTTAATTTGAAATAAAACTAGCACTATACACTGACAATAAATTCACGTAACCTTTCTAACATACTTATTCCATAGTACTCAACCCTAAATTTTTCTCTAATCAAAAGACTCACAGTAACATTTATTCAAATTTATTTTTTATTTTAAAAAAGAACCCATTGTTAAGAAGTTTTCCAAAGAAAATGTCAAGGACCAGACAATTTAAATGGTGAATTTCACTAACCACTTCAAGAAAAAATTATACCAATTTTGTACAAGCTCTTTCAGGAAACAGTAGGGAAAGGAATCCCTCTTAACACATGAGGCCACAATTATCTTGACCAATTGTAAAAACATATAAATCCACTAAAAAAATAGTAAAGAAAATAAGAGAGTTAACCATGGCTTAGAGTTATTGCTTTAATGAAAAGAAGGAAGGTTAAAGATGGGGACAATTAATATGTGTTATTAATCTTTACCCATGAGTTACATTAGTGTTCACTAAATTTCCAAGTACTTAAAGATCTTCCAGTTATCTCTTTGCTACTGATTTTCATTTAGGAGCCAGAATAAAGAAATCAAATTTGTACATGTGACTTTGATAATTATAAAATATGTTTGCCAAAGAATTAAAGAATTAATTAATTATGAAGATTGACAGACACAAAATTAGAATAGAACATATGCATGTGAAGTACTTAAAAAAGATGCAAGTCTAGCCACAATGTGAATATAATCCAGGATGTCTGACAACCATTTGAGTAAAACAGTGTTTCCATTACCTCCTGTTAGACCATTTGATTGAACCAACTCTAATTGGACAATTTGACATTGTATGAATTGTAATAAAATATTATATGTCCATGGTGTCATGAATTCTACTGTCACAATTTGATGTTTTTACTTCATAACTGAACTTACCTTTCAAGCCTCCATTTATCTCAACAATGAAAATTAATTTATTTTAAATATTAAATCATAATTGGATTATATTTGGCATAAATGTTGTATTGTTTAAGTAACAAATTAATTCAGAATTTTATTTTCTCTTCTTCATTTTCCCCTAAAAAGGAGTTATAAGGTTGGGTGCAGGGGCCCTGGGTACTTGTCAGGCTGGCCCTGGCCTTGTCCCCAGTCCCACCTGAAGCACAAAGGAGTCTTTTCTCTGTATAGTCGCATCTGAGCATACTGTCTTCCACTCAAAGGAAAGCCTCCAATGGCCTCTGGTCATTTGTAATTCACCCAAACGTATCTACAGTTGACTTATCCACACTCTCCTGTGATTTGCAAATGTCGATACTATGCTGTTCACTTTCTCTTCCTCATATAAATCACTTCCTCAAATTTTGGTAATATAATGAACTGTTGGATCTTCTACAGATCATGTGATCATGTCTTAGACTAAATTTTCCTACTTAGAGCTTGCCAATATAAATGTTTGACGTCCATGGAACCATGCTGAACAAGGCAACTTCTCCATCAGACTTACTGGCTCCATTACTTTCTCCAAAGGAACAAATCTAGTCTCTTTTCAGAACCCACAAAACTTTTGGCAACATAGCACATGGCTACTCTATGGTAAATTCCAGACCTATGAGCCAGGGGAAGGTATCTAGGTTCTTTCCCAGGTACACTAATTTTCATATTTCATTGAATTATTTTTCTTTTATCAGAAGTATCATTTTATGAAACCTAAATATATTTATTCATTTGAAACTTTAAATAATGTGTATTTCTTTTCCTCAGAAGCTCCTATTTGCCTTTTTGAATCAAGGAACTATTCTTGAAATCAAAGATGAAAATTTATACCTAATTTTCAGTCATATTGGTCCTCCAAATATGTATAGTATACAAAGATAGCTAATATTGCTGTTATAATATCTGATAAGGAATATTGGTACCAAGTAATCACAGAGCTAAGAGGGCAGGCAATCGGGAAACAACCCTGCCTAATAACTGGAAATCTTACTATTAAACTTCTATGAAACAATGTGTCAGTATTATTAAAATATATTTTATAATAATACTTAATTGTCAAAACATTCTTGCTATGTGGAATTGTAAGAGGTATAGTATTTGCAATACCTGTTTCTGTTAAAAGGTATTTAAAATTGGCAGATAAAAATGGAATACTGCCCATAGCATGTAAGCTGGCCTCACCTGAGGCTCTCGAGTAATCTTTCATTCCTTACCGTTTGCTTACTCATGCTTTATTAAATGTCTATGAGAAAACATTAGTTTTATATAAAATATCACTTTTTAGTATGTTATATTTAAGTTTTATCTAAACAATGTAATGTATCATTGACTTATTGGAATGATAAACATGATAAATTGAAGTACAAACACCAAGAAAGAACAAAATGCAAGCAGCATTAAAAACAATGATGAATATGACCCAAAACAAATGGAATATGTCAGCAAAAGGGCAGTCGCTTATGAACAATGTAGAATGGAGTGCGATTATAAATTGTATTAAAGTATCAAATGAATCTTTGATCCCTACAGGAGATTAAAGCATTTGCCTCTAGACCACACTAATTCAATAATACAGATGTGATCATTTAGAACAAATATTGGTGACTCGAATTTCCCTATACTTTGAGTGATTTACCACAAACAGTGCTTAGCCCAGTAAAATAATGATGATTTTGTTTCTGGTTTGACAGTTCAGGTTGTTGTTTCCACAATAGTGGAACCACCCTGGCTGTCATTGTTTTGCCTTTCAGAGGAGAAGCACACACTTGCTAACTCATGCACTTGGATTCTGCAACCTGGATGGCTTTTCCCCAGCTTTTCTTCTCACTAGAATCTTATACATTCTTCACGCCTTAGATTAAATATCACCTCCTCAGGGGTACTGCTCCTTTTCTGCCAATCATCTAAACTTGACCCAGTCTTCTGTAACATAAATGCATTTTTTTCTCTTGTAGCATTTTTTCATATTTTGTAGTTGCAATTGTCATTTGAAATAGGTTTCATCTACTATGGTTTTACCATCTGTGATTCTATATTTATATAGCAAAGGAAAATTAAATGTCATGATTCAATAAATTAATTATATATAGATGAATTATATTAATATAATAAATTATATAAAGATAACATTGATATGTAATGATATCCTGAAGTAAATCTGTGTGTCAATTGATGTGAAGTACATAATTGTGTCAAAGAAGGGTAAGAAAAACATATTATTACTAGAACTTTGAGCAAAGAATATTTTTTAAAAATTCAAATAGAACATCCATTCATAATTGAACACACATGCACACATAAACACATAAGCACAGTTGGAAACTTTGAGACACAGAATACCTCCTAAGTATTAGAACAAATTTTATAGTCAAGCCATAAGGTAAAGTACACTTAAGGGCAAATAATTAAAGTGTTCCTACTAAAACCAAAAGAAAGATAAAAGGCCTGCCCATACGATTATATAATTTTAAGTTTTCAATCAATCCAGTATGGACTTGAAATAGAAATAAAAGTTGAACAATGAATGGAACTGAGACAAATTTTGTTCACCTGTGTACAACATAATTATAGGCTATCAAAAACCTAAGAGAATTAACTAAATATAATTAGAAAAAAGGAGTGAACTGAAGTTAAGCAAACATATGTAAAAACATTTCAAAACATACATTCCTGAAATAAGCATTCAAAATATGAATGGAAATGTAAGTATTTCACAATGGTGAAAATTTAAACTTTGGAACTGTTCTAGCAAAACTTTTGCAAATATGAATATATAAACTAAATATATGAAATATAATTCTTCCTAAATGTACCCTGTATTAATATTTTAGAGCCATAATAAACAAAACAACATAGCATTCAGAAAACATACAGATATGAGTAAAGTTTCCATTAAAATAACTTAGAATAAGTGATTTTAATATTTATTAAGAAATTCTTCCTCATAATTTTGGAAATGTTATTATTCATTTTAATTTAAAAAATCTTAAATTTCTACTTTCAGACTTTTTACAGACTACTTTCTTTAGGGTGATTAATTTATCGATTTCATTGTACTGTCTCTATCATTTAGGCTTCCAAATCTATCTTTTTATTCCTGCTTTGTCTTCCCCAATAATGAGATATGCATTGTCAAGTGCCCCAACTGATATAAAGCACAGCCACATCCCAAACTATGCTGTCTTTTTCCGATTTCTTCACACTGTGATTCTACTGGAGTCCAATTACCTGTCCCATTCCTGCCCCCAGTGTTGGATCTAACACAATTGAGAAACCTTAATCAGTAACACTCATTGAAATGATGAGAAGTGAAATATGAAGACTTCACTCCTCTGTCTTTCTATATGATGCCATCTGGTCCTTCACTAACACAAATGATGGAAAGATAAGGAATTCACTGTGCTCTATCAGAAGGAAAGTCCTTTTAGTAATGACACTGTCACCGTGGATACCAACCACCTCTTAGTATTCAGGTGCTAATTATTCACAATACTATTCTCTCTGAAGGATTCAATAATTTATATGTCTTCACGGTAACTTATCTAATTTTTTTAAAGGGGTAAATTTTAATAGAGGTAATCATATATATTTTCCCAAAGTCAATGTACAGTATAAAAAATCATATTCACAGTAATGATAATTTTTTTTAAATTGGGTAACACCTATTGAAATAATTATTTACATATTGTTAACACATTAGAGTACTAGATCAGCATAAGTAAACTTTTCCATAAAAATTTATTTCTGTGGAAGTAAGACTTGATTAGGGTTTATAAAACTAGATAATGTGGTTTCTTAAAAAGTTTTAGAAAATATACTTCATTGAGAAACTATATTCTTTAGAGATTTATTTATTTATTTACTTTGAATTCTTGCAATCTAAACTTTTGAGGAACATTGTCTCACTTAGTAATCAAGCAAATTAGGTTTTCCATTTTGAACTAGGACAAGACTTGAATATGATAAGGACAAGCAGAAGAACAGAACGTGACTAGAACAATAAGCCAACTTGTAAGTAAGACAGAAGTCAATGTTATGAATGCAGAAAAAAGTCACCAGAGGTCAGTGGAACTGGAAGAGCTCAGCATGGAAAGTGAAAGCGTCATAGAGATGGTTTGTTCAGGTGGCTACTTGCTGACACTGTGTGCAAAGAAGGGTAAGAATTCACGTTTATCACAAACTTTTGGAGGTAAAAAACATCTCAGTAGAGATCTTGGTGGAGAACAGGAGCTTTAAGCTTATGGTCCTTTTACCACCCAGAGAATTTACATGATGCTGAAATTTCATGGAGTAAAAGAATGAAAACTTAAGAATAAAAACTTATAAAAATAGAGCGGAGTTTATGGAAGAAAAGGAGTATAAAGAAAAGAGATCTAGACCTGTCAGAGGAATCATATCAAACAATATACCAGAATTTCAGTCAAAAGCCTTGGAACATCACTGGTAACCTAGAGGTTGGCTGATCTTCATCATGACAAAGATCCAGTCTCACTACATCACATCCTGACTTGATTGAGGTGGTCAGCCACCACTGCACTATCACGGAGTGGAAGCAATGGTGAACTTATTTCCTGAAAAGAGTAACATCTTGAGCCTGCATTCATAGACAATCACTCAAAAGTTACTAGATAGATACAGAAGGAGAGGCAGAATCTCCAGATCATCTCTTCGTATTGCTAAGGACATTTGGAATAAAAAGGAAGAGATGCAAACATGCTTATAACAGACATTCTGATCATTGACTTACAAGAGAATTTTATATAGAGAATATCTTTAATAGAAGATATTTGATCTGTGTACGCTCCTTATTGTAAATAACTGGAATCTGTGAACATATGAGTATACTCTTTGGAAAATATTAGGTAAGCTATGCAGTTAAAAGGCTATAAATAAGATGTACTATAAGTTAGTTGGCTCATTCTATGTAAGCAACCTGTACTATGCATTGTTTAGGCCCATTTCTGATTAAATAAAAAGCAGAATGAATCCTACAGTGGCCCATGAAAAAACATTTTATAAATAGCTCTGATTGGTTGATTCAGATAACTCCAAGAGAAGAACACTCAGTTCGTGTTTTAATTTTGAGGTAACCTGTGAATCATTAGGAAACAGTATTGCTTAATATATTTTTAGCCTGATTTGAAACCCAAATTTTTGTGTTTTCTCACAAGACCCAATATGTGTTTGAAAACTTTAGAGAAAATAAAAACAGTAGAAACCAGGCCTATAAATTATCTAGATATTGAAGTTGACTGACCAGAATGTTAAACATTTTTAAACAATAGTAATAGTGCCACCTGAAAGCTACTCTCAATGAATGGAAGAGATGAGTTTGGAGTACAGATTTGCAAAACAAACAGGAACTTCCAGGAGGTGGACACAACCAACAAAAATAAAAATATTTAAACACAAAGTTTGGATTATATGCTCTCAGAATAAAGGGAAAAACACAATCAATAAACATTAAATTCCGGTCAGTAGGCTTATTTTTGCAGATGCATGCTTTTACAATTCTGAAATTATATTCTGCACATTCTAGTCTGATCAAATAAATAAATGTTTGAAATATTGCAGACAGATTTATTAGAAAAACAAGTTACAAAGAATCTACTAGAATAAAATGGATGTTGATAGATTGATATTGCTTATGTCAGTTTTAACAGATTTTAATACATAGATATTAGACATACTGATGTATATTCACCTATCAATAAATACATAAAATAAATATATGTATAGGTATATCAAAAGTTCCATAGGGCACTTAAGAGTGTCACCCTGGCAACAATAAACACTCCTGGCACTCATGCTAATTTCTAAATACCACATTATATGTTAATGAATGAGTTCCATAGCTATTTCCAGCTATTAATTCTGGTCAAAGTAATTACTTAGACTTATTGTCCAAGAGGCTTTTGATCTTATCATGGCAATATATTGAAACATTTTCCTCAGTTATATGATCAGAATTGAGTATTTTATAGCTCTATGATTGGAGATTCAGGAAACTTGCCAGAATTGAGTCTAATCATCTTGTTTTATAAGTGCAGAAATGAAGACCAAGAAATATGAGACGATTTGACCAATTCTATAACTGTTTTCTGACATAAGCAGTATTGAAAGCCAGTGTTCCTAAATTTCTGTTCATAATATTTTATCACTCTGTATCTCTGAGTGAAAGTCTACCTAATTAAAAGCAATAATATTTTCTAGGCCATAATGAGAAATCAAAGATTCATGGTTTTCCCTGAACATGTTTTGAGGTCTTTAAAGAAAAGTACCCTAGATATTCAAATGAATTCCCAAAACTTTTTTTAGTGTTGCTATCCTTTGTCAAATTGAACTTTCCACATAATTAATTTCATATCTATCATCATCACACTTCCTTTGTGGCTTTCCTGGATACTTCAAGATTGCACATTATATCAGTACCTTTGTATAAACATGATCTTTCTTGCTTCCTCTGCTACATTGTTATTCCCCTACTTTATATCTTAACTCCTAAAAACAATTATGCTGTAGTATTTGCAGCATATCTTTATTTAAAAAAAAAAAAAAAAAAACTTCATTTAGAGGTACTCTTTTGTAGTCATCAGGTATAGTTCTGGCATGGACCAGTATGCCCTGAAAAGTATTATCTAGAAGGACATTGACTCTAAATAAATGCTACTAGAAACTAGGGAAAGTAGCATTATCTATAGAAAGCTGGTTTTTTTTTTGTTTGTTTGTTTGTTTTTGTTTTTGTTTTTGTTTTTCAGCTTTGCCATGATACTAGGCTGATCATACAAAAACAAAGTGAACTAAGCAAATTAATGATGTCACTGCTTCTGTAGCTCAACTTATAAGACCCCTCTCCCTGAAGTAACTGGAGCAAAACAGATCACCATGGAGAAGCAAGTGCTTTTCTAGCTGTATACCACTGGACAAAACAATGAGAGAAGATGCAAACTTCCAATTTGTATATGCATAGTAATGAATACTTTATATTCTCTAATTTATACTCATTTTATTTGTGTCTTTCAATGAGGTCAAAATTTCTGTCTTTCTATATGTAGTTATCGATTCTGTCTAAGAGATATTTCCTAATTGTGAAGGTACTAAGATAGTCTTCTTATTATCTTTTAGATTTTATATGTCATTTTTCTTTTAGATTTTATATGGTCATTGATCCATCTAATTTGTATAAGAAGTGAGATGGATAAAGTTTTTATTTATGTATTTTTATTTATGGATATTAAATTGTTCTAGCACCATATGTTAAAAAGACTTTGTTTAATTAACTTGGCTTAACTTTCCATTTACAGTGCAAATATATCTTTTGAATTTTTCAAACTGTTCCATTTATTTATTTATCTACATTCAATGCAATACTATACTTCCATGATCAATATGGTTTCATATACACACACAGAATTGTGCTTTCTGTCACCCTTTATCTGCCTCTATGGTTATGACATTCATTTTATTTATCTTCAGCTCAAAGAACTTCTTTTGGTGTTTTTTGTGGTGTTGAAGTCAATCAAACATTAATTCTCCAAATAATTGATGGTTTGAAAGTATTTTTACTTTGCTCCCATTTTTGTAAAATTTTTTTCAAGGTATTCAAGGTTGACAATTTCAGCATTAGTTTTCTTCCTTCCTTCCTTCCTTCCTTCCTTCCTTCCTTCCTCCCTTCCTTCCTTCCTTCCTTCCTTCCTTCCTTCCTTCCTTCCTTCCTTCCATCTTTTCCTTAAAATTCTCTGTCTGTAATCTTTGGTCTCGATTGTTCAGATAAGAAATCAGCCATTATCTTGCCAGTATTATGCTATCTATAGCCTCACCCCTTCCACCCCTGCAAAAAAGACTGTTTTTAAGAAATGTTCTTCCCAGTGGTTTTAGCATATTGGCTAAGAAGTGCCAAGGTTTACCCTGTACCCTCCTACACCCCCTTATTTTCCTTAAGTATGTTTTCCTGTCTCATTCTTTCTCTCCTCTTCTGTTGAGAATTCACACATGCATATTTCAGGGCATTTGATATTATCCTACAGAAATTGAAAGGTATTTTAAATTCTTCTCTTTTGTTTAGTTATCAATTTGCTTCCTGGTTTATTCATCTCTTCTCATCCTGTACCATTTTATTAAGCCCTTTTGAACTATATTATTTTTATATCATACTTTTCCCCTGACATTTCAATATTCTTCTGCTTTTAAGTTTCTTTCTCTGGTGGATTTTTCTTTAAGTTTACCAAAATATTTTCCCTTTAAATCATATCCTTTAACATAGTTCTCAGAGTTACTTTAAAACCACCGTCTGATAATTGGGACATCAATTCCATTTCTGGGTCTGTCTTCATTCATTCTTTTCTTTCTTGAACATGGGTCATATTTTCTTGCTTCATCGGATGTTTTATAGTGCTTTGTTTTTCTATTATATGCTAGAAGTTGTCAGAAAAATGTAGGGACAGAAGTAAAGATATTCACTCCTAGTAAAATCAAGTCTTTTCTGCAATGCTGCAAATTTGAATAGAGTCAATTTAGTCTGCAGTTGAGATGATCTTGGCTCTGTGGTATATTTAGTTTGAATTTACTTCATTATTGAATTCAAGTACACTAAAGACAATCGGGGCTTCTGTTTCAGTATATGTTGGGATGTAAGCATGCACAACGTTATGAAGATTTTCATTTTAATTAACAACCCCATCCTCAACACTTTGCTGTGAGTGGAATTTCTTTCTGCTTTTCAGCCTGAATGCTATTTTTCTGGATTCCTGAGAAGTTTATTCTACTCTCATTCCACCCATGACTTACTGCACCTACTGAAATTACTTTACCCCTTGCTGCTTTACTCTACCTTCAAAAGGTTGTTGCAATTAAACAGGTCAGCCCAGAGTATCTCAGAAGTATTTCTCTGAGCTCCTCTGCTTTGACTCCCACCTCACAAAGAACTTATTCTCACTGGGGAAAATCCATTTTGCTGGGGAACAAGCTCTCTGAGCTCTCTTTGAATCTGTTCTTCATCGTACTACATCTTGCCTGTGAGAAGGCACAAGAGAAAAAATTGGCAAATAGATATGCACTCTTTCTTTGGCTGAAGCTGCTGAGAATATCAATCTATCATGCTGGCCCACACACAACTATAACAAATTCATTAAATGTCTGGAGAGTTTTTGTTTATTTCTGTTCAAGGTCAATTTTTCTTCTTAACACTCTGATAGAGAAGCTATGGGACCCTTTTCCCTAACAGGGGTTCACCACTTTCTGTAATTTAGTTAATTTGTATTTATTTGCTTACTCGACTCTCTGATTTTTTCTTTTCTTTTCTTATTTCTGATTTTATAGATTCTCTGGTATGTTCCTGTGGTTAGAGTGCAAAGGACATACCTTTGTGGTTTCTTGCTTCCTAAGCTGGTGAAAGCTTAGCCTTACACATTTTTATCTGCCATTTGGTTTGTTCTTAGATAATAATTATTTTTTTTCCATTCTTCAATTATGGACCTGGTTTTTCTATATTGGTTTTCAACAGTCCTTAGGGAATTTAGGCTGTATTTGCCTTTTGACTCCGTTTTTGCTAAGCTAGTTCTGGCCTCTAGAGTTCCTGTCCTTTTAGCTACCAATTCTCCTTGCTCGGAGAAGTTTGAATAGTTTCTGAGATTCCATTAGATTTTCATTTGGACACAACATACTTTTTATTCCTGTTGTGCTTAGTATTGTAAGTCATACTGAAGGTGAGTTATACTACTGCTAAAAAAAATTAGTATTGGTACATTAAATGCTCTTGAATGTTATTGCTTTGGGCTGTCTGGTCATATATATATATATATATATAATTTTTTGTTATCCAATCTAATTGAAACACTGGTACTGTGCCTTCTAGGTGAGCAATTTTAGTTAAATGGAGTGTTTCTTTTATATTTCAAACTAAGACCTCAAAATGATATTTGCACTTTTATCACTGTAGCAGTAAATACTCATTTTTTTCTGAATGAGATATAAAATAAGATTAAAGTACTAGTTTAAAAGCACAAAAATGTAATGATTATGTTACATTGAAAATTAAACTATGCATAGACATCACAAAGTCATATTTAAAGATAGCATCTTAAGAATGAAAATTGTATATGCCATGTTTTCCTATTATACATAAGCCCCATTTTTTAATTACATTTTTATAAAAGATAAAACAGGATTCAAATTTTTAAAACATATTCGTACTCCCATGTTATTTGTAAAATTAGTTATTAAACACACAAAACACTGAAATTTAAACTGTTTCATAACTTCATATTTTATATTTTGACTGAACTTAAAACAAATTAAGCGGATCATTTCTCTTTAATTTCTCTACCGTAGGGAATATATCCATTGCACTGCATAACCATGGTCTGAAATGATGACATTTTAAATGTGTATATTGTACATTATAATAGTTTAGACATGACTAAGTATGTTTTTTATTTTGTTCAATTATAAGAACAAAGAAGAAATATATAAGAGATATCAAGAGGTGAAAGTTTGATGAATAATATATGTATGCAAGGCTTCTTTTGCATCTACCCAGTTTGGAATGAAATGAATTTGTAGTCCTAGATTGGTGTCTCTGGGTTAAAACTTCAGTACCAAAAAAAAAAATTCACCCCATATTTTGAGTATTTACAGGGCTTCAGGTAACTTTCTTAATATATATATATATATATATAATATATATATATATGTATTTCACTTGTTTGGGATACATAGCTATTTTTTCTGAAATTATAAGACAAATATGTACATATATATGACAAATGTGTACATTCTTAGGACACATATGAATGTATGTATACACTTGTGTTTACTTGTGTTTATACATACAGGCAATACACACATATTGCCAATGCATGCAAACAATTACAGCATTATGAAAAAGAAAGAATTGAATATTTCTACTTACTCATCGCATAGTCACTTTGATTTGAAAACTTGTCGTGACCAGTGCTGATGTGTCAGTACTGAGCTGCTCATTGCTGAGGTCTGTCTCTTTAAATCAGCATTGCAGATAGTAACAGACCAACCACATAAAATATTATGTAATCCTTCCCAATGTTACCATGGGTTCAGAAATGCTGTGTCTGTCAGTATTGAGCATTAGTGGCCTAAGGGAAGTGTTAAAATTGTTTGGCAAGTCTCATTTTCCATTTTGATGGTATTTTTATCTTGCTAAAAGAAGCTGTACAAAGAACGATTAGGCAGAAAGACTGTGGATTTCTAATTGATGCCCTGGCCTTTAAATCTGTCTTCACACAAGCTGTGATGTCCTAAAGAAACACTTTACTCAAGGGGCCATTAGGCAGAAATGCTCTTTCCTGATAAACGATGTTCTGCCCTTTCAATTTGTCTTTCTCAAGGTGGCTCTTTATTTAAGGGATACCTTGAAGAAAGAGGAGCAAAGTGGAGTAGGAAAGACTTAAATGTATTCCTTATCTCTACCTTAGGCCTAATAACCTACTTTTTACATTCCTCTTCAAAGTTGGTACTTAGAAAGGAGTTCCTTTCTTCGTGAGTACTTTAGGACCCGTGATGCCTATACTTCATGCTTTATTGTATTTTTTCTTTTTAAAGGAGAACCACAGAACTTCCTGTGCTGTCAGGTCTAGTGAACATGTTATGTATTTCCTGGAGATATATCGAGAACAGTGGACTCTGTGTGACATGGGTGTAAAGACCCTCAAGGCATGAATGTAGAGCAGTGAGCCTAAGTGGGCAGAGGAGAGACAGGGAGATAGACAGAAAGGGGTGTATTTCATTGCATTGGGAAATGGTCACACTTTTAATGGCAGGGGACATATGTATGTTTCTCAGAACAGAATGGGTAAAGGCACCAGCAGGAGAGAAATCCTGAAAGGAACCATTTAATATGCAGCCCCAGAGCACCAACCGTGTGGGTATTGTCACCCATCAGAAGAAACCTAAGCAAAGAGGAAAAAAGAAATCAGGAAGGATCGAAGGATGAGTAACAGAGAGTTTTGCAAACATAAACTGTTACTACTGGGAATGCAGATGGATTAAGCAGGGATGTCCTCTGAATTTCATCCATGGAAACTTCCTTCAACTTTAAATGTGTACCTGACTTAAAAAGGAAATACACATGCATAGAATTTCTCAGTTGGGTGTGAATGTCAAATCCCTTTTCCCTCTTCTCTCTACTTCCACTGAGATGCTAGTGAGATCAGAAACTTTGGCTGCAAAAATGAAAGCAAAAGAGAAATAACATAAGCAAGAAATAGAGAGAGGGTAACCATGCCTCATCCCTAAATGAATTCCAGGGCTAACTGGCCAAAGTGTGGTTTGTGAATACAGATTGAAACTGAAGAATACTTTGGAAAGAACCATTACAATTCCTGATTTATGACTCAGAATAATGGTGATATTTCCTGAAATGATGGGAAAATCATGAATCCACCTGAAATTTTATTCAGCAACCAAAAGGAAGCAACCTCAAGGAATGAAGGTAAAATGAGGGTTGCAAAAACGAAATTGTCTTTTGCATACATCCCATGGGTACTACGACTTCAAGATGACAATTCTTTATCAGGGTCACAGACATGCTTAATTTTGTTTTCTCATCATGCAAATTTTAACTCCATAGGACCTTATAGTGATTTTTCCCAATCACTATAACTAAATAGTTGCTGTCCTTAAATTTCTATCCCATCAACTATTTCATAACCTTTGTCAAATTGTAGAGCCTTGATTCTCATGTATTTATTTTCTGTCTTCCTCCCCATATTGTCCAACAGAATATGCATTCCGATGAAGAAAATACTTGTTCTGCCCAATTCATTACTATATTCCAGGGCAAAGGTTCCTACATGAATAAATGGGTTGATATCTAGATTGAGTGAGCAGTTAGGAAGGACGACTTAAGGAGAAGTATACAACACCTCCTGACGTAGGCATGAAGTGAAGGAAACAATAGTAAGAATGGGAACCACTAAGGACCAAAGATCTAGTTATCCCAATGCACTTTAGTTTTGTTCTTTTTTTTTTTTTTTTCCCAATTCTGGGATTCTTGTAAATTCCATGGAGAAGGAAGAAAGCACACAAAAAGAATTGCATTTATGGTAAGTTGGATAGGTAAAGACATAAAGATGCATTTCATTTTTTAAGAAAAATAAAAGAATGTGTAAATTAATGGACCTTGTTTGTCACTGTAGACAAAAAGCACTTAACCATAACATTTATGTGTGTAAAAATAACATTGCTTTCTTCTTACTTTCTGTATCTCCATTTTGATAAATAGGTACAAATGTAGATGTTCATGAATTTTGAGTGTTTTTTAACCTCATATTTTCTAAATTTAAAAAAAATAACAAGTTCCTCAGGTGGTATATAACTTATTTTATCCAAATACACAGGTAATAAAGCACCTCTCTTAGGACTATGAGATTCATGGATGAGATGTACATATAAAAATATGTATAGTAGATGAAAACCATTTTACAAAAATTAACTTCATGGAAGATTTTGTTATTATGATATACATAATTATTCAGTTATCTAACTACATGCAGGAATGTTTTCATATTTCACAGAAAGAAAAATGTAGTGCTGAAGACCTACAGAAATCCATTGACAAAATCCAGCTGACAGGTGTCCACCTAGTGGTCAGGATCCTGTACTACAAATGAGAAAATAAAATCAGATGAAATCTAGAAAAAGAAGATAGAGGACAACTGAAGAGTATGAGAAAGAAATTAATAACCAAGAAAACCTGGAAAAGGAAATAAATGTGAACAAAGATCTGGTAATCCTCATATGATTTTCACAAATAGACTATCACAAACCTTTTTTTTATAAGTTAAAGGAATAAAGAAGGAAAATGCTTTTATAAAGTCCTGTTGACCATCCTTTATATACAAGTATTCTATCAGCCATTAATTATGGAGTTTTTGGTACAAATTATGGAGGTTAAAAAGTCATCTTGATCATGTGTGCTATATTTTTACAAACTAGTCAAAAGCACATACATTTTTATTAATGGAGAAAACGTTTTTGGAAAAGAAAGAAGCACTTAAATTTACAATAACTAAATCAAATAAAAATCTTAATAATAATGCATATTTAAAGCAGAAAATGTAATGTATTTCCTTATTTATTCTTTCTAAGCAATGGATTTTAGCAATTTAGGAAAAAAGAATACTCATTCATCATCCTCATAGTCAGAAGGAAAACATCCTGAGAACAAATAACACAGGAATGGTGGAAATGGAAAGATTAACATGAAAGCTTATTTCTTTTGGATTCTGTTCTTTGATACAGGTATTTGAAGAGAGTTGATAACAAAACACTTTGAAGATCATAATTCTACTTTACTGACATATTTGCTTGTAGTGGCTGTTTCTCCATAGCAAGGTGAGTAATTTGAAGTCAGTGACAACCATAACAAGTTAACTTCAGGTTTTCCATGCTGATAAAAACAACTCTCTGCAAAATAATACCAGTGGTAAGCACACCTTCATGAATGAATCTGTTTCCTTGGATTGACGAAGAAACGGAACCCTATAATCACAAGTTAAATTGGTTGTTGTGAAGAAAATGAGAGATCACGTTTTTTTTTACAAGAAACAGTCCCAGAAATGTGCTGGCTCATGGACTTGGCCTGGGCAGAAGATGCAGACTGGCAAGTTCAGAAACCAGATCAAAGCCTGAGAGCTTCTCTGGTTACCAGCTTTATTGTACGTGGATAGGGGAAGATACCTCTTCTCTGATCTTTGGATGCCAGCTACAGGGAAAAGTCTCTGAAAGCCTGCAACAGAGGGAGAATTTCCTAAAGGAAATGTGGAGATTTATCTATCATTCCAGTTTCAAGTGGCTACTGTGTTGGTGGTGTTTGGATTTCTGTCCCATTATTGAATCACTGATGCTGCAATATTTACCCTGTAGCTTGAGAAAACTATATTTCAGTTTCTGGTCACCAGCTGTGTCTGTGTTGTCCCTTCCTCCCTATACCCGTGAATTGTCTTTAAGCTTTGCTTCAAACAATGATAAGATTTATTTATGTATTTGTTTGTTTATTCAACTCTTTCAAGAGAAGGAAATCCCACCGTATCTCCTAGCTTGTTGCAAGGAGTCTGCTCTAGCCCCCAAGTATGAGGAGCCCTTTGGTCCACAGGGTCTCCATATTTTCTGATCTTGCTTTGAAATAGAATTGCACGGAGAACTTTCTAAAAATGATGCTCAGACAACACACACATGACTCTCTGGATTGTTGTTTTAATTAGCTGAGAGTGGGGACTGGTGATTCTGACATGTAGCAAGAATTGGGAAACTGGCTAATTTGAGACTGGAAGCAGAGCAGATCTTGACTTCGCCCCAGCCTTCATTCTGTACGTTTCTATTTCTGCTGGACAGAGATGTGGTGATCATAAACGATACAATAAGTCACCTTTCCGCCAGTACTGAAGATGTGGTAGGTGTCCATGAAGAATTCTACTATCAACATCTTTAGAATGTTGACTCTTATTCCCTTCCAAAAACATTCCCAAGGTTCTTATCAATGTGACATCATTTACTGACTGTCAAATGCGTGCTAACCACTATATTAGGAGCAACAGACAAAACTTAATAAGCTTAAAAATTGGAAAGAGAAAAACATAAGCAAACAGTCTGCTACAATGAAGTTAAATAAATACATGAACACTGAAATTTATAACAAGACAAACACAAAGGCTGTGTTTATCATGATTTCACAAAACCTGGAAAAGAAGGAGGTAGCCATGATAAAATCAGGCATTCAGGCGTAGGTCTAAGGAAATAAAGCAATGTGAGGTTTTTTAAATTTTTTTTAATGGAAGCCCAAACAAATACTACTAGGAAATACAAATACTGTAGTTCAAATTGTTGAGAGCCTAGGAAGAACAACTTAGGGTATTAATCCATGATTATAAAAAAAATTTTTTGAAATGTTTTATAATGACTAGAGGCATACAAAATTCACAGTGCTTACAAATGATTAATATGCAAAGTGTTAGAAATGCTTATTACTTTGATTTGATTTGTAGACATGTATAAATTTATCATAATGTACCCCATAAAGATATGCAAATATTATGTCTCAGTAAAAAGGGTTCAGAAATGAAAAATATTGAGGGATCTTTATGGAAGGAAGGAAGGAAGGAAAAAAGGAAGGAAGGTAGGGAGAAGGATTAAGAGCTCATCTTAAACAAAAACAAGAAAATTTTCAATGGTGTTGTTCCCACAGTGTCTGGCAGTTTTAATACAAAGCTAAAGTAATTAAACTTAAAATAGTTGTATAAATTTCCCTAGAGAAACAAAATCCCAAGACTGATCTGTCAAAAATAATAAAAATAGAACTTCATTATTCAGGCAGCAAAGGCCCCAAAGGAAGATAAATTAAAGCAACAGATGAATGCATTGCTTTTAGCTGAGAACATTTCTGATGGTGCTAATTATCATCCTGAACATGGGCATAGCTTGGTGGTAAAAGATTGGTGGAAAGCCTGCCAGGCTTTGAGATTGTGTCTATACAGGCCCCTGAGATCTGACATGGTTGAATGGTTTGCTCCTTCCAATTTGCTACAGGCCATTTACATGACTGAATATCAGTGGAGTCCCAGAAAATATGTTCTGCCACTTACTTGATCATAGGAAGAACAATGCTCTTCATTGTTTGCCTTAAAAAATGCACAGCAATTTTGATTTTTTTGATGAGATAAATGCTTTGTGGGAATCTTCCACCTTAACTATCCTCCAGGAATTTATTTTGAAAAGGGAATGCCCCGACTTGGTTAATGTGTCTAAGTAGGTGTGCACAGGTTGCAGAGGGGTAAGTGGTTAAAGCACCAAAAGCAAGGAAAAGTCATCAAATTGAAACACTTCTTTGCCATGTGTCCATTTGGTTAGACACAGACCCATGGTGTATATGCATGTGTACTCTTTCACTTGTCTACAGAGAAAAACATATTTAAAATTAGGTCTTGTTTAAAGAGTCCTACACTGGAGTCAGGAAGGAAGATCCCTAGTCCTTATTACCAACCAGTTATGACATACTGGTACGATTTAAGTGACATAGCTTGGAATTGATTCCAGATCTTGTATTGTAAGCTATACGGTAACTTTATACTAATTTTTAAGCAATTCCATAAATCTGAAATTAAGAGTTAAACATCAGAGAAAGTGCTTTGCACACTTCTGGGTTAGGGATAGAGCAGACCCTGTCTGTACCTGCTTCTCAGTAAGTGTGAACTCAGATCAATCCCATAGCCCCACCAAGTCTATTTTCCAATATATATACTGGTGATGCCAAGTATACCTAAAAAAACTTAATTGTGGCAACGGCTAAAACAGTAGAAACCAAACATATGACAAGATTCACTGGCAATCATTATGGATACCATCTTTCCACATCGGATAGACTTTGATGGAATTCTACCCAGTATCTTACAAGCTAAACTATAAAACTACAAAGTAGAAAGCTGCTTCCTCTCTTGAAACATAAATTAGGCCTTCTTCACTGTTGATGTTTAGGACTGAAAAGCCACAGTTAGACTGCACTCTGCCAACTACTTCCTTTGCCCTTAACCGGGAGCCACGGTAAGGGTTTTACATGCACTAATTCATTTTATCTCCACGACACTCTATAATACAGATACGATTATTATAAGGAGGAAAGTGCAACATAGGAGGTACAATACATTAACTGCCACATGTGGAGATACTATCAAGACCCCAAGTAGCAAACTGTCAGGTAGGAATTGAAATTGAGGTGGTCAGTCTCACAGTAGTCATTGTCTGAAGACCCAGAGTCACCCTTGATTCTACTTGACGCATTATTCCTTTTTAATCCATGCACTGCCTCCTATTTATACACTGTTCAACCACCCCTCAAGGTCACCTTGACCTAGATTCTCTCCTATAGCCCTTGTCAAGAGCTGACAGCAGATCTCCCAACTCACCTACATTATCCATCTCATAATCAAGTTCACACAAAACTACCAAGTTGATCATTTAAGCAATAAGTCCTCTTCTACTCCAAAACTTTTCAGAGCTCCTTCTGTTCTTTCAAATAAAATCTGAACTTTTAAATCTAGTGCTCAAAGCTTCCCCTTATGTACTCAACCTATATTTTTCCCTTCTGAAAATCAACCAAATTATAGTTCTGGAACTGAAGTGCTTAGCACTCCCCAGAAATGCCTTATGCTTATGTCTCCTATCCTGCCATGGAAATAACCTCTCTTCTCAAACTCCATTTCTGTTGCTTGAATCCTACCTCTCATTTAGGATGCAATTTACATTCATTTTAATCATGAGAATCTCCTGCTTTCCTCTACCTCGGAGTTGTACTCCCTTAGGAAAATTTTGTATGGCGTTGGTGTTTTTCATGTATGGTTCTATAAATGTATGCATATGTGTGTGTTACAATCAGTAATTTCTCTGATTTTAAGATTTATAGACCAAACATTCTTGTATCATTCTTCCTGCACATCAATAAATATGGAATAACTGATTCTCAATAATTGTTTGTTGAATTACTTGCTTTGATGGTTTTGTGCCAAGTTCATTTAGATGATCAATTTATGGATTTTATAGAAGTATCCGGTAACATGTTGTATATGCATTAAAAAGTAAAAAGAGGAAACAGAGAGTGATATTTATTATTGATACTTAACTGTAGAAGCCACATGTTTGTAGCTATACCCTTTTCTCAGTTCTATCAAAACATTTTTGAGGTATTAATAGACTTTAATTAAAATGGTAGTTATGAATTACACAATCAACTCTAACACTGAAAACAAAACACCAGGTATAATCCATAAAGTCATTGGCCTTTAAATGAAACCAGTCATTTGACAAATGTACCTTTAAAGTTCAGGAGTTTCTGTTAAATTTCTGACCTCTAAGAAAGTTTAGACCTGACAGTAATCAAAACTCTAATAATTAATTAAGTGATATGCCTTATTTTAAAGAGACTGTTATGAAATGTGTTAATATGTATATATTTGTGTGAATGCACTATTTGTAATCAAAGTCTTGTCCAAATACTAAGAAGTAAAGAATCGCCCACTCTGTTGCATGTACAGAAGTTGAGACTATCTGAGAAATACATAGGGAAACCCAAGAGGGACCACCAACACCGCACCTGTTCCGAGCACTTTGTGACTGACACTTTGTCTAAGAATGACAGCATTTCATCACCTTTGTGAGATTAAAGCTCCCTTTCAAATACTGGTGCCAACACTGTTCAAATATGTCAGCAGAGTAGAAAATTCAATAAAAATCCCTGAGGGAGAGATGCCAATTAGGTCTAAAGATGCCAAGATTCGTTCTTGAGGTTGGGGAAAACAGGGAGGCCACTAGTGCTGACATACATGGGAAGCTTCCCAAGACTCATCAGTTCTCCAGTTGACCAGCTTTGGGGATTTTAAAATTTCTTCCAACCCCAACTCCTCCTGCTCTTTCTCCTTCGTTTTCCTTCTTCTTCTTCTCTTCCTCCTCCTCTTCCTCTTCCTTCTCCTTCTTCAGAGGAGGTGAGTGGGTGGGGAAGGGGTTGGGTTCCATGGGTGACATATAATGCATTGTAATATGCAGCCTGAAACTATTCAGACACCTATTTCACTGTTCTTTTTCTATAATTTATCAAATACCTCAGTTGGATTTAGATTATCTATTTCTGTTTCTCTCACCTGGAGTTAAATTGAAGCATTCAGTACCCATAACCGCTTATTCAGCTATTTGAGAGACTATGAGGAAAATGTTGGATTCTTATCACAGATCAACAATAAGAAATATATATGTGCGTGTATATATATATATATATATATATACACGCACATATATGTTATGTATGAATATGTGTACTTGTCTCTTCAAATACCAAAATTTCTTTAGTACTTCATGTCTGTTATGTTCAAATGCTATCTAACATTAACTCATTTGCCACTGGTGAATTATATAGCACTAATACTATAATCTACAGCCATAGCTATGCTGTTATCTAGCAGAGTAGATGAAAGAAGTTGTGATGTCACAGAGAGATGGGGGAATAGGACTAAGAGTAAGTCAGTTCTCATGGAAAGGGAAGAAAAAATCTTTTCAGCAAATCACGATGAAATAAGACAGCAAAACACCCTGAAAACCAGGAAGCATATTCAGAGTGCTCTGGGGACAGCTGAAATACAGGAAAGGAAATGAAAGAATGCATAAACCCATTTTATGTTATATGCATGTATGAATATGCAAATATGAAACCCATCATGCTGTATAATTCATAGGTACCAATAAAAGCCATGATGATCTGTTTTGCAATTAAAAGTAATTATAATAAACACACACACAATCTTGTAGTATAACAATAATATTCAATAAGACGCCATTTTCAGACACTTGTGTTGGGTCTTTTCAAATAGTAGCTAAGACTTATAAAACACAGAGAAAAATAAATATAGAATTTCATTTTACAGATATTATAGAACATGGACAAATTCCCAAATACATATAATTTCTAGGACTATGACAAAATAAGCTAGAACAATGAAAGGGAGAATATTCTTTCTCTCTCACAACACACACCTACACACACAACACTGTAGAATAGGACATTAATCAGACAACAGAATTAGTGTTTAACTAGTTCATGTCAGTAAAGCCATGAGTTCTGATTTCAAATGAAGAGTTTAATAATATTAATTAAATAAATATTAATGTATTTAATTCCAGTCATTTCCAAAACTACTGGAAAAGAAATAAGCTGTAAATAGTAAACCATTTGGAAAAGGAAAAGAGCATTTTGACAGGAGTTTAAAAGGGCTCAAGTGTGAATTGTGATTAGTGTAATACATTGGAATTTTGGTTGCATTAAGAGCAATACAACATCTAAAGCAAAGGAGGAATAAATCTGTGCTCCATTGAATAAAGCAATCATGATTTACTCTGTGAAGTTCTACTTGGCATATTCATGAGAAGATATAGACAAGCTGGGCACACTCTAAGGAGAGCAATTAAATATTCAAAGCACTAAAACTATAAGAAGGAGCAGTTAAAGAAACAGGGATTGCCAGGCCTAGAATAAAGAAGACTCAAAGTAAGTTGATAATCGTGTATTTGAAAGATTACCATATGGATAATTGCTCAGAGATTTTTTTTTGTTGTTCATATAAAAAAGAAAGAATAATCCTCATTTCAAAAGTTATAGGTTAAAAATGCAAAACAGACACATGTACAGCAAACAAACAAGATATAGGTGAAAATCTTTAAGATTTCGGAGAAAAATAATTTCTCAAAATAGACAAAATGAAAGCACAATACATATGGAAATAGAACAATAAATTCAACTACAAAAATTATAATCAATTTATTGCTAAAAATCTCTACATTCGAACTACAAAAAAGCGGCAGATGGTAAAATGTCACATTGCTCTTTGCTGAGAAATGGCTAGTATCCAAATGTAGAGATCTTTCTTAAATCAATAAGGAAAGTTCACGTAGCTCAATCTGAGCAGTGTAAGGAAAGGCCTTTCACATAAGAAAAAAGACATGTGGGCAATGAACACATAAGTAGACATTCACGTTCACGACTAATAAGAAAAACAACAGGGATATGTTGTTATTGCACATCCAAATGATTGAATAATTTACAAATCTCCAATTATTGCTGACTATGTGAAATAACAAGATCTTTCACATGCTTTGAAGGGCTGGACATAGTTGACTACTTGCATTTCATAGGGATTTTCACAATTTCCAATAAAACTGAGAATACTTCCATCAGTCGAAAAACTCCATCCAGTTGTACAGAAATACATTTGCAGAGAGATGTTCACAGCACCATTGTTGTTTACCAGCATAATGGGAATGACCTACATAAGAACTGATTGTGAAATAATCAATGGTAAAATCATTCAGTAGGCTACTACACAGTGTTCAGATGAATAAGTTAACTAAATCTATTTGAACCAACATGGATAAATGTCAAAACAAGAACAAACCATAGTGGCAAAAATGTGCATAATAAGATAGGAGGGAATTCACATTAAAAAGCAATGTAAAGTTATGTTTTTATGAATTCATCTTAGTATGTGAAAACATATAAACATGGACTAGAATAATTAACATTGAATTTATAGTGATGTTTTCCTGTAGGAAAACAAGTGAAAGGAACGGGTTCAGGAATGACTATAAAGGGAGTTTAACCTTCTTCTATTGTTTCTTTTATAGTAGAATTAATTTGGAGAAAATATGAAAATTTGTTAATGTTGGCTGATTCCAAATGAAGAAAACAAGAATGCTAGCCACAATTTTGCTGACTCATGTTGTTTTTTCCATACACACACACACACATACACACACACACACACACACACACATACATATAGGTATATAGTTTATGAATGAACTGGTTTATCCCTTCCCAAATTATAACATCTAATAGTGTTATGGTTTGTAAGGAGGTGTTCCCAAAAAGTCCATGTATCAGACAATGCAAGAAGGCTTAGAGGAGGAATGATTAGATTATAAGAACTTTAACCCTATCATTGAATTGATCCCCTGATGAGATTAACTGAGAGGTAACTGAAGGCAGGCAGGATGTAGCTGGAGGAGGTGGGCCTTGAGGAGTATACCTTTGGGGTATATATTTTGTATCTGGCAAGTGGAGTCTCTCTCTCTCTGCTTTCTGACTATCATATGAGCTGCTTCCTTCCTCCGCACTCTTGCACTATGATATATTCTCTCAACTTTGAGCCCCCAAAATTGGAGCTGGCTGTATATGGACTGAGACCTCTGAAACTGTGAGCCTTCAAATAAACATTTTCTCCCCTAAAATTGTTCTGGTCAGGTGAAAAAGTTGACTAAAATAGAAATTGGTACAGAGAAGTGGACATACTGTATAACTAACCTGACTGAAGTTTTTTTTGGAATTTGGGGGAAGTTTGAGATGTTTAGCAGTGCAAGATAAAAATGCTTTAGATTGTCGTAAGTGGAGCTTAATGGCTGATTCTGGTGGGAGCTCAGAAGACCAGAATGCCAGTAGGAACATGGAGAGTACAGATAAGGCTCAAGAAGTTTTAGAGAAAAAAGAGGACACTATTGGTAATTGGACTAGAGGCAATTCTTGTTATATTCTGACTGAGAAGTTGTCTGAATTTTGCTGGTGTCCTGAATCCTGAGACTTCCTGTGAGGCTGATTTTAAAATTGACAGATTTCTTAATCTGGTGAAAGAAATTTCTAGACAGCTTAGCATTCAGGTGGTAGCATGGATATTGCTGGCAGCTTTTAGCCAAATTTATCCTGGTAATCAGGAGCAGAAAGCAGAGCAGAAAGATTGAAAAACTTGGACTTCAAAGGTGGAAGTAAAACTGGGGCTAAGGAAGCTACAGTTGTTAAAGATGTTACTGCCACTAGAGAAATGCTAAAATATTTGCCCATGGACAATAAGAAAGATGGTTTGAGGGCATCTCAGGAATTGGCAAGATTATATCCATCTCAGACTCAAGGAAGTACAAGTAAAAATTCTATTGAGAAGGGACCAATGGAGTACTCTTCTTGCATAAAGAGCCCTAGAAAGTTTTTTTAAACAATTTTAGCTACCCAGACACTCAAAGACTGCTGCAGCCAGGGTCCCTTGAGGCTTGGTGGAGATGGCATCAGACCTTGGCATCAACCACGTGGTCCTGGATCTGCAGGAATGTAGGATGCCAAAGTTAGGAGGTCATAGAGACTTCCACTAAGATTTCAAAGGAAGACCTGCAAGGCCGGGCAAAGTGCAGCAGGGTTGGATTTCCTTTGGGCACCCCCTGAGAGGGCGATGCATGCAGATATGAAGAAGAAACCAAAGTTGTAGTGGAGACCCCCAACTTAAGAAATTCCAGTATCATGGCACATCATCCTAGGAAAGCTACAGGAATGAAATAGAGACGAGTCAACAGAAAGGTCACTTGGGCTGCAACCAACAAGGCAATGAGGCAGAGGTACACAAACCCTTTGGACAGAACATCACCATGTCAAAACTTCCTCAAATGCTGAACCTGGAGCTATAGAACTTGTTCACCCAGTTGGATTTCAATCTTGCTTTGGTTCCATCTCTTTTCTCTATTCCCTTATTTTTCTGAATGAAAATGGTTATTCTCTGCCTTTATATATTGGACACTTGTACATTGCCTTTGATTTTACAGGCATTCATGATGCAACCCTGTCCTGAGTCTCAGAGAAGACACTGGACTTGAACTTTTGGGCAATTTTGAAACTGTTGAGGTTATTGGGTCTTTTGGAAATGGACTAAATGTATGTTGCATTGCAAGATGGTCATGAGCTTTTGAGGGTCAAAGGTGGAATATTATGATTTGCATGTGAGATATGCCCCAAACCCTCATGTATGACACAATGCAAGAAGGTTTAGAGGAGGAATGATTGCCTTGTAAGAACCTTAACACAGTAAATTAGTCCCTTTTTTGGGATTAACCTAGTGGTAACTAAAGGCAAGTTGGATGTGACTGGAGGATGTGGGTCATTGGGGACATTACCTTGGGTATATATTCTGTATCTTTCTCTCTGCTTCCTGATGATCATATGAGCTGCTTCCATGTGCCACACTTTTCCACCACCATGATGTTTGCCTTACCTTGAGCCCCAAGAAATGGAGCCAGCTATCTATGGACTGATACCTCTGAAACCATGAGTCCTCAAATAAACTTTTTCTCCCCAAATTGTTCTAGTCAGATTTTTTTATTCACAGCATTGAAAAAGATGACTAAACCAAATACTTGCAAGATTAAAACATTTCAATATTGAGAGAACAGTCAAAAAGGATCAAGGGTCCTTATTTTGAGAAATTATAGGGCAATTTTGAACAAGAACGTTTTGCAAAAGAAATGGTATTAGATGATAAGGTAGACTAAAAGGTATACTAAATAAATTTTGAGTGCTAAAATAAATGAGAATTTATAAACAAAACATGCTATATTTTAAAAGAGCACTTAAAGTAGTCCTTATTGTTTATTGTCCCCATCTTGCATTGATGAACATCCATAATGCTCAATTTTTAAAATCTAAAAAAATTTTAAATGATAGCCAAATATATATCCCAACAAGAAAACAGTGAGATTTCAAAGAACTTGAAACTAACTTGGCCTTTTTATTTGCAGCTAGCAACGTGAGTCTTAGATCAACTATATCAACTGCCTTTGAATTTATGGGTCCCAGGAAGGTAGCTGCATTGTGGCAGAATTGAGAATTTCCATTTCAACATTTAAATATGGGCAAGCAATCAGACTCAGGATTACTTGTCTGTCACTCTTCACTGATTTTATTTGCCTTTTCCTACTCTGAGCCCATTCAATTCCTCTCTGAACATCTTTGGGAAATATTACTGTGGCATTCACTCAACCAGGAGAGCTTAACTAACAAAGACTTGGCCAGTCTTATTCACAGAGATGAAAAGCAGGGAGCTGCATCACTGCCCATGATGTGAACTGGCTAGCTAGAACTAATGGCAACCCTGGACTCATTCCTCAGCTGGCCCAGGGATGGCTGTGGGATTTCATAGGATCAGTGGAAGAAAATGAATGTCAGTTCAGCCACTGTGTGAAAAAGCAACAAAAGAGAGAAAAAGCCAATTGAGGTATGCTTCAAATTCCTGGAGTGTCTGTTACCTTTGTCATTCCATGCATTGCTTTTCCAAGCTCTGTCTGCCTGTACCTATGTTGGTAAACAAATGAGGGAATGTGCTGGGTAAGGAGATGTCTTCAAAACCTTGGGCACAGGAAACAGGGCACACGGTTCTGATACCTGGCGTGACATCTGGCACTGTTAGATAGGACATTGAGAAGGGGAAGAGTGGCTCCTCTTGTTCTAGGGGCACAGGTGCATGTCCTTAGAAAGACCCTTGTAGTATATTTTACCTCCTTGATGAGGCAGATATGGGACATATCCCACCTGCTCATCCTTCATTCACTTCATGTCTGAACAGTCTGACTGAAAAATCGAGAGACTAAGTAAAATTCTAGAATCAACAAAATGAGTACCCTTAGAGAAAAATAATAGTGAATTCACCCTCTAGTTTTCCATGACCTTGCCTAGATCAATTAGTATCAGAATAAATATTTATGCAGAAACATGAAATGTCATTATATTTACATGTGATTATAAACAAATCTTTCTTCAGTAGTTGGTAGCTATGTTTGCATATGATTTTATTGTTCCTTTTCCTATAATCCAGACATGCTGAAAAAATTGAGTGTTATTATCATTTTACTGATAATGAAATGAGACAGCTATAGGAAAAGACATTCCTGTGGTTATCAAGCTAATTGAGAGTGAAGTCTGATCTAGAATCCAGATTTCCTGACTCTTGTCTAGAACTTTTACTTCTTTCATTATACTGAGTTATTAGTTATTACCAATTTAAATTTGTCATAAAAAATATTTCTAGGGAACAGACTGAGTGTGTAAATGCTTTCATTAACTATGCATGAACTGATGGCAGAGGTGTACAGTCTGGAAAGTAGGAGCTTGAGATAACTTCTTCAAATTATTTTTTAGCAATGCATAAGCAAAACAAGATATATATGTCATTTAATAATAGCTGAAAAATGTATTATTATCATTATGAATTGTACTTGTTCTTGGTATGTTAAGAGAAAGCAGACTTGAATCTGTGATTATGTACTAAGCCAAATAAATCAACACGTCAAAAACAGCATAGACTTGATATGATCAAAAGGTTGAAAAGGTGATCTTACATTATAGTAACTGAAACATTTTTCACAGAATACACATTGTTATTTAACAAAGGTTTAGTAGGCATCTCTTTTGAGCAATATGACCCAGATACACACCAGGCAAGAAACAGAATGTAGACAAACCATGATGTAAATGTGCGTGTGGAGTGTATTTGAAAATGCCAGTCTCAGGGTTGCTAAATATATACTGACCTTGTTTTCCAGTTCCATCGTGTTGGCGAGTGAAGCGGAAGCACTTCATAGGTGTTCTGGGAAAACGGAATGACTTAGAAATTTGGTTCATACCATCTAAATAGACCATTCTTATTATCTTGAGATAGCAACTCTTTCATTTATATCAAGGGACTAGCAATGTGGAAATTGTGCTTTCTGCTTAAGTGCTAGAATAACAGGACAAATGAAATCCTGTGGCAAGAATGAGAATGTTGGATGTCACCTTTATTTTTATTTTAATTTCGCCCTAGCTAGCAGACCAGAAAAGTACTAGGCCTGGATTTTTGGTCTGAATAAGTTATTGAATCCAACATGAAGAATACAAAAATTTCTTCTGGCTTATTTTTGTAGTTATCTTAAATTCTACATTATTCCCATTATCAAATGTCCATTGTCATTTTGACAACCTACACAACATTCTACATTGTTCCTGCTCAGTGGCTTGTTATATTCCTTGTAAGCTCCAAATCATTTCTATATCCATTTCATACATTTTTTTTTTCAATTCAGTGAGGAAAACATTTCTTCTGTGTTCAAGAATTTGAGCTAATATGTTTTCCAGACACCTTACTACGTGAATGAGCTCCATTTATCTCTGGAAGACAGTCTACAAGCACAATGCAAGGTCAAAATTTTCTCTCTATGTTCAACCTGTATGCAATTTCATGAAAATGCATATTAAATATTACCTTTTTATCATAATGAAATTGACAGTCATAGGTCATGAACGAAAGTTGAATTATGTCATTTGCAAAAGTATTTCATATTTTGAATAGCACATCACTTCAGAATGAAAAAAATCCTATATGACCTTTCATAATCCAAGATGGCATGTTATTGGCAATTGCTGAGATAGAATATACTATTCAGTTTGTATTGATAAATTTGATGCAAGGATTCATTTTATTTCTGTTTTCATGAGCTATAATACCACACTTAGTGTTTATATTCATAAAAGCCTAAACAATTTCAATCATAGTTTTGTTATTTTCATAAAGACATCATTTTCATAGAATCTGCATGCACTTTTGGAATGGGACTTTATTTGCCTGATACGCTCCTTAACATACATGTCTTTGCTACTATGTCAATATGGGAAAAAGTGAATGGAAGGCAAGAATTCTCATTTTACTTTCTTTGATTTCATTTTTTCCCAACAGGAGATCATCTGAGTTATTTTTCCCTGATTAACACATTTCTTCATCAACTATAATTGCAAACCATTAAATTAGATTGCCTCCTTTTAGTCTTTGCTAGCTCCAGTTCTCTTATGAGGGGAAATAACGTAAACTTTCATATTTGAAATATATATGTCTCTTTTAGTACTCAGAAAAAAATATTGTTTAAAAATGACTTTTCATCATAATGTACCTTAACATTGCACAATTATGATAATTTAAGAACTTTAGGCATACATAATAAGTGAAAAATGTTTTCATTATGGAAGAAAAGCTAAATATCATATTAAAGCAGATGGCATTTTCAAATGCAGCCTGAGACTATAGAGACTTTAGATTTAAAGAAGGCCTCAGGCAAAAAATTCTGCAAAGCAAATAGTAGCACTTGAAAGACCAATTTATATTCCAGTATAAAACTTATAGTGATACATTTCTAAAGTGGGTAGTAAAATCATCACAAATCAGTGTTATCACTTGACACATAATGCAGTTAATGACAATTATTGGTCTAAATCTAGAAAAGAGCAAAAAGGAGACCGTATTAGAAACTCTTGTACCCAGTATGGGTAGAGTTTGTTTCTGTCTTGGTTTACTGGGGTAAGGAATTGACAATAGCTGCTCAATAAGGACAATGTGTTCTCTATTATTTTGGTACTTTTCTTTATAGTATTTACCTGCTGGGACTAATATCTAGGCATAAAATATCACATAATATCACATAAATAAAGCAGATATTCTATGATCATCTGGAACCAGTGTAAGAGACACATCCATAGATTCCTACTGGTTTTACAGGAATCCATGGAAGGCCTAGCTTAATAAGAAGGACTGTACAAAGTAAATCAATCATGTCACTGTTTCCTGTAGTTAAATTTGTTTATGTATATAGTTAACAGTCCATTCATGTTATCTCCAAAGGTAAAATAAAACAATTTGTTCTGTGAACTATGCCAACTCACTTTATCTTACATATATATCTTTATCAACACTAATCAAGAGTGCCATATTCCCTCAAGACTTTATTGAAATCATACAGAGGCCATAAAGTTTTCCCAAACCAACTACTTCTGCAAAAGTTCTATTTGTGTCATTTTGGGCAACCAGAATTAGAGCTATTCAGAATCATTAATTATATGGATATGCACTCCACATGTTAGTATGCTTACCTCCTGACTACTCCTAACTTCACCAGGATAATCTTTTATTTTAAGTATGTGAGGAAGAAGAGTATTGTTTCAAATTAACACTGGGTTAGTACCCAGTTGTTTTTCTTCCCCACTGTTCTCAGCTCAAGTCTCCAGCTCCTCTTCATTTTAAAGCTTAGGACTTCCCAAAAAACTACTGAGCTTCATTGCTCTGTGTAGGTTCTTGATCCTTATACACTGGTATCAAAGATTAGGAGTAAATTAAGAGAATCCATGCAGTATGGACAAAATATAGTACTGTATGTTTCACATGTATGTTCCAACAGACTAGATAAAACCATGCAGACACAAATCATCTTTGTATAGGGCACCTGTTACTTGCACCTTGAGACATAATCAGTGATCTCAGGGGTTTTACTCTCATGGGAGAGTGATTCCCTAAAACCTCCACCAAACAAATATCACTGTCTCTTAGAAAACCCCATCTCTCACTTCAAGCACTAATCATACAAATGATTCAATCCATTCCCTTAAGTTTAAGGAACTTTGAGTGCAGTAATTTCCAGCAGTGTATTTTGCAAAACTAAACTGTTCAATGCAACTTATCATCAGAGAAAGTGGTAATCAAAGAATAGTCCAAGGTGGGTGCTGTGCCTTCAGGATTTTCCTCACTGTGAGTGGAATAACATGTTCTCTCCTTGGACATCCAGTTGGGAACCTCAGTGTTGATGCATATAAGCAAACACACACACACACACACACACACACACACACACACACACGCAATACAATCCCCAATACTAGTCACATTAAAATGCTCAGAGAGGTAAAAGAAGAGATCACTTTCCTAAATACAGTATCCTCTTCTTACTACCTTGCCCACAATGGGAATACTTCTTTAAAGTAACTAGAATCAAAATATTTATTCCTCTTTTCTCTCAATGTAAGACAAAAGTTTATTACAAATCTATTAACGTTTTTCATTTTAAATATCTGATAAACAATTTGCAATTAAAATATCTGGTAAAAGATTTTCAATTAATATATTTTGTACCTACAGTCATATTTCAATGTTAGGGTAGGTTCACACAAATCAAATTTTGTAATTTCAGAGCAAATCAGAATTTATTAATCTCATTTAAATAACATCTTCCCTATTTTAGAAGAATTTGAAATTTATAATTTCCTGTACAAGATAATCTTTATCAAACTTACCTATATTTGTATCTCTGATGTTTATTCCACCATTATTGTTTAGTAAATGCTTATGTTGTTATTATAAGCACACACATGGATTGGTAACCCAGGACAGAATGTCATTGGAGTATAGTGTAAATTGCTACCTCACAATATTTTCCCTCTATTCATCCAGTCATCTTATGTCAGATACCAGTTAAATATCAATATTTGCAATCTGGTGGCAAGTCACATAGGTAAAAAAGCATCTACAATAATGGGAGAAGCTTCACCAAAGCACTTAGAATAAGGTACTGGAGGAGCATCAGCCACTAATCCTGCTTGCACCAGAGGAAATTTCCATGCAGAGATATTTTGTGCCAAATGTTTCTGCTGCTCTTTCAACCATGAAAACACTCTGTATGGGTTTTCAAGAAATATCTGTTGTCCATTTGGTGTCTTCTGGAGCATTGAGGGATTGCAGTAGATGGAGAGATGTTTATTTAACTTTTAATATGAACGTCTATCATATGGACTAAGGGTACCTTCTGCATACCTATTATTTCATTATTCTAGGTTTTTCAGCAGGGCATTCAACTATAGTTTTTTTTGTTGTTTTACCATTGGTTTTATTTCCTGAGAGTTTCAATTAAACCTCTTTTCCATTGTGATATCTCCCTTTAGAGCTATTCTGTTTTTCTTTTTGTGTTACCATGGTTGATTTTAAAGCTAATGTAACTATTTGAAACCTCCACAGATGACCCTTAAACATAAGCCTATGCTTTCATGAACATTAAGCCTCAGGCAAATGTGTCTTACTTGCATTTTCACAAATTAAATAGTTTTATTTATTTACATCTGATTCCCTCAACAGTTTTGCAACTCAAGATTCTGAGGGTCACAAATGACTATCTGAGGCAGTTTATCATTAGAACTGGTCTATGTTTATGTATATTTATACACAATAAATGGAAAAAAAACAAGATGTAAAAATAAGCATGCAGCAAATGGTCTTGCAGAAAAGATTGGCTAAGATACAGTCTTGAGGCCTCTGTTTCACGGATTGAATAAATACGTTTAAATGCTTTAAACTTTGGTGATAATACAGATGGCCACATGACTCTTGCACATTAGTTATAAGTCATTATTTCATGCTAAGATTGTGGTTAAATCTCAGGATCTTACTTTAATTAAAAGAGTTTTTTACTAGATAATGTTTCTTGAGAAAACTGTAAAGGACTCAACTATAATGCATTGCTGAAAAAAGATTCTACGACTTTTAGGATATTTAAAATCAATTAACTTTGTCTGATATCAATTACTGTATTTACGTGTGTTTGTCTCTATGTATTTTATTCTATTTCATTGGTCTTCTTGCCTGTTTTGGCGCAGTACCATGCTGTTTGTGTTACTATAGCTCTGTAGCATAATTTGAGATCTGATATTGTGATGCCTCCAGCTTCGCTTTTCTCGCTAAGGATTGCTTTGACTATGCTGTGTGTCTTATGTTTCCAAATGAATTTCATAACTGCTTTTTCTAGTTCTGTGAAGAATGTCATTGGAATTTTGATGGGGATTGCACTAAATAGCACTTTTGGTAGTATGTCCATTTTGACAACATTAATTCTGGCTGTCCAAGAATATGGGCGTTCTTTTCATCTTCTAAGATCTTCTTCAATTTCTTTCTTCATGATAGCCTTTTTTTAACAAATGGTACTGGAGAAACTGGAAATTCATATGTACATGAATGAAATGTAACCCCTATCTCACCCAGAATGAAAATCAAGTCAAAGTAGATCACACCTAAGAATTAGATCAGAACCCCTGAACCTGCTAGAAGAAAAGGTAGGCCTAACACTCCAACATGTTGGCTCAAGAACTGATTTTCTTAACAAGACTCCTAAAGCACAAGAAGTAAAATTCAAAAATCAATAAATGGGATGACATCAAATTGAAAAGCTTCTGCACAAAAAAGGAAACAATTAAGAGCATGAAGAGAGTCTACAGATTAGGAGAAAATCTTTGCTGCCTGCTCTTCCAATAGGGCATTAATTACCATAATATACAAACAACTCAAAAAACTTAACACCAGAAAATAAATAAATAACCCAATCAATAAATAGGCAAAAGAACTAAACAGCTACTTCTCAAAAAAAGAAATGTAAACAGTCAACAAATGAAAAATTGTTCAATACCTCTAGCTATTAGGAAAATGAAAATCAAAACTACATGTGATTTTATTTCACTCCAGTCAGAATGGCAATTATCAAGAGTACAAATAATAATAACTCTTGGTGAGGATGTGGAGGAAAAGGTGCACTTATATGTTGTTTGTGGAACTGCAAATTAGTGCAACCACTCTAGAAAGCAGTATGGAGATTCCTCAAAAAACTAGAAGTGGAACCACCATAGATGATCCAGCTATTCCATTCCTCTTAGTATATTCAATAGATTTAAAATCAGCCTACTACAGTGATATAGCCACATCACTCTTTCTAGCAGCACAGTTCACAGTAGCTAAGACATGAAACTAAGCTAGGTGCCCTTCAACATATTAATAGATAAAGAGATTTTGGTATATTGCACAATGGAGTTTTAGTCATAAAAAAGAATGACATTATGGCATTTTCCCAGTAAATGAATGGAATTGGAGATTATCATGCTAAGTGAAAGAAGCCTTTCCCAAGGAGTCAAAGGTTGAATATTTTCTCTGATATGCAGAAGCAAATCCAAAGTAAGGGGTGGGGAATTAAACAAGAATAAAAGAGATAGAAAGAGAAAACAAAGGTAGAGGGAATTTCATCAAAAGAAAAGATCAGTAGAATAGCCAAAGGGGCTTGGGAAAGAAGAAATGATAAGCAAAACAAATAACAGTGGAATGAATCTAACAGAACTGTTGTATATGTATGCATGGATCTGGCACAAAGGGCCCCAGCATGGGGTGTCTCCACAACACACTGATTAAAAAAAAATAGCAAACTTACAAAGGAATTAAAGAAGGACAGGTGGAGTGAAGGGGGAAGTGACGGGGACCGAAATGAAATGGGTTGGTTCCATGCTTTTGTAATTATATCAGGGTGTATCCTGATGTCATATAGAACTAAAGTGTATTTTAAAAAAATAAAATCAGGTGAGGCTGGCAAATAGCTAGATATTAGAGGGCATTGAAGGACAGTCAAACTATTGTCATGTCATTTGTCTCAACACATTATCTAATAAAGATAGCAGCAGACCTGTGTTCATATATAAGATAAGGTACAGCTCTAGAAGGTAACTGTGGCCAGGCATAGCATGTGGAGAGCTTCAGTTAGCCAAACAGAGGATTGGACATGCTAGTCTCTTGGGAAGAAGAAACGAAACACCCAAATAGATCCTTCAATGAATGCTATGTGTGTATCATTCTGCCCTTGGTCCCAGAAGCTTTGAAGGCAAAACAGAGACAGGAATAAATAACCAACTGTGTTAGAGGGAAAAAGATTTGTGCTTTAAAGGAGGACTAACAAAACAGTGCAGAGAAGGCCAGGGAAGACTAAATCTGCAGATGGCATTTGACTTGAATCCCATTCAGCTGAATCTGGAAATATTAAAACATGATGATTTTAAGAAATGCTGAAAAATCTATGGTTTTTAATGAATGTTAAAAATCAGATGAGACTGAGAAATAAAGTAGATATTAGAGGGCATTGAGAGCCAAGTAAAAACTTCAGATTTTATTTTGCAACGATGAGTTGACATTAAAGTATATTGAGGAAGAAAGAGATGTTGGTTGTCTGTCTTATGGTGGGAGAGAGAGAGCTGACTTGTGAGTAGTTTGAGAGACAATTGCAATAGAGCATCATAAAGAAAGTGAGGCCTAGAACAGCTATAAATAAATGAATAAAGAGGGCTGAGAACAGGGGCATAACATTATGGAGTACAGTGCTGAGTTATCAAATACAGAACCACCACCACAACAAAGGATGAAAAGGAAACCCCAATATATTGGCAGAGGCGTCTAAAACGTCACTAGTCAAATTAGGAATCCAGATGAAGATCCATTTGGGAAACAAGTTTACTGAATTTCAATTCTAGGGCCTGCTGAAATTAGGAAATGTAAAATTAGACTCAGAACACACCGTAGACCTAATTTTCATAGAAGGGAGATGGGAAGATGAAGATTTGGAAACTACAGAGATTATTGTTCAAGTCACAAAAGCAAATGTTCTTGGGCACACAAAGTCTATCTCTGTTCATTATCTTCATTTAAGGATTTGCAGGAAGATAGAGGCAACATGAAATGTAGAAGGTGCAATATAACATGTAATCCCTTTAATCCAAAAAATATAATCAACTCATCTCTTCATTTTTTTTCATTCAACTGCTATATTTTTATAAAATTTGGGATATATATATATATATATATATATATATATATATATAAAACATATAAAAAGTAAAAAAAAAAATTCTGCCCATTGCAATAACTATTACATTCTCCCTTGATAAAATGTAGATGCAGAGCTATGATCTTCAGTGCCCAAATCAAAGCAAAAACAGAATGATGTATTTCACTCTATAACTTCTTCCTTCTTCACAGCTATGCACTTGCTTGTAGAGCAAGCCTGTCTCCTCCAAATTCCACTTCTGATATCATCACAGTGAGTTTCACACACAGAATAACATAGATCTCAGCTGCAGAGAGTGCTGGGAAACATCATGGTAAGTGAAAATGGAGAGGTCAGAAGTGGAGGGCGGGCATTTCAGTCATTCTGCACAAATTGGAAAGCTGAGTTCCCTTGTGTTTTCCAAGTTTTCGTTTACTTAAAAAAAAATTCACAGAAAACTATGACTTACAGGTCACTTTGTAAAACTAGTAAACTACATTTCAGTAAACTTGGATCATAATTGGAAGAAGATACACTTATTCTATATATGTACAGTGTCAGAATATGCCCTACTGTCAGGTATATCTTGAAAGATCAAATTTTAAAAAATTTAGAAAGCAGATGTTTTAGAAATATCCATCATTTAAAAAAATGTTGGAACAATGCAGTGCAAATATTCAGACTTTATTGAATTTTATACATGATTTTACAGTAACAGATATTTTATTATATCTTTAAAAGATGAAGTTCATAAAGACATTATCCTTTATTGTACATTTGGTTAGAATAAATTTATTTTTAGAAAACATATTTTATACAATCTTGAGATTAAATAGTGTTGGTTATAACTGCGCCTTAGGGATTTTTCAGTGAAAAATTGCTGGAAATTATTTATTATCATTTTGCTTTGATTACTGAATTGGGTGTGGTTTTCTAAAAGAGAAGATTATAGTAAAATAGAAAAGATTAAAAAAGATGAAAGTATTGCTTGATGAAAGGCTAATAAATAGCTGGCATTCTTGTTTATGGCTTAGTTAAACTTAATTTAAGCAATCCATTGAGTGTATCTGCATACATTTGGAAGCAGGTAGATAGTAAACAAATATATATCTTTGAAACAAGTCATTTCATTGTTTCACCAAGCATTTGCTGATTGTCCAGTAGGTTCCTGAAAGGTTCTGAAATTACACGTTTGAATGAGACATGTACCTGATTTTAAAGAACATAAAGATTAGAGCAGCAGACAGGCTCACCAACTACAAATTACTCTGGGAGGAATGGAGACACAAAGAATCTCAGGAACACAGGAAAAGGCATCACAATCAATGGCAGGGGGAAAAAAAGAGAAAGAGAAAGTATAAACAGATGTTTCCACAGACCATTACTATTCAGTCACTAACTCTCTGCAATATTAGCCAAGTAACACCTCAAATTAATTCCAGCTCTCAAAAGCTAGGAGGTGTAAGATAATTACAATACATTAAAAAATGAAAACCTTTAGAAGAAATCAAAGCAGAGCAATTGTTTTAGTCAGTCTTGGACAATCATTAATACCCTTCATAACTAAGTAGATAATTCATTTTTTACCTTGACGATTATTCAGAGACATTTCTGAAAATTGCTTGTGGCAGAACTAATAAGAGACACAACAGAATTTAGTGTTACTGTGTCAGCGGGAAGACTCTTTCCAGTTACTGAGATTTATATCATTCTCAGGTTAACTAATATTTCACCTTTTTCTAGTTACTATATAACTTTCTAAGAAGACATTTAAAATTTTCATTTCCCATGAACCACTTTGAAAGGAATTAAAGACAAATAATTATTCTGAAATATGATGCTCACAGTAGGATAAAGTTCATCATTTTCATTCCATTAAAACTACTCTAAGGATTAACTCAAGCCACTGAACTTCCATTCATCACATCTCAAACATCAACTCTATGGAAGCTTTTGTTCTAGTCCCTGTAATATAGTGAGAAAGTAAGATTTAGAATTTGTGTCATATCTTTAAAACAGTTGATTAGCACTTGAGAGAAGCAGATAAGGGCTTTGTTATGGTTTGGATGTGAGTTGTCAACCCAAAGCTCATATGTAAGACCATGAAAGAAGGTTCAGAGGAGAAATGATTGGGTTGTAAGAATCTTAAACCAATCTGTGATCTAATCCCCTGACAAGGATTAAATGAATGGTAACGGAAGTGGTAGGGTGCGGCTGGAGGAGGTGGGAATTGGGGTGTGGCTTTGGAGTATATATTTGTATCTGGCAAGTAGACATCTCTCTCTCTCTGCTTCCTGATCAGGAGGTGAGCTGCTTCTCTCCACCAAACTCCCCAGCCATAATGTTAAGTCTCACTTAGAGTTCAAAGGAATGGAGCTCCAAGGGATGGAGCTCCAACAGATGGAGCCTTCTATGGATGAAGACCTCTGAAACTGAGCCCTCAAATAAACTTTTCCTCCTCTACAATTGTTCTGGTCAGATCCTTTAGTCATAGCAGTGAAAAAACTGACTAAAACAGACTTTAATTAGGGCAATCTGAAATAAAATACAATACTAAAGATACACATGGGTAAAGGGGAGTGGAGGAGTATGTTTCATGGATGACTAGGTATCGAGGGAGCCACTCTGGCCAGATCTTAATAGGTTGGGAAAATTTTGTCCAATATAAGAGAAAGAGTATAGGAAAAGAGTTGGAGCAAAAAGAACTGAATGTGCTGTATGAACTGTTAACTATGGATAGATCATCAAGTACCTATTTTTGAATGAATAATGAAAGGTAGGGTTGAGATAAGTCTAAAAAGTTGGGTTAATAGAGGACATACCACTATATACATAGATTAATGTTAATGATATCTGTGTTTCCTTCCAATTCCTTGAATGTTCTTCTGAAGTATAGTAAATTGACTTTTTTTTCTTTCTTTCTTTTTTACAGTTCTCAGGTTCACACATTACCAAATCTTTTTGTTACAATGAGGATTTATTTCAAGGAATCATGGAAGGATTCAGAACCAACAGAATATTACATTAATAACACCAAAGCTGCTTTTGTTTCCAGAAATTTGGAATATTTCAGAATTTCGAGGATAAGATAGAAAGCTTCTTATTCTTCAGGGTATACTAATACCTCTAATAATGCAGTTTAAATATTTTCAGAATTTTCTCCTGTTCCCTTTTTCCATTTGCACCTCTCTTCCGTGTTTCTTGATTTTAATTTTTTTCCTACCCAATATAGAACATCATATTGGACAGACTTACATCAAACTGTCTCTTGGTAGTTAATCTTTTTCCTTGACAACTAATTCATAATTGCTTCTGGCTCCATATCAAACCTCATTTGACCAGGGTTTGGGAGAGAAACCCAGAAAAAGTGAGAAAAATCTGTACAGAAATAGGTCCCTATTAACGGTTTCTTGAGAAAGAGGTGTCACATTTGGCACCTAGAATTTTAAAAACTGCTTTCTGGGATGCACAACTAAATATATTCTTCTTCCCTGGATTAGAAGTCATAAAATAAACATCTGTCACAGAAAACAAACAAAATCTGTGTACTCTGTGATTTGATGTTAATTGCCCAAAACATGTCTAAGTACCAAAATATCTAATTCCATCATGACAGCTAAATTGGTTTGATCAACAGTAGCCATCCCGCCCCAAACACACACACACGCACACCCACAATCATTCAGCTCTCCTATCCTCTTTCCCAAGTATGATTAATACTGATTTAAATTTAAAATATAATTTAATATTGACTGGAACTGGACCTTTAAAAACATCTTTATATGCTATATAGAAATTGAACTGCTTTTAAAAAATAGCAATAGTCTTAAGATGTACACTTAACTGATTTATTTTATTGAGTTGAGGCATAATACAGTGATTATCCAAGTCTTGCTTTCATTTCCTCTTGTTTCCTGTAGGTTGTTTCTACTCTGGAGGAACACATGAAAAAGATGTGGAAAAGAGAGTGATTCAGGGAAATGGCTCATGGAACCTACCTTCACATAATTCCAGGTGGTTTGGGGAGAAGATTCTGTCAGGATGAGGTGCTAGGATTCAGGTTTGTATTTATTTTTTGACATCTGGCTTGATACATGTTCTGACAAAGGTTCTTTTTTTTTTCTCCAAAAACTACTCTCCAAAGTTAGTTTATGCAGACTAAAGTCAACATGTAGGCATATATATTGGGGGAAATAAAGATGGCAAATTGTCATTTTATAACTGTGGTTAAGAATTTCCTATGCTAAAAGGAACAAATATGAAAGCACAAGTTAAGAACATCACAATATGAGTAATGCATACCATCTTGATAAGCAAAAAAATGAAAATTTTGTTCTAGAAAAATGAATTTCTCTCACATTGCATTTCTCTGTAGGGAAGGGTTACTGCCAACTGTGGAGTCCAAGGTAATTGATGATATGTGCAGATAATTTTAGTGACACATAATTATCTCTTAATTTCCACAACATCTAAATTAGTGCAAACTGAAATTAATTGTACCCTCTGGTCATATAGTTACAAAACATACCATTTGATTGTCTGTGAAATGAAAATTGTTGATATAAGCTTTCAAGCAGAAACTAGCAACCACAGTGGGAGTCCCGGGAAGAGAAGGGAGAGAAGGCGCTTCAGCCCTCACCTGCAGCATGACTTGGGGCAAATCACTTCTCACATGTAATCTTCAATTTTATTAGCTGCCATGTGTGAATAATGGTGCCTTTCTCTTGCCATCAGATTCAGTGAAACCTCATCTAATTCTTATCAAAGAAGTGTAAAATGGTTGGAATACCATATCAAGTCAGCAGTGTGTAGTAGTCAGGTCAGAAACTGGGGAAAACGTATCACATTGTACTCTGCCCACTGTCTGCTTATTTGACTTTGGACAATAGCTTTACTTTTCCCTTCCCCCATCTGTCAAATGAGATTGTTTGACCGATATACTTTTTAAATATGGAAAGTTAAGAAAGCATTTCTTGGCCATGTAATTGAAATAAGCACCTTGTTCCAATAAGAAAATGAAGAACTAAACCTTCCTATTTGTGAGTAAACTAGTATGAATACATGCTGGGCGAATTTGAAAATATACTGTCTTTAATCTTGCAGATTAGAAGTTCTGGATGTGACTGAAAATGTAATGATCCTGAACTCGGTCTGCTTCATCCACAAAGCTGACTATTAATCTTAAAGTGTTTCCAAACACTCAGATTTTACTTTGCTCTGTTAACACAAAATTTTGCATTTAGAAATCATTCACTTATAACAGATAAAACGACTAGAGTAGCCACAGAATTTTCAGTGTGCCCCAAGGTGCTTTATATGATAAGGCTGAATTGAATGTACTTTAGAAGATTCTCCTTATATTAGGTCTTATGGGTGAGTGCACAGTGTCACTATGATTTATAGTAACTCAACTCTGCCTGGGAAGAACATGGGTCTTTTGAGGAGTTGCAGTTTTATTTTGGAGAATCAGTTTGGGTCTGTTAATTGGAAATTGTCAAAATACATTGCTCTTGTCCCATGAGAACTTACCAGGCCCACTTTAGCAAACCAGGAGCAAATCTGATAACACCTCTAATTCATGCATAACTGCTCTTAATTTTCCAACTGGGTTTTAGCTTGTCTGAAGATTCTTTGAATATGACTGACATCCCTGGTCAAAGTATCCTTAGGGTGATTATATATGGTTGAATAAATTCACTATGAAAATATCACTTGGTTTTAAACCTGACAAAACTCACTCAGCAAGTGCTTTTAAAACTCACTAAATCTCTGGCCTTGAACAAATTATATTTTATTACAAGAGTTTGTACAGATCCAGGATTCAAATTTGTTTATACAGATTTCTGTGCTATATTGTCTTGGTTGCAACCATTCAATTCAGCCATTGGTGATTGGAATATATAGTCAATTATTTCATATGATTTAATATGCAGATGATTGTGTATGGTTTTGTTCCAATAAAGCAACATTTTGATAAAAGGGCAGTGGAGCAGATAGGACCAAAAGGCTATAGTTTGTTCTGGTAGCTTGCCTTATTTTTTAAAAAAGAAGGAGTATGAATATAAATCAATAAAAAAAGAATAAAAGCTAAGCCAAGCCCAAGGAAATAAGAAAACAATTGATATATATGAGAAATGACACTGGAATTCAGAAGAGAGTTTCTGTGGGTGGAACAGGTTCCTGAAGGTTCAGGGAGTACTGGATACTCTAAAGAATGTTTTCAAGCAGAAAACCAACCTTAGACATGTTTGAGTGACTACTTATGTCTTGCAATTCAGGTCACCCCTCAAATATTGCCTTAATCTGCTCATGGACATTTGACTTACCATGGGGGCAGGGTAAAGACCCTTAGGAGACTAGAATTAAGTTTTTACTATTTTATTCACTGCTCTGTGACTGTATCATGTCAGTTAACTTTGTGACTGAGTTAATAAAACATGACAGAAAAATAGGAACTTTCTGATATACTGGAATGTACATTGATCCAAAAATTTTACAAATAGTCTCTATGTGTAGATGATTATTTTATGAAATTCACCTTTTACTCTCCCACTGCTTCTTTTTAAGTGCTACTTAATAATCTACACCTTCTCCTTAATACATCCTTCATTCTTCTGATTTTGTCATCATCCAAACTTGTCAAAAACTGACTTTAGGCAATAACTTAGCATTTATATATTTATAAAATATAAATTATATATTTATATATAATATAATATATTATATATGTATGTATATATACATATATGTATGTAATATAATAATATGTATATCATATATAATATATATGTATAATAATATATATGTAATATATATTATATGTGTGTGTGTGTATATATGTGTATATATATATATATATATATATATATATATATATATATCCAACTATCTTTTCTCTTAAAAGTCTGTATCTTTTGTGGACCTAATTTTTACTCCCTTCTGGTATCCATAATGCTCGATATGACTTCATAGCTATGCCTTCATTTCTTGAATCTGAATTTGAATTTGCCATTTGTTTGACAAGTGGAACGTTAGCAGACCTTAGTCATGATATAAAGACAAGTTTGCTAACATGCTTCCAAATTTATAGGCTACTGTTCTTCAGCCTTCATCATGAGATCACACCCATTTGCACAGTAATATTTTTCAGATCTCAGATCTGCTACATTGGCGGTCACACAAGACACTTGTGTGAAAAGAAGATAAGGACTGCTTTACACAGTAAAATTATTATGAATAAATTCACTAGTGAATCTCACTCATGAATAGGGACTTTTTTTTAAGAAATATCATTCATGAATAAATTATTTAAAATATCTTAGACACAACATCCATAACTCATTTTTTAACAGAAGAATGGATAATCGCAGAGGTTGGGTCCATGAAAATAGCAGAATAGAGAAATCCAGGGACTCATGATTCCTCCCAAACATGGGAAAACCTGTTAAAACTGCTAGAGTCAACTTTGCAGAAATTCCAGAAGATGGTCTGAGATTCATAGGAGCTGAATGAAGCTTATCCAAGATCTAGTCTCCTGAAACACAGTAGGAAAGCTTTGTGGTGTTTTCACTCACCTTTGTCTACCCCTCCTTCCCTGAATAGAAAAGTTTTGGAGACAGCATGAACCCAGGACAGAGAACTGACTGAGCAAAGAGGAGAGTGGACCTTGTTTCCAAGGAATTGTTTGTCTGTTTTACCTGTCTAGTGGAATCCATGGAAAAGTGATGAAAGAGGCTGACTTCATTTCACCTACTTTGCCATTCTATTAGGAAGGAGAAATTGTTTTGGCAAAAAGTATTTTCAAATATTGGAATGTAATTGAATAAGCTACTACTATATAGGGCAAAGAAATAATCTGGGAGCAAAGAACAGACTTGCCAACAGTCTTAAGGGGAAAACATACCCATTGTAAATTTAAGTTGCAAAACTCAGGTTAATCACTAAGAAAATAGCTACAAAATATACATAAAAGAAAATGACAAGGGAAACAAAATGATGCATAACCATCTAATTTAATACAAAACAACACAGCAACAACACAATTAAGGAACAAATAGATATAAGAAACAAAGAAAAAAAGAAGAAATTGAAGAAGCTCTTTTCAGTAATTATTTTAATACAAGTAGATTAAACTTTCCAACTAAAAGGCAGGAAAGGACAGAATAAATATATTTTACAATCTATTTGCTGCCTATAAGAGTCTCATTTTATATTCAAAACAGAAATAGGTGATGATGGAAAATATATGAAGTGCAAATAGTAGCTAAAAACCAACTAGGTTGTTATATAGATGTTGGAAAAATTAGACTTGGAGCAAAAAATTGTTACAAGGCACTAAGGATACTATTTACTGATAGAATGTTCAACCAATCAAGGAGCTATAACAAATAAAATATATACACATAAAACCCAACAATAAAATATATGAAAATAAAATTGAGAGAGACAAAAGTAAATAGATATTTCTACAGTTACAATTTGTCACTGTGATGACCCATTTTCAGTAGCATATATAACAATTAAGCAGAACATCAGTAAGGAATTAGAGGACCTGAAACACACTATACATCAACTGACTTAACAGACATGTAAGTCACACTCTACCAATTAAGTAGAGTACATAATCTTAAGTGCCTATGGAGCAATCTCCAGGATAGACCATATGTTAACCCACAAAACAAAATTTTAAACAGTTTAGAAGATTGAAATGATAAAAGATATCTTCTTTAACAATAATGGGATAAAACTAGAAGTCAAAAATATAAGGAAAATTGAAAACTATGTATTTCTATAAATGTGTGGGAGATTAAACAACACTCTTAAACAACCAATGAGTAAAAGGATATATCACCAGGAACATTAGAAAATACTTTGAGATGAATGAAAATAAAGCCCAATGAACAAAAAAAGTTATAGGATGTGTAAGAGCAGGGCTCAGCAGAAAATTTAGAGCTGCAAACATTTATACTAAACTGGAAATATCTCAAATCAATACCTCACTTGGCAACACAAGGAAATAGAAAGAGCAAGCTAAATATAGAACTAGCTGGAGTAAGAAAATAGTAAAGAATGAATAACTGGGATAGAGATAAGCACACTAAAGAATAGAAAAGAAAAAGAAAAACTAATGAAATTCCAACTAGGTACTTTGAAATAATTAACAAATTAATAAAACTTTGAGAAGACTGATAAAAAAAAGAGTAGACTCATTATTATAATTAGAAATTAGAGACAATACCATCCTTACAGATATAAATGGATTATGATGATATTATTGAACAAGTGTTTGTCAATAAATTAAATTAACTTGATACAATGGAAAAAACTTTTAGAAACATAAATTACCAATAGTGACACAAAAAGAAATATAAAATATAAGAACATATATAATAAATTGATATTAAATCAATAATCAAAAACTTCTCAACAACAAAACTCCAGAATAAAATAATGTCACTGATAAAAAAATATCCAAAGTAATTAAAACCACTACTTCACCTATTATTTAAAACAACAAATGACTTTCTACCTCTTTCTATGAAGTCAACATCACTCTACTAACCAACCCAAAGACATCACAAGAACACTACAGAGTAAGCTGTCTTATGCATATAGATGATATGTTTTTAAAAAATATTAGAAAACTAGGAGAATGAAATACTGTAATTGAAAGTTATCAGAGGAATGCAAGGATGGTTCAACACAAGTAATTTAAATGAATGTACTACATTGCATTATCAGAATAAGGAAGAAAAACATATGATTATCTTAATACAGAAAAAAATAAACTTAAGAAAACCCCACAATTTTGTAATAAAAACTTTCAACAAATTAGAAATAGGAAACTTCTTCAGCATGATAGAAGTCATATATTAAATACCCTTGTCAGACTTGTTCACATTGTACTTAAAGCTGTCCTGAAATCTTTCCCTCTATAATCAAGAACAACTCAAGAATACCCACTTCCACAGCTTTTATTCAACACTACTCTTTAACTTCTAGACAGTGCCATTAACAAAAAGAAATAAAATAACTAGAACAACCACTGAGAAAATCACTTAAGAAATAGGCAGACACACTGAGCCAGGCATGGTGGTGCAGGCCTGTAATCCCAGTGACTGGGGAGGCTGAGGCAGGAGGATTGTGACTTCAAAGGCAGCCTCAGCAAAAGTGAGGTGCTAAGCAGTTCAGTGAGACTCTGTCTCTAACTAAAAATACAAAATAGGACTGGGAATGTGGCTCAGTAGTCAAGGGTCCCTGAGTTCAATCCCCAGTACTCACCCCCCGCCCCCAAAAAAATGGCAGACACACTGGATAAGAAAATAAGATCCAACCATTTATCATTAATATCGGCCACTTTATGTTCAAAGATACAGACAGACTGAATATAAAAAGGATGGCCAACGTTTTATCATACAAATAAAAACCATAATAAAGCTAAAGTGGTTATCATAACAAAAAGAATGGAATTTAATACAGAATGAATTTAATACAGAATGTTATCGTAGAAGAAGAACATGTTGTGACACTATGGAAGTCAATCTATTAGAAATTAATAAATTAATAAATTATAAATTATAAATTAATAAATATTATATTGTGTATGTCACACATAATAAAAATGCCAAACTATATAAGGCAAAATTTCATAGCATTATAGGAAGAAATAAACAATCTAACAATAATACTTTGGCATCTCACTACCCAATACCAGATAGCCCTGACTGAAGAAGAACAAGTAAAACAAAAGATGTGAGCAATACTCTAACCATACTGAAACAGTCTTATATAGAACATTGAAACACAGAAGAATGTCCATTATTCTCATATGCTCCCTTAAATACTGCATTATAGACCATGTGCAATGCCACAAAACAAGACTCAATAAATTTAAAATAATTGAAAATTACAAATTATACCTTCTGATCACACTGAAGTGAAATTAAAAATGAATTGCATGAAAGAATGAAAATCCACAAATCTGTGGAAATCAACCCAACTTTGAATGACCAATAGTTTAAAGAAGTTACAACACAAATTAAAAAACATTTTGAGAACATAAAATGAAGACGCAACATAACAAATCATAAGGAATGTGGTTATAGTAATGCACCAAGGGAAGCTGATAACTGTAAATATCTGCACCAAGGAGAGAAGAGCCAAATCAACAATTTACCCTTCCCTCTAAGACAGTAGAAAAAGAAAAAGAAAAGTTTAAGAAGGAAATAAAGAAGGACCAGAAAAAAAATAACAAATTAGGGAACAGAAAATAAGAGAGTAAGCTACATAAAAAGTAATTTCTCCAAAAAGATTTTTAAACGCAGAGTTAGACTGAGCAAGAAAAAATGAGAAGATTCATGATATTAAAACTAGGAATATAGTGGAATTTAAATCTCAAACTTGAGTAAGTAACAATAATAAGAGACTGAACAATTGCATACCAACAAACCAGAACGTGTAGATGAAATAGACAAATCCCTAGAAAGGCAGAAACTTCCAAGAATTTAAAGAATTCAAAAATTTAAAAAATCTGAATAGATAATTAACAACATAGGTAGAATTAGTATAGAAAAAAGTTATCATGAGAAAAAATGTAGGACCAGTTGATTTCACTGTTAAATTTTAGAAAATAATTAAAGAATCAATGGTAATTTTCACAAACTCTTCCAAAAAATAGAAAGGAAGGAAACACTTCCCAACAGATTCTGAAACCAGTATTGCTCTGATAACAGGAATCAGAAAACATTGAAGACTACAGGAAAACAAACAAACAAACAAATAAACAAAAAAATGAAACTACAGAGCATAATGTCTCATGAATACCAATTAAACAAAATCCGCAGCAGAATACTAGCAATTCTAATTTAGCAGTTAACCACCCTGAAAACAAAAGGATTTGTTAAGGGACTGCAAAATTAGTCCAACATTGAAAACCAAATAATTTTCAGTAGAATAAAGGACAAATACCATGTGATCTTCACAATAAGGTATTTGTCAAAGTTCAACACATCACGGATCAGGAGACTTAATATTTTTAAGTGTGAACACTCCCCAAATTGATCTACAGATTCAACACAATTCTTATAAAAATTCCATCTGACTTCAATGCAGAAATTGACAAAATGGATTTAAATTCATGCAAATATTCAAGAGAATCATAATAACCAAGAAAATCTCACACAAGAGGAACAAAGTTGGAAAACTCATACTTCCCAATTTCTAAAACTTTCTGTTGAGCAAGGATATTGAAACTGATGTAGTATGGTAATGGCCTTAGAGTGGAATAGAATTTAGAATCCAGAAATACACTATCACATTTATAGTTGATTCATTTTTGTAAAGAAAATTCAGTGGGGAAAGAAGAGTCTTTTCAATTAATAGTGATAGGAATACAGGATATCGATCTGCAAAGATTCTACACCATTACTTCACACTATATCAGCACAAAATGTGTTGAGCAACCATATGTAAGAGCTAAACCTGTAAAATCAGTGGAAGACATAGTACAATATTTATTATGTTGGCTTAAGCATTGGTTTCTTGTGCTAAAGCATAAGTAATAAATGAAAAATATGATAAAATTGACATAATAAATTTTATAAAACATTTGCTTCTCAAAACATATCATGAAAAAAGTAAAAAGAAAACTTTTATGTGGGATAAAATATTTGCAAATCATGTGTCTGACAAGGGATTTGGATCTAGAAAATATAAAGAACTGAGAAAATTCAATAGAGGAAAAAAAGATGAGTGGTTCAGTTAAAACATTGTCAAGATATCTGAAAAATGTTTGAAGAAAGATATACGAATTTATCAAAAGTATATGAAAATATACTCAAAATCATTAGCTATCAGGAAAATGCAAATAATCATAGGGAGATACCATCATATAACCATTTGTAAGCAGTAATAGAAAAGATAGATAATATATTGGTAAGATATAGGTCACTTGAAACCCTCTTCCAATACTATCAGCAATAAAAAATGGTACAGTTGCTTTGGAAAACATCCTAGCAGTTTATTTCAAAGTTAATCACAAAATTATCATGTCATCTAGCAATTTGATACCTAGGTTCATACCCAAGAAAAATGAAGACTTGTCGACATGAAACTTATACAAATATTTATAACAGCATTATTCCAAATAAGTCCAAAAATAAGACAACCCAATATTCACCCACTGATGAATGGATAAATAAAATGTGGCATATCTATATAATAATATGTTGATCTGCAAGAAAAAGAAATGGAACACTGATACATCGAACAGCGTGGGTGAACCATGAAAATATGCCAAGTGTAAGAAACCAGTCACAAAGAACACAGGTTTATATGGAATGTCCAGATCAACAGATCATTAACGGTGAAAAGTAGATTAGTGGTTCCCTAAGGAGAGGTGGAGCAGAGGGTGGGTCAGGAAGGCTGGCAGGAGGGACTTTTTTGTTTGGGGCAGTGTAATGAAATATCTCAGAGATGATGGTAGCAATGGCAACTTCATGAACATACCAAACACCAGTGAATGGTATACTTTAAATTGCTGAATCATTTGGCATGAACTATTAAAAACCAAGCAAAATATTTAAGAATATTTCCCAGAGATGAAAAATATTATCTTTCAAATTGAACGATCTCTACAGTGTTCAGCATAATAAATTAAATGAATGCAAAATAAAGCATATTTTTGGTACCCTTGGGATATAGAAGCCTCTCAACAGAAAAGCAGGTTCTGCAAAGGAATTGAAGGGAGATGATACCGAATTTCTCAACAGTTAAGCCTACAAAATATGAAACAATATCTCTAACATGTTAAAGAAAAATGTTTTTGTCGTTAAATTGTATTTCCAGTCAGAAAAACCATTGATGAAGCAGACAGAATAAAAACAGGAGTCTAAATTCTCAATATCTTTTACTTTTACTCCATCTCTAAAAGATGTTCCCAGCGAGACAGAGGAAGAGAAGGAAATGGAAGATACTTGCCCTTGGAATTAGTAGATCAGAGAGACTCTCAGAATAGCAGAAGCACACTGACTAGACACCCAGCAATGTAGATTGAAGGAGCAGCTCAAGCAGAAGCAATGCTCCCCCAAAAATGTAGTAAGCAGGACACCACACTTGGTGTTTTGACCACTATAAACTGTTCTTGAAGATATTTTGAGTATTAAAACAGAATATCAGCATGCTACAGTAACTCAATCACATCTATGTTTATAGCAGCTCAATTCATAAGAGCTAGATTGTGGAACCAACCTACTTTCCCTTCAACAGTTGAATGGATAAAAAAATCTGTGGTATATATACACAATGGAATATTATTCAGTCATAAAGAAGAATAAAATTATGGTATTTGCAGATAAAAGAATGGAATTGGAGAATATCATGCTAAGTGATATTCTAATATCATGCTAAGTGATATAAGCCAATCCTAAAAAAACAAAGGCCAAATATTTTCTCTGATAAGTGGATGATGATACATAATGGGGTTGGGGAGATGGTGTGTAAGAGAAGAATGGAGGAACTTTGGATTACATAGAGGAAAATGAGAGGGGAAGGGGGCATGAAAGACAGTGGAATGAGACAGACTTCATCACCCTATGAATATGTATGATTTACAAAGGGTTTGAATCTGCATTGTGTACAAGCATAGAAACAAAATGTTGTACTCCATTTGTGTAAAATGAATCAAAATGCAGTCAGAAATATTTAAAGAAGAATATGATAACGAAAGAATATATTGAATAAATGATAAGGAAATATAAAAACCTGAAGACTATCATGCTAAGTGAAATGAGACAGTCCCCCAAAACCAAAGGTCAAAGGTTTTTGCTGATATTTGGAAGCTAACCCATAGTAAGAGGGTGAAAGAGATATTCAATAGATTAGGAAAAGGGGAACGGAGGGACGGGAGAGTAATAGGAAAAGGAAAGATAGTGGAATGAAGCTGAAAATTTTTCCTATGTACTTACATAAATACACCATAGTGTATTCACTATAGCGAATTCTACCATCATGAACATCCATAAGAATGGAATGGACTCAAACTAAAATGTTTTTCTCAGCAAATGATACAAACAAGAATGTGAAGAGAGAGCCTACATAGTGGGAGAAAATCTTTTCCACACACACTTCAGATAGAGCACTTATCTCCAAAATTTATAAAGAACTTACAAAACTTTACACCAAAAATACAAAAAACCCAATCAATAAATGGGCCAAGGAACTGGACAGACACTTAACAGAAGAAGACATACAGGCAATTAATAAATATATGAAAAGGTGTTCAACATCTCTAGTAATTAGAGAAATGCAAATTAAAACAACTCTAAGATTTCATCTTACTCCAATTAGAATGGCTATTATCAAGAACACAAACAATAACAGATGTTGGCATGGATGTGGGGAAAAAGGCATACTTTTACATTGCTGGTGGAGTTGAAAATTGGTACAGCCACTCTGGAAAGCAGTGTGGAGAATTCTCAGAAAACTTGAAATGGACCCACCATTTGACCCAGTTATTATCCCAGTTCTCCATTTATACCCAAATGACTTAAAATCAGCATACTACAGTAACACAGCCACATCAATGTTTATAGCAGCTCAGTTCACAATAGCTAGATTGTGGTACCAACCCACTTGCACTTCAACAGATGGATAGATAAAGAAACTGTGGTATATATGCACAATGGAATATTATTCAACCATAAAGAATAATAATATCATGGCATTGACAAATAAATGAATGGAATTGGAGAATATCAAGCTATGTGAAAGAAGCCAATCCCAAAAAACCAAAGGCCAAATGTTTTCCCTGATAATTGGAGAATAAAAAATAATGGGGATAGGAGGATAGGGAGGGAGAGAAGAATATGGGAACTTTAGATTATGTAATTATTTCCTGTCTTCTACTATTTTGGTGTTGATCTGTTCTTCTTTTTCTAGGACTTTGAGGTGTAATGTTAGGTCAGTTAGTTGTTGACTTTTTATTTTTTTAATGTATGAGCTCAATGCAATGAACTTTCATAGTACTGCTTTCATAGTGTCCCATAGATTTTGATATATTGTGTCATTGTTCTCATTTACTTATAATAATTTTTTTATTTCTTCCCTCATGTCTTCTGTTATCATTGCATCATTCAATAGCATTTTATTTAGTCTCCAGGTGTATGAGAAGTTTTTGTTATTTTATTTTCCATTTCTAATTGCATTCCATTATGGTCTGATAGGATAGAGGGCAGGATCTCTATTTTTTTGTATTTACTAATGACTTTTTTGTGGCGTAGCATATGGTCTATTTTGGAGAAGGACCCATGAGCAGCTGAGAAGAAACTATATTCACTCGATGATGGATGAAATACCCTGTAAATGTCCATTAAGTCTATAACGTTGATTGTATTATTTAGTTCTGCAGTTTCTTTGTTCAGTTTTTGTTTGGAGGATCTATCCAGTGGGAGAGTGGTGTGTTAAAGTCCCTCACTATTAATGTGTTTTGGTCTATTTGATTCTTAAAATTGAGAAGGGTTTGTTTGATATACATAGATCCTCCATTATTTGGGGCATAAATATTTAAAATTGTTATATCTTGCTGTTTTATGCTTCCCTTAAGCAGTATGAAATATCCTTCTTTATCCCTTCTAACTAACTTAGGTTTGAAGTCCTCATTCACATTTCAATAATTATATATATTATTTATTATAAAGAAAATTGGAGGGGCTGGGGAGATAGCTTAGTCGCTAGAGTGCTTGCCTTGCAAGCACAAGGCCCTGGGTTCGATCCCCAGCACCCAAAAAAAAAAAAAAAAAAGAAAAGAAAATTGGAGACACCCAGCTTGGCATGGCAATTGAATATTGAGAGATTGAAGGCTAAGAAATTGCCACAGGTTGGTGTATACTGCAATATTTCTCAAATTTCTAACTTTTTCCACTTAAAATGCATGCTAACCAAAAATACATGAACTTACAATTTATAAAACATGTATTTATCACATCTTAAGGTATAATTATGTATATTAATAATTATAATTATGTTCCTCTCTTAGATAACTTTCAGGTTGACTGTGATTATCTTAGTTTCTTTTAGTATTATTTGTTTTTGTGAAATTACACTAGCCTAATTCACAATCACAGGTGATTTGGAGTAAGAATAACTATTTGAAAGCTATATTATATTTCTTTATTAACATTAAATATAAAATTGTGAAAAAATTTCTATCATATCAAACTTCTTCACAGCTTCCATCAAAGGCAGAATTGACATGCGTGTTATACTAAAAAATTGAGAAGTTAAAGTGAGTCAGCTTGGGAGATAGGGAAGAACAGATTTTCTAACCCACCTACATATTGCTTTTAACTCTAGAAAGGATCTCATCACATTCTGCCTTAATATTCAAGTGTGATTTTTAGTGTAATGTAAACAAGCACCATGTTCTGTGAAAAAAAAAAAAAAAAAACACATTTCTTGGTAATTGAGCCATTTGCCTCAACTTTCGATTGTCTGCTGACAATATGCCACATTGAAATCATTTCTCAGTTCCAAAAAATAAGTTAAAACTCTTCTAGAAATCAAAAATATTATGGAAATACTGTATTTGAGCAATGTACATATAAATGGTCTTTTACAAGCACTGTTAGCAGCATTAAGAAATTTTCTTCCATTCACTGTTCACATTGCTTACTTGAGTACCTTGACCACTCACTCCTGGATTACTTATGAATGCTGAGGTAAAGTGGATTTTTGCTCACTCCATTTCCTTCATAATGTACTAAAAATAATGTTGTATGCTATGACTTTCTACACTTACAACTTGCATTATCTTCTTCAATATATCACCAAGATGAGACAGTATTTTGTGATTTTCCAACTCTTTTCTGTGAATAATGCAGGGGTTACATAGTCATTTACACTCAAACCTTTATTCATGTCACTTAATTTTTCCTTGTATCACCACCCAGCAGCCTCAATTCCAATAAAAAATTGTACATCTACATCAAGGCTTAAAATAATATTCTCACAATATTTGCACCATTAATGGATTCATACAAGGCACAGTTTTAGCCAAACAGTAGTTTGTGTGTTTATAAGTTTGCATATACAATAATGCCTCCATTTTCTATTAAAAGTACTTAATTGGGCTGGGGTTTTGGTTTAGTGGTAGAGCGCTCGCCTAGCATGTGTGAGGCCCTGGGTCTGATCCTCAGCACCACATAAAAATAAAAAAATTAAAAAATAAAAGATTTTGTGTCCACCTCCAACTAAAAAAATATATATATAAAAAGAACTTAATTTGTGATTTTAAACAATGTCCTTTGGGGAAAAAAAAGATTTTGGAAATGGTTCCTTCTACTTTTTTTACAAAGACACTAACTTTGTTGTTTTATAAGCTGTTATGCAAGAAATTAATTTTTTTCATAGGGAAAATGACTTCAATAATCTGTGACTTAAAAAAAACCCCATTTTTTTTAAACAGACAAAGCAGGGGACTAGAAGCAAAGCGATTGCCTTTACAAAAATGAAATCTAATTTTCAAATTTACTTCTTATTCACTTTTTGTTTTGGATACCATTATAAAGTCACCCAACACACAAATTCACTTTTTATAACTCACGCAGGTTCATGTTCATTGTGGGGGGGATTAAGGTTTGTAATCTTGTATCATGTTTTAGTTTTGCTTTTATCCCTTAGTGTATTATTTTCAAACTTATAATTTTGGATACAAAGTAAAAAAGCAATGAAAGTGGCAGATTAGCAAATATAAGCAAGAAACTACCTGGATGCTGAAAGTTATATGTCAGAAAAACTGTTCAAATGTGTCCTTTGCAAAAAAATAAAAGCATGTGCAATTTTTAAGCTTATGAAAGTATTTTGGTGAAAAGTTGAATCTTACATTTAATAAAACTTCTGAAATAATTAAGGAAAAATTACTTCATTAATTTTTACTTCCAATCTGCTGAACTGTTCATAGACCACTTGGTAATTAAACCGTTTATAGACCACTTGGTAATATCGAAAGTCCACTAGTAGTCTACTTATGCACTTTGGAAATTTCTGCTTTATGGCCTTTGTCAAACCCCAAAACCCAAAAGCTCTCAGCAGCTCATCTATTCTTGCCTATAGCAAAAATTGCACTCTCCTGAGCAACCAGGTGGAAGGCAGATGGAAGTCCTTAACATCCTCACTTCTAGGCTCCCAAAGGGGAAAAAGAAAAAGACAAAGAAAACCAGTGTAATTGATAAAAGGGAGAAATTGAGCCAGATGGAAATGGCATAAATCCAGAGGGCAATGGAGTATTTGGCCAGGAAACTCTAAGATCTCTTTTTCACACCTAAGTCTGATATCCTTGCAATGTCCTATTGCTCTCTGAAGACACTTTCCTTTTAGTTGGGCAGGGCTTTAGGAAAGAACAATATATAACAATACGTACCTCTCCTTGGGTAACATTTCTTATTGCTTTCTTTTATCTTTTGGACAATTCCTCAATGAGGATTAACCACAGCATGTTTAAATAGATATACAGTCAAAATTGCAAGGAAATAATTAGGTAGCTAGGATCAGTCACTGTCTCATCAGCTCAATTTAAACACTATCTTCTTGTTTTGGTATAGAACAGCTGGCAGTTCCTGCCAATGTGGAAGGAGAAGGCAGGTTATATGATCACTCATGCTGACTTGGATAATCAAGGTGAATTTAATGAAATTATTTTACACCACTACAATGTCTTCAATAAAACAATGCATGGTATATAGAAATACATGTTTTTACAAAGAAAAATCCTGTATTGACAAATTGCAACAGATTCAAAAGGGCAAGATTTGTTCATTTACTCTGAATACCCATCTAAATTTCATTAGTTTTAGTCTCCCTGTGTTTCCAACATAAAAATGCCAACCCATTTAATTTCAATTCTAAGATAAATAAAGAGACTATATGAGGCAACTTATTTCAAAAACAGTTTAGTTTTAGAAATATTTTCAAACAATAAAATGCATTTGAAAACAAATACAATTCCCATAGTTGAAAATTATGACTGGAGGGTTGAGTATCTCTTTCCTTGTGTCCTTAAATTCGTATATCAGAATTCTATCTGTCATATACAGATACACGTCACCTTCCTATGAAAATGTATCAATAACAACACAGCTACTTGCAAACTGTAAACTTTTTAATTTCCATAATAGTCATCATTATTTAATCAATGCTTAATCAGCTCAAAGTACTGTGCCAAGCACTTACATGGGTCATAACTAACTCTTAATAAACCTTATAAAGTAGTCATCATTAATTCTTATTTACAGGTGAAAAAACTGCATAAGAGAAAGGAAAAATAATGTGTCCTGTTTCACTCAGAAAAAAATCAACAGAGATTTTATACTGAAATTACAGTTAGTCTGACCTTAAATTCCATACCAGGCTGTATAAAACTGGCTCTGTTAGATACACTTCCACTTGCCCGTGGACACTGGTTTTATAGCATAATTGTACATGCATCTTACTTTTTATATTAGGCTAAGAAGTCCTAGAATGCTATAAAGAAACTTTCCTTCTATCCCTTATATGTTTTCATATGAACTACTTGGGAAACTTGTTAAATGAAGATTCGGTTTGAGTCATTTTGAAGCTAGCCCTGATGATCTGAATTTCTAACTAACTCTTAGGTGATACAAATGCTTCTTGTCCAAGGAAAACATTTTGAGTTACAAAGCCTTACTGATTTAGTAACACAGATTTTTACATAAATACTTACTTAATTGTGTTTGAATGCAAAAATGCATGACTTCATGAATGAACGAATAGCTTTCTTAAAGTTAATTAGGCAAATTCCCTATTCATCTGTCAGCATCAAGGAAAGTTTCCATGGGTAATTGACTGCAAATACTTTTCATCCTGGAAAGGTAGGGAGTTACCAGAACACTCCCTCAGAATATTTGAAAAATGCCTAGGCATCCTCTGAGTCAGGCTCTTTGCCAAATGTAAATAGGATTCTATAAGATAAACCTCTGAATCTTTGGTCACAACTTCCTGAGCATCTAATGTTGTTTTCCTCTGTACTCAACATTTTTTTCTAGACCACTAGCTCTAATAACTATTCCCTAAATATTCTTCTGCTTACAGAACTTGCCATGCACCTACTTGTATCAATTCATTTATTTGTTTTTCGATAAACATCCACTAAGCACACATTAGAGACCAAGTTTTATGACAGATCTTGGTATTTGTACCAAGTAGAACATTTCACTGAATTCATTCAATTATTAGGCTTCTTATTTAGATTTTAAGTCTTTTGATGTCAGATTAAACCTATAATCTTTATAACTTTGTGTTATAAGAGTGCCTCAGAAAAAAATAAGAATTCTTTTCTGCTCATTAAAGCATGGTTAGTTATTAGAAACTTTACTATCTCAAACATAAACTAATTATGATATAAAAATCATTATATTTGACATCCATGCAAGTCTTTGGTAAAATGAATATTTTCGAATTGACAAATAATCAAGTATATACGTGGGGTACAATGTGATGTTTTGATGAAAATTCTTTGCCAACTGATGAGTTATTTTCACCCGTTCACATTTCAGGACATTGCCATTCATCTGGGCCTCCTGCAAAATGGCTCTTCAATTACTCTGTCCACTTCTGCCAATTTCTGTTCGCCTTTTTCGAGACCATTTTTTTTTTTAGATATTTTGTGATATTTTCATCATTTCTTCATTCAAGTTCTTATGTATTCCCTAAAATGTACCAAAGACAAACGGAATATCACACAAGAATCCTTCAGTTGATTGAGAGAATGGGGTCTAGTCCATGGGAATGCAGGGATCACATCTCCTCTGGTTTCATGGTGGTTATTCTTTGCATCAGCTTGTACCAGTTACCTGCAGGGTGATTGGCACAGAATGACCCAGATATCATTGATCGGATCTGATTACGTGAGAACATAGAAATACATGGAAGTTTGGAGGGAGTCACCAAGAGAATAAACGTCATCACAATGAGGTGTTGTGATTTTTAAAGCAAACATGGGTTTTGTTTTCCCATTTTGCTTTAAAGTTTCAGTGGACTTCTCAGCCTCCTCGCTCTAACATTAGAGGAATCTTAAACATTTCTATCTGAATAGCAAAATGTACTGCATAAATAATCTTTCTATGAAAGTTCAATAACAGAAGTTTCTTTTAGTCCTTATCTGGGTGGATGGCAGTGATCTCAAGTGGGAAACAACGTCAGGCTTGTCACATTCCAGTGATTACACAGAAACAGACTAAAAGAGTATGAAGATTCTCATGTTTTACAAAAATAGGGATCTTAAGAAAGATCTCAAACAGTATTCAATGTGGAAGAAGATATTTGTGGTCAATTTAAGGTACCATTTTTAGGAACACTTCTGGCTCTTGCACCTTATCTGAGGTCCTGTTCCTCAGGAGTGTGATAGGAGTGTGGTATGAAATGGTTGTGGTTAACCTCTCACAGAATTTACAGTATTTCCAGAACAGAGGTCATTTTCACTTACCAGAGCTGAAGACTGAATGTTTAATAAATCACCCTAATCAATGTCAGCAGCAGGATTGAGCTCTAAACACTACAAATGCAACCGATTTTGCACCATAGCATCTTCCTTAATTGTAAATCACAACTGTGAGATTCCAGATACATCAAATAGACTTCTAATAAAGGAAAGCAAAAGGTTTTGACAGTATTGTTTTTACTCCAAGGCCTTTTAAAAGGTGTTGAGTGGATGTCTTCATCTATTAAAGAGTCAGATTTTCTCCAGAAGAGAAATGAAGAGGAAATAATGAAATTATGTTTCTCTTGGTTACACTTTTAAAGAGATTTATCTATTAGGACACTTTTGACTACAAATAATAGGATGCTCAACCAAAAGTGACTTAGAAAATAAGGTAATTTATTATTTGAAATCATACTTCTAGTGACAGATGGCAACTGCCCAAGTGGCTTAAGCAACAAGGAAGGGTCATTGGGGATGCCAGTTTCTGTTGTTACATTCAGCCACCCTAAACATCTCTGTGATCACTCTTTCCTTGTCACTGGATGATTGTTCCAGAAGACACATGGGTTATGGTCTCATCCGGGAAGTAGAAAATGGGCATATAGTTGTGTTTTTAGTTAGTTGGGGAAAACTTTTTCTATAAATTCAAAATGGGCTTTCCCATTGACTTTATTACCCAAAATTGGGGTATTATAAAGGAGTCCAGGGAAGAAGGAATTAATTAGGAATTTTTGACTCTGTGAACATGAATGAGGTCTAACAGAAAATAAGGTAGTGAGTGGAATGGTGGACCATAGACAGTGTCTGACATATGGAAGATCAGGAATTTCAAACAGATGCCACTATGCGGCCAAAACTCAAATCTTGTTATTGGTAATGACAAAATGTACTTAAACTTTCATCAACTCAGCTGTAGACTTTTAACTTTAAGCTACTAAATTCACTTTTATTATGGTTGAAAGGAACGTGAACCGCGGGTGAGCAACTCAGAAACCAGGCACAGAGATCCACACACAGAAAGTTTATTTGCCAGTGAGAGCCTGACAGAGGCCATCACTCAAAAAGATGAGAGAGGGCAAGGAAAATCTAACCCTGGGTTGTTTTATAGGGCTCTTTTGTGTAGACTTGCATGAGCGGTCTATGTGAAGCCCCTGGTGGGCTTTTCCTAGTAGAGTCTTGGGTGGGCTATTCCTGGGAATTGCTTGTGATTAGCTATTTCTAGTGTGCAGTGTACCTGTGAAGTTTTGTTGTAAGCCCCTAAGGGGAACAAAGGGATGTTTCAGCTGAGTTGGTTAATGGGTGATGAGGGGTACTGGGTGTTATCTGCTAACTTTTCATTTTCTTGTAAATGCCTCTGAGTCAGGAAAACAAACTTGGATGGGGGAGCTACCTGCTGACCTCCTGTTTTTTTGCAAGTACCTCTCTATGGCAGTAAAATAAAACTTATTTTATAAAATGACAATGAGGACTTAAAATGGTTGCACAGATGTTAATCCTTATAATGAACCTTATGGTACTTATGTATTTACATATAATAAATTATTTATGTATATAATAAACCAAGTCAAATAGATCAATAGGAGAAAATTGGTAGATAGGTTACACACACATGCACATACCCACTTTAATCTTAACTCTTTTTTTGATTAATGTTTTATAAATGAGTTTCTATACACATAGAATGGCATTCTTAGAAAATACCATGAAATAGTACTCTTTTTTTCTTAAGAGAGATTAAACCTTAAGAGAGATTACATGCCATGCTTGATTACCGATTAAAACTAAAGGCATAAGTTATTTTTTCCTTGAAATGGCTTGTCTTAGTTCATTGCAAAGTGGGTATGTAAGGGCAAAGAAACTGGAATATCTATGACAGTTTGAAAAGGAAGAACAAGATTGGAAGAATCACACTATCTGATTTTAAGACTTACTTTAAAGATATGGTAATTAAGAAGTTGTATTATTCAAGGAAAAGATCATAGAAACAAAAAATGAAGTGTAGGAATGGATCATAATAACTATAGCCACTTGCTATATAACAAGGGTGAAAATCAATTAAATTGAGAAAATATAGTCTTTGCAACAAATATTATTGGTCATCTATAAGAAAAAAACAATGAATCTTGTCCTAAATCTCACACCCAATAAAAGATCAACTTGAAAGAGCTAATAAATCTAAGTGTAAAGTGAAAAACTATAAATAATTTAGATCAATTTCAGGAGAAAATTATCATCCAGAATTAGGACTAGAGTTCTTATAAATTACATTAATGATGTTTGATAATAAAATTATTAATAGAACTTTATGAAAATGATACATTTTTGCTTTTGTCAAAGATGTGATCAAGAGAATGAAGAGACAAACTAGAGACTAGAAGAAAATATTGGCAAAACCATATATCCACAAAGGACTTATATCTAGATTGCATAAAGAACACACAAAGCTCAACAACAAGATTTACAAAAATCTCAGATTAAAACATGAACCAAAGATTTGAACAAACAGTTCACCAAATAGTATATAAGGATAGCAAATAACCATATTGAAAGATGTCTAACATTAGTAGCTGTTAAGAAAATACAAATTTAAACCATGATATGATAGCACTACACTGTTATTGGGATAACTAAGATGAAATTATGATACCAAGGGCAGAGTGAGATGAAGAACATTAACACTCTTAGGCATTGCTGGTAGGAATGTGACATGTTGGAGCTATTTTGAAAAATACTTTGGCAACACTCATGAAGTTATTTGCCATTCAACCAGGATTTCGTTCTTGGATATTACATTCTGGAGAGATGAAATGATTTGTTCTTGTCAAAACATACATTTATGTTTCTAACAGGTTTATTTTGTATTTCTAAAAACTAGAAACAACCCAAATGACTCTCAGAGGGTCAATATATAAACAAACTAATATATCCATATCATGATACCCTACACTGAAATAAAAACAAACTGGACATAGAGAGTAACTTGAATGGGTATCAAAAACATTTCACCAAGTGAGGGAAACCACTCTCAGAAGATTATATACACTACATGGTTCTACATATTGGATATACTCAAAAATATGAGTGTAGTGATAGAAAATAAATCAGTAGTTACCAGGATGGGGAAGGAGTAACTGCAAAGGCCAAGGTGTTATCACTGTAAGGTTTTCTGAAATGAGTGAAATAATTGTGTAGCTGGATTTTGGTGGCAGTTATATAAATCTATGTATGTGTTAAAATTGACAGAACTAACTGTACAGAAAAATGAAAAAGTTACTATTACCATGTGGCAATTTAAAAATAAAATTAAAACAGAAAGAGGCAATAAGGAATTTCTTCCTAAAGTTTGTTTTCAAATAGATCTATACCCAATGAATAGAAATTCAACTTCTTAGTAGTGACAGGGCAACTTGAAGTGTATCTTCATATTTGATGAGTTAGTATAGTTTGTTATCTTGCAAGGAATCCGTCAATTTATTCTAGGATGTAAAATTTATGTGTGCAGAAGGGTTAATAGGTGTTCTAATAATTCGATGTACGCTGGATCTATAGGGATATTCTGTTAAATTCTTAATGTTTGGAGTTGTGTCTTCTCTTTTGTTCTTTTTCTTGTGAGAGGCACCCATATTATTGATCTTTGTAAGAAGAACCAGCATTTTCTTACTCTATTGTTTTACTGTTTTCAATTTCATTGATTTCTACTACTTAATATTTCTTTCCTTTTGTTTACCATAGGTTTACTTTCCTCTTCTTTTTTTAGTTTCTTGATTTGAGAACATATTATTTTTTGTCTTGTTTTATTTTTAACCCAATAATTTAGAGTTATAAATTTTACTCACAGTACTGCTTTAACTGTGTGCAACATGTTTTGAAACATTACACTTTCATTTTCATCCAATTTAATGTATACTCTATTTCTGTTAAGACATCCTCTATGACCTATGGATCATTTAGAAGTGTGTTGCTTCATTTCCAAGTGTTCGAAGATTTTCCTGTTACCTGACCATTATTGATTCCTCGTTTAATTCTGCCATCATCAAGGAAAAAAAACTTTGTATTACTTCAATTTTTCTAATTTGGTGAGCTTTTTAATGACTTAGGGTATGGTATATTTGGTTATGTGTTCCATGGGCACTTGAAAGAAAGTGTTTTCTGCTTTTCTTGGGTGAATGTTTAATAAATGTGGATTAGATCCTATAGGTTGACAGTACTTTTGCACTCTTGCTGATTTTCTATTTGTTCTGCAATTCAAAACTGTGGATTTATCTCTTTCAGTTTAATCAGTTTTCTTCATATATTTTGTAACTCGTGTTTTATGAATATATATTTAGAATTGTTGTATGTTGATTTTAACATAATGTGATGTTTCTTTTTTTAGTAATTTTCTTTTCTCTCAAGTAACTTTTATCTGATGCTAATATAAGCACTCAAACTTCTTTTTGGTCAATGTTTGCATACTATTTTTCACATTCTTTTATTTTCAGTCTCCCTATATCATTATATTTGAAGTGAGTTTCTTATAGACAGTACCTGAGTTATCCTTTAGTATGATTGGCAGATTGGTTCCACAATTTCCTGAGGATATTCACGGATGCTCAAGTCTTTCATACAAAATGATGTTGTATTTGCCTATAACTTATTCAGTCCTTCCGTACACTTTAAATCATGCCCAGCTCACTTGGATTATCTAATACAATTTAAACATTATAAAAATAGTTAGACCATGTCCTTTAAGCAATAATGCAAGAAAAAAAAATATCTGTACATTCTCAATACTGATGCCATTTTTTCCCCAAACATTTTAAATCTGTGGTTCCTCAGATGTGGAGCCTGTGAATATGAAGGGAAAATAATTTTTGGTTCCTAACTGGATTTTTAAATCTATTTATCCAATTCCTCTCTTATTTATTTACTTATTTTATTAATTTTTTATTTTTCATGGTATTTGGGATTGAACCCATGATCATGTGTATTGGGCAAGCACTCTACGTCCCCAGCACTTTTTGTTTATTTATTTATTTATTTATTTATTTATTTATTTATTTTATTGTAAACAAATGGGGTACATGTTGTTTCTCTGTTTGTACATAGAGTAAAGGCATACCATTTGTGTAATCATAAATTTACATAGCGTAATGTTGGTTGATTCATTCTGTTATTTTTTCCCTTCCCCCACCCCTCCCATCCTTCTTTTTCCTCTATACAGTCCTTCCTTCCCCCATTCTTGCCCCCCTCCCTAACCCTAACTCTAACCCTAAAACTAACCCCTCCCACGCCCCATTATGTATCATCATCCACTTATCAGCAAGATCATTCTTCCTTTTGTTTTTTGAGATTGGCTTATCTCACTTAGCATGATATTCTCCAATTTCATCCATTTGCCTGCAAATGCCATGATTTTATCATTCTTTATGGCTGAGTAATATTCCATTGTGTATATATGCCACAGTTTCTTTATCCATTCATCAACTGAAGGGCATCTAGGTTGGTTCCACAATCTGGCTATGGTGAATTGAGCAGCAATGAACATTGATGTGGCTGTATCTCTGTAGTATGCTGATTGTAAGTCCTTTGGGTATAGGCCAAGGAGTGGGATAGCTGGGTCAAATGGTAGTTCCATTCCAAGTTTTCTAAGGAATCTCCATACTGCTTTCCAGAGTGGCTGCACTAATTTGCAACCCCACCAGCAATGTATGAGTGTACCTTTTTCCCCCACATCCTTGCCAACACCTGTTGCTGCTTGTATTCTTGATAATCGCCATTCTAATTGGGGAGAGATGGAATCTTAGGGTGGTTTTGATTTGCATTTCTCTTTGAGATGAGGATCACTAAGTTGCTCAGTCTAGACTTGAAACTTAGATACTCTTGCTTCAGCCTCCCAAGTAACCAATCTCTATCTTTCAATCAGGCATTTAGACCATTAATATTTAATGTATGTTAAGGGTTAAATCAGCCATTTTATTTAATTTTTGGTATTTTTGTTGTTGTTTTTCATTCAACTATATATGGAATTATTTTCAATTTTATTTTGTATGCCACAATCCCTGAGATCATTTACCTCAAAGCATTAATATCTGAGTTTGTTCACTGCATATGTAAAAGAAAAAGCTCAAGATAATGTAAACTTTCTTTTTTCATTTTATATGGGAGAAAGAGTACAGTTTAATGCAGATTTCTGTTACATGGCTAATGAAAACCGAGACAGATGGTTGTAAACTTATTTCATCCTGCATCTAGGACTACAATCATTTTCTTAAGAGAATGAATATGATACTTCTTTAATTCTGGATGATGTGACTTCTCATCATCTATATATATAATGTTAATGTTATATCTTTAAACCTAGATAGACTAATAAACTCCCACTCATTCACAGGCCATTACATCAGTTAAACTTTCTTTCTTAATTAGGTTCATAGATGCATTGAATAGAGGGAGACACCTGATCCAAGGTAGACAGTCAATAATTTGGTTAGTGATTTATAATAGACTCAGCATACAAAGACAAACTAGTCATTCATGTTTTATTTCCTTGGAATCTGAATTAAGTAATTAAAAATAGAAAACCCACAAGGCTGTGCAATTTAAAAGTAAAATGTCTTTATGCTAACAAACTATTCTGTATCTAGAAATATTTTAGAAAAATAAGAATGGATTTAAAAGTTATAGGTAATAAAAATGGATTAAAAGCATAAAAAATTGCTCAAATTAACCCATGAATTTTCATATTGACATGTTTACAAGAGTTATATTACATATAGGAGAGTGAAGGTATCTGGCATAAATATTTCTTGATTTCCTTGAGTTCATTTAAACTTCATTACTGCTCACCTCTTCTCTCTACATACCACACCAGTTCAGGCAGAAATTTTAGAAAATAACTTCCAGTGTTATATAAATTCCAAGAGTTATCTCAAAAGACACAAACCAATACAAATCTCTTTTGTATCATCACATATATCATCTTTGACAATCAAGACTAATCTTTTCTTAAAAAACGGCAGGGCCTGTCTGAGGTTAGAAAAAGCATATCATATTATACAATAGAAAAGTGCCTATAATGAATAATATTAGTCATTAGGAAGGACCAATATGTTTTTACTGGATATCATTCCAATCATCTCTATATTTCCTTCTCATTTATCTTTCAATAAAGATATTGGGACTGTAGCTACCCTGCCATCTTTCCTCATCTTTCTCTCCTACTCACTTTCTCTATCCTCCTCGCTTTCACACTTTCTTGCGTGCTCCCTTTCTTGTTCCCTTTCTTTTCCTCTCGTTTTCTCTCTTACCCTACAAAGAGACACTCTGTTTGCTTAATAAACTACCTTATGTGAAAAAAAAAAAAAAGATATTGTATCATCCCCAAATGTAAATACAAAAAAGCTGATGAAGACTTTGCATGAAGTTCATTTTCATTGAGCACTTCAAAACTGTATTTAAATTCTCAGTAACAGATCTAGCTGAACAGTCTAATGTAAGAATATATATCTTAACATAACAAGTATTTTTACTAATAATAGGTGCAATAAATTATGCCATGTTTAAAACACTGTCTTAATATTTAAAATGATTTCAAATTTATAAAGTGAAATTTAATTTTTCTATAGTGTCTCAAGTAACAAAAATAATTTCGAATCTATAATTCTGAAGGGACATTGCAATTCTACATTTTTAAGGGAATGTTTTTGTCAGGTGTCATTAGCTATAATTTTACAGAACTTTTTCAAGAGAGATACTACAGAGTTATTTTTCTCCAACATAGAGTACATATTAATCTCTTCATATCAATAACTATCTGTAAGATAAATATGTAGAAGAGATATGCATTAATTTTTTAAAGAGGATTTCACACTACAAGATTTCTATTACATATATTAGAGATATGCATATCTGTGAAGTATATTTCTTTTCTATGTAATCACAGCTGTTCCAGGTTATTTGTTTATACATAGAAATATATCATTCATATTATGATTTATATTGCCAAGTACAATACAAATAGACTCCTAAATTTTATTAAAAGTTGAATGGTATTAATTTTGATTTTATATAGTTAGCATTAAAAATGTATCTACTTTATCCAAATAAAACTATTTTTTCTGAAGGATAGTACTTCAAGTCTCAAATATATGTAATTTGAATTAATAATTATATAAGCAGATACCCCATTACATAGCTTCCTCAATTATTTTCTTTTAGAGATTGCACTAAAAAGTATAGAATTAATTGAGAAACTACTTACTATCTCTCCATTTTATTGCCATTAAAAACTCTGTAACAGAGAGCTGGGGATATAACTCAGTTGGTAGAGTGCTTGCCTTGTAAGCACAAGGCCCTGGGTTCAATCCCAAACAAAAAACAAACAAACTCTAAGACAGAGAAACAAATAAGTAGTCTGTGAATACAAAATAAATATTGTTTTGAAATTTGTGAATTTTCCTTTCCATCACTTGGGCATGATGAATAATAGCCAAAATTGGTAATTTTTCTGTCTAACATGAATATATTTCATGGGGAAATTATTTGAAAATTTACAGGGTGGTGCCCCATCTCTGAGGGAGTTGAAATAGGAAATTCCCTCTGTCCACCAAATTCAAATACAAAACTTGGACTGAGAGCATCGAGCAAATAGCTGAAGATTCAAAGGAAAACCCCCCAAAAGATCTGAGACGAATAGCAGAATTCAAAGTGCTACCAAATCAACTGAAGGTTGACCAGTCCTCCCCTCACCATATCTCCTAGCCTTGACTCTGTTCAGTTCAAATCCCATAAATGTACAATTGCATCCATTAAGACAACACCAGGAAGAAGCCCCGTTTATTTCAGGAGTTGGGTAGTGATATACCAATGTTTAGAGACAGAGGGGAATTCCCACTTTCTGTCTTTTGTTTATGGTCTCATATCTCTGGCTTTGGGCAATCCTAGTCATGAAAACTCATTAGGAAGGTTTGGTGGAAGAAACCTTCCTCTTTATTCAGTAGAACTGTCCTTCCAAAAAGGCTTGGTCAATTCCACTGATTCCTCTCTTGCTCTCCTCTCTTCCCTCTCCTTGCAGCCCTCCCCAATCCGCATATGCAAAATGGCAATCCAAAGTTGCCGATGAGCCTATGGTTTCACCTCACTAGTTGTACATGTGTGTATTTGATCCTAATTTTCATCCAAAAACTGAGTCACTGGCTGAAAGATAATAATACCACTGAAAAGCCTTTGGATGCTTAACTGGCATTGGAGCACTGAACCACAACATACATAATATACATTGCAGTCTGTGGTCAAATTGAACCAGAAAAATTACTAATTCAGACAAAGTTATCAAAACCCTCCACAGGATTAAGACATGTCCCATAGTATCAAATGAAAAATGTGCAGTGTACTCCAGAATAATTCAAAGTTACTTGACCTACAAAGAAATAAAAATCTCAACTTAACATAGGAAAAAATATAATTACCAGACAATAAATTCAAGATGACACAGATGTTGGCATTATTTGACAAAGATTGTAAACAGCTATTATGGAGTTTCCAAAAGCAATCATGAACACTTTGAAGCAAAGGCAAAAATAAAAATTATCACAAAGATGTGGAAGACATAAGAAGAACTTAACGAAAATTGTAGAAGTCAAAAATACAATAACCAAAATTTTAAAATCACTAGCTGAACCACAAGAATTGTGAAACAATAAGAAAATGAATAATATTTGCATCATCGGAGTTCAATGGAAGCAAAAGTGTGAGACTGAAAATAAAATCTTAAATATAAGTTGCTGAAAAGTTCTTCAGAAGAAAGGGAAATTATAGCAAAAAAAAATGAAATGTAAATAAAGGAAGAGCAGTAGATCGGGTAAATGTTTGGATAAATATAGTAGATTGTTTTTCTGCATTTTATTTCTTTAATGTACACAGTTTAACACAAAAAGCATAACATTATATGATGTGGTTTTCAATATTCCAGCAACTCTGGAATATAATTTGGCATTTTCTTACAAAGCTAAACAGATACATACTATATGACATAGCATTCCATGTAGGTTTACCCTAAAGAAATAAAAACATATTCACAGGAAACTTTGAAAGCAGCAGTATATAGAATTTCTCAAAACCGGAAAAAACTCAAAGATCCATCCTTGGGTAAATGGATAAACTGTGGTTCAATCATACTACAAAATACTGCTCAATAACAAAAGGAACAAATAATGGTGCATGCAAAAACTTGGGTGAATATCGTGAGTATTATACTGTTGGTCTCAGAAAGTTATAATTTCAGTGGTGACAAGCAGTATGATTCTATTTATATATGACATCTGGAAAAGGAAACCAGACTGTTGGTAGCCAGGTTTAGGGGTGGGGAGAACAAATGACTACGTATGGGGAGAATGAGGAAGTGTAATGAAGCTGTTCTTCATCCTTATTGTGGTGATGATGATTATGTGAATATATATCTTCTATCTATCTATCTATCTATCTATCATCTACATGGTAGAATTCACAGAATTAAAACAATTAAAATAAAAATCATGTAGAAGCGTTAAAAAGTCATTTAAACTCTATGGTATGTGTATGTTGGATATGTACACACAAAATTTACAGCGTTTCCAGAAATAACTCTAATAAACATATGTAATTATCATTGTAAAGTAATCACCTCTCTGAAATGAAGCAAGACTTTAGAGACTCAAACATTTGTCACAGCATAAGGTATTTGCATGCGATTTGGATGAATGTGGACATAATTACAGGTCACCTGCATTTCTTTTCTTGTTTACACAACTAGTACGCGTTGAGAGCTTGGAGAAGAACTTGCTTTTGCATCCTGGCTATCCAACCAAGATTCCTCTCTGGCATCAAACAGCAATGAGAACCAGGTTTGACTAGCCTGCATCTCAACTGCTGTTTTAAATTTAAGTTGAGTTTCTTGCTGCTGATCTTAATTCAATTCCTCCTGAGATATTTAAACTGGCAACATTTGATATATTGTTTCTCTATATGCAGATGATTTATTATAGTTGTTTGCATACTCAGAATTTTCTTCTGATCATTTTTCAGATCACAAAAAGCTATTTTTAAAACAGGATTCATCTGTCAGTTGAAATAAAATTGAACTCCCATTGCACACCATGTCTCTTTAATGGCTTAAACTTGTCAGCAACTATTATATATTCCACTGAATTCTTTACCACCACTTTTTCTCCAGTTTAAAACTTTTCATCTTTTCTCTCTTAAATAAGGATATAAAAACATCTTTAATTCTCATCTCTAAGAAAGAATATTAGAACACACATGATCAATATTTTCAGTCATGTGATTTTTATTAATCAGTTTTAAGAACCCTTCATTCTTTTAATAATTTTGAAACACTGCTGAGATTTACTTTCTTTCTTTTTTCTGTCAAAAAATAGACTTTATTTTTAATAGACTTTTTTTTATTGTGAACTTTTAAGTTCACAGTAGAATTGAGCAGAAATTATAGAGTCCCTTATACACCCTGCCCCCAAACACATGCAAACTCTTTAACTGTCAGCATGCAGCACCATAGTGATATATTTCTTATAATTGTTGAATCTACACTGACTCATTATTATTACCCAAAGTCCCTAGTTTACAGTGGGATTCACTCTTTTATTTTTAAGAGCAAAAAGTTTTACTTAAGTCATAAAACAGAGAGAGAAAGACACACACAGAGAGAGAGAGAGAGAGAGAGAGAGAAACACACAACACACAGAGACTCCTCCACAGAGGAGGGTTTTTTTTAAGTACAAAAAATGTTCCTTTTTTTCTGCTTTTCTCCTGCTAGTATTCTCACTGAACAATTGCAATTTTAATATTATTTTACCCAATCTTCCTCTGCAATGTTCATGCCTATGTATATTTACTTGACCTAAACCTTGATTTCCAACACTTATCATGTTTCACACAGTTGCACATTATACACATTATTTTTTTGTCCCTGTATAATAATCAATTTAATTAAATGACTATTTTACCTCTATGAAATATGAAAAAATTTGTTGTGGCAGAGTACAAGATTTTTCATTTTTGCATGACTGGCTCACCATAGTGCTGGTGAATAGTAGATATTTACTGTGAATATCTAGCTACTAAAGGATTTGCTTGCTATACCCCCTTTTGGTGCTTACTCTAGTATTGCTTTTATTACTATAATAAAATATTTGAATGCCCTAGGCAATAGTATTATCATTCTCTTTCTACTATTACACATTATACTTAAGATAAAAATATCGTGTGTCTATAGGACCACATAACTCTAAAATTCACATGTATAGGAAACAACTACAAGAACTGACCAAATTAACTGATTTTTGACAAGAGGTCAACACTTGGTGGTAACACTAATTAAATATGAAGTGATTACAATTCCATCCAAAAACTTTTTAGCACTCTTCCTAACCATAACCCCAAGTTCCCAAAACTGTGGACATGGACAATATTCCATATCAATTATGCAAGTGGTCTTTGTCCTGCGTATGTTTCTGTACATACTACTCCAAACCCCTAAATAACAAACAGTGTTGCATTTTTGACCCCAAGAAATATTTTCAAGTCTTCACACCACCACTATTGTATTGCTTTTGATTCCCTGTTCAGCTTCCAAAGGCTGCTGGGTTGTAGCAGACCATAGGGTGCCTACTTTTGTCACTGAGACATAGAGTTAGGCCCGTTTCCCTTGTATCTGCCTGGGCTCTTGTAAAAGCTTTGAACAATAAGAGGGAAGTAGCTCTGCCAGGTTTGGGGCTTGAGGATTCAGTTTCTCTTTTCTGTCTTTGGGAACGCTCACTCTTTGAATCCCGATGCAATGTTCTACAGAAGACCAAGAAGCCCCAAGAAGACCTCCATATGGAATGGAACTAAGGTCCCTGACCTACTGCTCACTGAGCTCCCAGGCAGCACCAACATGTCCCCCACCTTTCAAATCTCCTGGCTAAAGCAGCAGGGGAAGCAGAAGTGAGCCTTTCCTATTACACCATGGTTATATTGTGAATTTAAGGATAAAATAAATGATTTTTGCTGGTATAAACTTCTACATTGGGACTTTTTTATTTATAGCAATAGATAAATGAAACATGAGCCCCCCAAAATTTCTGCTTTTCTATAACCTGTCTCCCTCCCCTTGTCCTTTTTCCTTGTTCCGAACATAAATATAAGATCAGGTCATTTGCTCAGATCTGTTCTACTCTTTGAAGACCTTGAGATTTTTACTGGAATTTCGAGGCTTACGTTTGGACCTGGCTAACTGGAACTACTCTGATTGCCCTAGAAGAGTTTATGGCCATTTTCCCCTAAAACCCATCACACGGATAAATGTTAGCTCCTTCAAGAGCTGATATTTAAATCTTCATTTTCCTTATTTCTAAACCTGTGTACCCTCCTGTAAATCTCTCCTAAGAATCTCTTTAGATTTTAACTCATTTGCAAACAAAGAAGAATCAACTCCGTGTATTTTAATGTATTTCCTGAATCAGGTAATTAGCTCTACTTTGTTCCAAAGTTCTCTAGCCTATATGGGCTGAAATCCGTATTAATTTCCTCTTGATTAAAAATCTTTTTAAAAAAATAGAGGATTGGAGATTTCTCATATTACCAAGGATGCAAGTTGCTTCTTAAAGAATTCGATTATTCTGATAACATATTCAATAGTTTTTTTAATTATGTATTTTTTACCCTTTTGCAATACAGTTAAAAATTACCCACTTTGACTCTCTTTATTCATGTTTATTCTTTAAAAAAACCCTTCTATAATCTCACTATTATCAAAAACATATTTTCAGTGTCAGTTTAATAATTCCTTTTTATAATTTTATTCAATCATCTCCCATCTCATACATTAAAAGAAGAAAGGACAATAGTTTCCAACAATTTCATCAAAGAAAAAACCTTTTATTATTTTAATATTACCAGGTATCAGTTTAGTATTTTTTACTCTGCACATTCAAAGAATTTGTATGAGCTAGAACTTTATAATAATGAAAACTAATGTCTTTATAGATTTTGTTCAAAATGGTTTAACCTCTCCATCTTAATTGCATTTGAAGGATGTTTTTCAGGTACATATTATATTTCAGAATAAGATAAGTAGTAGAAGGAAAATAGGAATTAGAGTGAGGGTTAGAGAGAAGGAGGTGTATGTTACAATGAATAAGCTTGATTTTAGTGTAGACATGGCTCAAATATGTTGAAAGTTTATGTAATGACCTATAAAAATTGACTGGGAGTGGGAAAGAAGTCAACAGATTGCTCTTTTGCTCTAAATATCCTCAAAGAAGATTCAGTAAAATAACAAGTATGTACATTTTAAAAGATAAGAATAAAAAAAATCAAAGGGGCCAAATCCTGGCCCCCTTTGATTTGTCCATTAGCAGTAAGGTTAACATATAAGGTATAAGTAAGAAGGCTGTTAACACATATTAACCATTATATACACCAGTTTCCTTTGATGAAATTAAAATTTATGAGACTAGAGATTGTCATTCAATTTTTTTTTCTAATTCTAGAGGGCTTGATTCAGTACCTAACATATAAAGGGTGTTTGATAAACTGAGTAGAATATATGTTTAGGATTAGTGCATCCTATATAAATCTCTTATAGTTCTAATTTAGGAGAAAAGGATTCTTACTATAGTCATAACAAGATTAACAAAAAGAGTGTTTTCTTTTTAAACATGAATAAATATATATATATATATATATTTGACCAAGACTTTCAACCACATTTATTAAATGCCACCATTGATTTTGTTCTGAGTCACCATTACAAGATTTCCCTATTAGATTTCATTTGTTTCTGTCAGATTTCTGGGGGCTTTAGAAAGCCTCTGGATATATTAGGTTTCTAACTACTATCACTGTTGAGAATTAGTATGCTTAAATACATACTAATTTGTCATAATTTCTTATTTATTTCTTAGTAATGAAATTTATGTGTGTGTAAACTAAATTATGTATACATTTCATTTCAGAACAATAAAGGGAACTTTACAAAATAGTTGTTATGCAGGAAAACTAAATATGTAATAAATTTCTATAGTAGGTAAACTTTGTATTTTTCTAAAATCAAAAGTATCTGAATTTCCTTTATCATGTTCCCTTAGGCATCAGTTCCAGTCTTCTCAGTCCCTGGGAGTTTTTTATTGCCTGGTCACATCTAATTTACATTGGACAAGTCCATATATGGGTACTTTAATGAGTCCTCAAGGCTTTCATTGGACACACTTTCCCATAGCTCTTTGACTCCCATTCCTACTTTGTTGTAAACGTTCCCATTTCTAAATTCCTTCTCCAAGGGCATGGGTCCAATCCCGGGTGGGCCAATTAGTTTCATTTCCTTTGGACCCTCTCTTTATTCTTTTCTCTTTGCTTTCATTCTTTTTTCTTTTCTGCTCTTTGCCTCTCCATCTATGGACTTCAGGGATCCAGATATATATGTTCAGAAACAATAAAAACTATTCCCTAAATTCATTTCTTACTCATCCAGGCTAATTTGTTGAGAAAAATGTTTATTTCTAACTATGGCACTTTTATTTTTTTTGTTTACCACTGTAATCACATGAATTAGATTAGATTAAATTAGATTTTCTTGATTTTTTTCTTTTTCACCCAAACCCCTCCCTTCAGGGGTTCTTTCTTTTGAAAGGTCAAGTAGCTTCTCCACTATTGTCTAAAGAGTTGCCATCAGTTTCTGTAACAACTTAACATAGGTTGACTTGCATTTCTTGGGTGAGATTGGCCTTTCCTTTATTAATCACCATCCTTTCAGACAATTTATACAGAAAACAAAGTTATAATTATGCTTCTACAAAAACAAAATGTATTGAACTCAGTTCACATCCTGGGAAACATTTTATACTCATGTTTTCTTATCTGCCTATAAAATGAAAAAAAAAAAGGAAAGCTGTCTCCTCTTCACCTCTGTCTTCATCTGCCCAGATCTTTTTCTCACATGTCAAAGCATCAGTTAGCCTATGTTTCTTTCTGGGATTCTTTGCATATCATATTATAATAGGATTCTTTCTAGGCATGGACCTGGCAATTGCATGTTCTCTGAGGATGGCATTGGGTCTTATTCTTCTTGCTACATTGAAATATATTTCAGATCAGGTGCTGTCACTTGATGCTTGATTGTATCAATCCCAACATAGACTTATTATCATCTTTAAAACTAGGAGAAAGACAGGGCTAGATATTAGCTTTGAATATGTATTAAAACCCTTCTTTTCTATATTTCAGAAATATTCAATACTGGTGATAGTCTGGGTGTTACCTAAATAAAGGATAACAGTGCTCAAATTTGTGAACATTATATCAAGCAATTCAACATTGACTATAACATGTCTATCAAACTCAGGGGTGAAACAAATCAACAAAACTCTATAGTGAGTTAGATACACTTTCATAGAAAACAGACCTTCAATATACTTCCAGTCAAAGCTAACACTCTGGAGGAACTGTCCTGTTTCTGGTTCTGTTTCTCTCAGTTAGCATAAAATACTTCAAACTCTATGATCACAATATTAGGTAGCTCCTCTTCTCTGCAGGTGGTCTTCCCTTTGTCCTGTGCCATTGCACCCTGCCCCTAGCTATGAGCATGCTGCTTCCTGTGCACCAAGCATGGCTTCCTCTCTAAAGAGCACAAGAGTCTACAGGATAAATGGGGCAGATAATTTACCTTCATTTTGTAGGTGAGTAATCTGTGACCCAGAAATACTGGTTGATTTTAAGATCAATAAAAATGACTTCCTAAGACCGGACTATTTTCTCAGGACTCTAGTTTTCTTAAAATACTATTCCTCCAAAGTCATCAGTTAGCCCTAAGAAAAGAAAATCAGGTAATCTGAACATCTTTCCAATGGACTGGTTCTCATTTTCTTTTTCCACTTAAGCCTCTATGAACATAGAGTTCATAGGCAAGTCTGCTCTCAGATCTAAATATATTGTCACACATCAATTATATCGTGATTATCTAGCATGTGCCATATGCGAATTAATGAAAAGTTGTTGCAATACAGACATTTGATAAAAGTTCAAAAAAGCAAAATTAATTAAACCCTCACCTACCCATAGTTCAGACTGGGTCCTCTATTTTCCACAAAAGGTTGAAGATGTGTTTTTGGTGGAGATGTGACTAACATAAATCTGTAAAGGTATGGAAGGCAGGATGAAGCATTTCTCTTGAGAATAGTATAGAATAGAGACAAAAGGTAAGTATTACTTTTCAGATGCCTGTATTATAGAAAAACTGAGCTCATTTAATCATGGACAAAATTATCAATTACATATTCACTGCCTTATAGTTATATTCCTAATGGTTTCCACCCCAAACATCCAAGTTGTCTTGTACAGATAGGGTAGTAAATCATATTGGACAATAGATGAGGGTGTATGTGTGGAGAGGGAGGGTTTGACAAGCTAGTAGGCAGTCCTGGTCTCTCATCTCCAGTCCCAGATGATTCTTCTAATGAATATGTTTTTGAATGAAAACCAGGAACTTAAAGAATGAGCTAAACTTCCTGTTCTACCTGCAATTATTTTCTCACTGTTCTGCAAATACACAGCTTATACATTTCACATCTACCTCCACTCCCACCGATCTTACTGCAAAGAATTCCCTGGTGCATTATTTTATTCCGTGTTTTGAGTGAGTATTCAGGAACTTGCTTGATGCTCGCTTCCACCAGCAAGCATTTTCTGATACTCTTCCTAGAACTCTCTATATCCCTTAAGCTTTGTAAGCTCTGGGTAGGCGGGCATGGCTTGTCTCTATGAGTGACAAGTGAGCAGTCTGGTTCACACTACCTACAAAACACACCCTTCTCAGGTTAACATTCCTCTCCTTTATTTCCTTTCTCTCTCTCTTTTTTTTTTTCCTTCACTACCAAATAGTGTGGTATTTAAAAAAAAAAAAAAAAAAAAAAAGGCTAGACAATTCTCCTTAGTAGAAAACCACCTATTTTTGAATTGACAAGCAACTTCTATCCATCCCACTATACCATTACTATTTTGTAAGATTAAGAGAGTGTGGTGTGGCCCCATGTGGTGGCACACACCTGTAATCCCAGTGACTCCAGAGCGCGAGACAGGAGGATCTCACGTTCAAATAACAGTCTCAGCAACTTAGGGAGGCCCTAAACAACTCAGTGAGACCCTGTCTCTAAATAAAATATAGAAAGGGCTTGGGATGTGGCTCAGTGGTTAAGTGTCCCTGAGTTCAATTCCTGGTACCAAAATAAATAAATAAATAAATAAATGTGGTACAATGCAAGGGTGAAATGAAAATAAATTTCTGTGTAATAAGTCAAGGTTTGTCTATTGACTCTGCTTGTGCTAATAAGTATTTGGTTTTTAGTTGTTGATGTTAGATGAGCTTATCTCCTATTTATAAAAACGGATTTATTAGTAACTCCTTGCTATGAGGATTAAAGCACATATATCTCCTTCTCATCAATGTGGAAGAACAAAGATTGGGTATAGCTCTTAAACATCTAAATTATATGGACAAAATACATGGAGTAATATTTTCAGTACAAGGCAGTGGTCCTTGAGATAGGGGAAACAAACCAGATGATCCTTAAAATTGTCCAAATGACCACCTGTAGATAGTATCCAGACCACTGAGGAGGACACAACATAGCTAAGCAAAGCAAGACATAACCCAAAGAGGGTCCAATCAAAGAGATACCACGAAGAGAGTCCATGAAGTCAAGATGGCCAGACTTTGTACAAAAAGGAGACAGCTAGATGGAGAGGAAAGAACACATGGAGATATATCTGCAGAGAGATTGAGGCAGAGAGACAGAGAGAGAGGGAGGAAGGGAGAGAGAGCACCTCAGAAGTGCAGAGGGTTCCTCTTGAGCCCTCAGCTGAGTATTGTATCTGAAGTCAGTGCACGTGAAGAAAATATCTGAAGTGGGAGAGAACCAACACAAAGTACAAATGACACAGTCCTCAGAGCTCACAAAAAATACTTGGGTTTCCTATTCTCTGGAGTGAAAAACCTCATAAAATATAGAGGATTGAATAAAGTACTTAGAAGGATTTTGTCTCAGTAGTGAAGCAAAATTTGCCCTACACGTAAAAGTGCTCTAGTGCCATCTACCAAATCTTAAATCAAAATTTCAAATGTTTCCAGTTTAGCTAATTACACACCATTTGGAAACTCACCATCGAAAGACTGAAAAATTACAAAGCACTCAGTGGGGTAAAACACTAAATGTAGTGTCCAATCAAAACTCACCATATAATAAAAGAAGCAAAAAAAAAAAAAACAAACAAACAAATGATGAAAAAGATCAATCAACAGAAACACATAAAGACATTGCACAAATGACAGAAATAAATCAGTACATAAAATCATTTTATAATGATATGCCATACATTTATCAAGGCAAAATGAAGCTCCATGACATGAAAGATATACAAAACGACCCAAACTGTATTTTTAATGATGAAACAATATATTTGAAATCATCTAAGTTATATATCTATAATCCTCATTCATCTCAACTTCCTGGCAGTTTTAGAACTGTCCTTTCTTTAAAATTGCTTATTCTTTTCAACTTTCACAAGACCTGTCTGACCAATATTGCAAGTTCCTTGGACAGAGGAAGTGACAGCAAATGTAGCTGATCCCTGATGGGTACCACAGTCCAGATCAGCCTCTGAGTTGTTCAATATTTTATTTTTAACATCTAGCATAGTGTAAACATGCAATGAATGAAATGGAGGGAGAAAGGGGAATAAAAGTAGAGATGAGAGAAAGGAATAAGGAAAAGGAAAGGGCTAAAACGGAGGTTACATTTGAAGAAAGGGAAGGAGAAAGGGAGGAGAGAAAGACTGCTATTTTGGCCATAGAACTGACTACCTCTGGCAAAATTTTGAAAAGCTTAGGAAATACTCAGGATGCAGATCAGTGGTAGAATGCTCGAAAGGCCTCGGGTTTGACATCCAGCACCACAACAAATGCGTTAATTAATCAAGGTAAAAATTTAAAGCTCAAGAGAATTAATTCATCTTACAGAGACCTAATGTAACTGCATACATTCATTTGCAAAACCTGATCAAACAAACATGTTTAATTATATCATCTTTCTTAAGTGAAGGTAAATTGAAAGTAATCATTATGCAGTAGTTTAAATTCATTGATTTAAATACCAAAGTGATATATAATTTAAGTGTTGAGCACTCTAAAACACTACAAAGCACATGCTGAAGAAGCAGGAAATAGGAACTTGCTGAGAAAAAAGCAAAATCTTCAGTGATAGATGGGGTTCTTCAATCAGGTCAATCACTCGCTTGGAAACTAAAATTCAGTAGGTGAGAGAACACACCTTATTAAGCTACATATAAACACTGTGCCTCATGAAGATGGACCATCTAGAAACTGCAGAAACTATTGCTAAAGAGGAAGCAATGAATACATTTGAAATAACTGACGAACAATCCTGACATAAAACAAAAAAAAAAAAGCAGCAAGGACTTGAAGTGATTTTACTGAGGCTTGAAACATCCTTTGGCCAGAATGAAAACAGCATTTGGTCCAAATCTGCCCTTTGCACAAGATGCAACAAATCATAAATCAAATTGAGTATGCTGCCTTCATAAAGCAGGAGGCTTCACGAGCTCAGAAAGGGGAAGTCTGCTTCCTCGGAAGGGTTTCAGTGGGAAATAAGAAGAGACAAAGCACACAATGCAATTCTTCCAGGTCTTTGGGTGCAGTCTGACTCCCAGATTGTTACACAGCACCTGGTTGTTGGACTGCCACACCCTCATTAATTACCTCTTTCAAACCTTGAGATAATAGGCTGATTCTGGCTGATATGAATAAATCTAGACTTGCATATCTTCTTCACCATAATTTTCCTACTTGTTTGACGTTGATTATTATGGAAACAAAAAATGATAGTTGAGTGAGACATTATTACCTCATGTATATGTATGACTGCATGACCAATGTGATCCTGCAATATGTACATTCAGCAAAATGAGAGATTACATTCTATTTATGCATGATCTATCAAAATGTATAAATGCATTCTACTGCCATGAACAAATAATTAGAACAAATAAAATTAAAAATTAAAAAAAATAAGTTAACCTTTTCTTTAAAGTGCAAAACAGAGAAGTTTGCAAAATTTGTACAAATCCTGGAAATTCAACAATCACATATCATCAAAGCAGGGCATTCTACTTATTGATAGAATGTTTGGTTTGTAGAATTTTCTACTTACTGATGATCCATCATCATGGTTTCTTTTAAAAACCTATTCCTACAATCCCTCTCTAATTGGGTAGTTAGATCTAGAAGGTTCCTAGTATTCAGGTTGAATTATTTTTGTAAGAATACAATAGAAGTGTTGGCCTATACTTCTTATTATATCATACCAGGTGGTCCATGACATCTAGTTATTTCAATATTAACAATTTTGACTTTATTCAGTGGATTTGGTTGTTGTTAACCTAATCCTTTCATCAATTCCCCACTATTCATTGCTTTAATGGTTTTCCATACACTGGTTATCACTGCCCAAATGTATTAGTTCATTAGGAGTGCAAAATGGAGATTTGATTTTCTAACTCTGTTGCTCCTGCATTTTTGACTGGGAGACATTGATCCATGGCTCACTTGCATGTTTTCACATTGTCACATCTTGACAGCAGTCATGCCAATGACTTTTCCCTGGAATATCTTTTCAAGGAGATATATCCCATTTATATCTATATACATATAGATATATGTATACAGATATGTATGCATATTTATATCTATATACATATCTAGATAGAGACACTATCTATATGTATTTATCCTATAGTGTATATATACATATATATGTGTGTGTATCTATATCTATCTATAATTATATGTACATATACATATAAGTATGTATATAACTATACATACATATCTATATCTATATCTATATCTTTATCTATATATACTTGAACAGATTTTTTTGCTGTACATCATAATAAGGATAAGGTCCTGCTCTGAAGTAAAAGTTGAATAAGTTTGTTCAAAGTCCATTGTAGAAGATCATCTTTCTAAAGTTCAGAGTTTCTCTTCAATGCAGTTCACTGCGTATGCTGGCATCACCTGACCCTCATCACACTTCCCTGTGGGAATTGGGGTTTGGGGAACCAGTCCTACAAAATAGTTACTGCTATTGATTTGAGTAATAAATTGTCCTTTAACTGTCACCCAAGGGTCTAATGTCATCTACCAGCATCCACAAAATTGCAGCAGGCTAACTTCTGGGATTGCAAGGAAGGTAAATTTTCAGATACTTTATTATTCTTGACATTTCTTTGCTGGAACTATCCTACCAATAATTTTATTTTACCACACATTTGGTTCCTCTAGGGGAAGTTAATATAGAAAAAGCAGAATTAATGCTTTTATTTCCATACTTATACAGAATGAGCTCTTACGCAACAAAACCTAAGTATTATAAATGAGTTATTTTTACATTTTTATATTTAATTTTTATTTTAGGGTATTATTGCAAACTCAAGAGATTTTATATATCTGAGTTTCAATCATTGAACACCATGGTTTTGATGCTCAAATTGTCCCTTCCTTTGCCAGTGGGGGCCTCTGAAATGGGCTTTGGCATCCATTTGATACAATCTCATCAGTTTTGATAGACTCCTTGCTCTCTGTTCCAAATTTCATGGGCTCACTTTATTCCTTTCCTATCACAGTACTGAAATCAGCTATTTCTCCAAGGACTCTCATTTGTTTTGGTGGAACTTCTATGTGGATATTACAACCTGGATGCTATGTATTCCCATTGCTAATGATTTTTTATTGTTTCTAAGTAATGAAATATAACATATAATTTTTTTAGAAAAACTGATGAGTCTATAATGATATTCCCCAATTAAAATTATTATTTCATGGATCTTATTCAGCTTTGGCAATTTTATTTAAAATTGAATTTACTTTCTCTTATACTGAAAATGTTATTAATTACTGATTACTATACATACTCCAAATGAGAGATTAATTGAAACTAGAAATACCAATATTATTCTGAAAAACAAAACTACTGAAATTTAAAAATTATGTGTGCTTCTTTTGTCCTTAATACATACACCCAAATAAGTGTATCCTTTCAATTCAGGTTTTATAATTCATGGAGTTTGTACGACTAAAATACCAACTCAGAATATAATAGACACTTCACATGTCCACAGCTATGGTGCATCTTTAAGTTATGTGTAGTAGTGGAATATTTGTTGTGTGTACTAATGGAATAAGTATAGAAGTGCACCACTAATAGAATGGAATATTGATTTCAGAAATTGACTCGCACTTCTATAATCATTTGATTTTGCCCACAGTGCCAAGTTGGTTTCCTGGGGAAAAAGTGTTTTTAACCTGTTGTGCTGAACAACTGGATAACTGTATAGAAATAAATTTTTTAAAAGTCTTTATTTCCATGTTTGATACTTCTAAGTCTTAAGAAAATGACTATTTAAATATATTCTTCCCTTCATCTGTTGAAGGGTATCTAGATTGGTCCCACAATCTAGTTATTGTGAATTGAGCTGCTATAAACATTGATGTGGCTGTGTTACTGTAGTACGCTAATTTTAAGTCATTTGGGTATAAACCGAGGAGTGGGATAACTGGGTCAAAAGGTGGGTCCATTCAAAGTTTTCTAAGGATTCTCCACAGTGACTGTACCAATTTGCAACTCCACCAGCAATGTAAAAGTTTACCTTTTTCCCCACATCCATACCAAAATCTATTATTGTTTTTATTCTTGATAATAGCCATTCTAATTGGAGTAAGATGAAATCTTAGAGTTCTTTTAATTTGCATTTCTCTAATTACTAGAGATGTTGAACACGTTTTCATATATTTATTAATCGCCTGTATGTCTTCTTCTGCTAAGTGTCTGTCTAGTTCCTTGGCCCATTTATTGATTGGGTTCTTTGTATTTTTGGTGTAAAGTTTTGTAAGTTCTAGATTATGTGGAACCAACCTAGATGCCCTTTAACAGATGAATGGATAAAGAAACTGGTATATATATACACAATGGAATATTATTCAGCCATAAAGAATAATAATATTATGGCATTTGCAAATAAATGGATGGAATTGGAGTATATTATGCTAAGTGAAATAAGTTAATCCCAAAAAACGAAAGACCAAATGTTTTCCCTGATAAGTGGAGGATGATATATAATGGGGGTGGGTAAGGGTGGGAATGAGAGAAGAATGGAGGAACTTTAAATTATGCAAAAGGAAATGAGAGGGAGAGGGGTATGAAAAATCATGGAATGAGACCAACATCATTACCCCATGTACATGTGTGATTACACAAATGGTATGAATCTACATTGTGTACAACCATGAATGAAATGATGTATCCCGTTTGTGTACAATTGATCAAAATGCAGTCTGTAAAAAATAAATGAATAAATAATAAATAAATACATTCTTCCTCAAATACAACAAATTTAAATACATAAATACATACATACTTTTTAAATTAAAAATCTATTGACTAAATCTTTTTATTAGCAAAAATACATTTGTGTCTATGTTAACAAAAAACAAAGTATTTCATCTGCCTCAGAGTGGTATGTAATAAGTAGTAATAAGCCATCACTAGTTTCCAGTAATTAAAAATGCTTATTAAGTGATAGAAATTTAAGTCATAAACATCATACTTTTTGGAAATATGGAGCTATGGGAAGAAAATGACTAGATGAACCAAAATTGTGCAGAAAAATGTAGCTGTTCTTCAGTGAACTGAAATTCAAAATTAATATCTTATGTTGGTTTTCTTGAGTGACTAAGATTTGGGCTGATACTTGAGGTTGCCCTTAGCAGTCTTTTGGAGGAAACGCCATCACCTTGTAGTGATGGAACTGTTTTCTAGCTTCACTGTGGTGATGGACATGTGAATTTGTAGATGTTAAAAGACTGCAAAAAAGAATGCACGTGCACACACACAAACACATGAGAAAATGCAAAACTGGGGAAGTATAGTGCAAATCCACTGGAATATATCAATATCAGCTGGCACTATACTTGCCTTTCTATAAGTACACTTCCCTTTTTCCATCCAATTTCCCGGTCCCTAATGCCTGACAATGATCAATTTGTTCTTCATATAAATAGAGATATGTATTTATACACACACACACACACACACACATATATATATATAAATTTTAAAGTATATAATTTACTTTTAAAATTAAATTTAGTTGACAAGCAAAACATAAAATCGTTCATGGCACTCTGATACCATGTGATAGTTCAATACATTGTACATTGCATAAAATGTTTAAATCTGGTTAAACATATCTGGGTTCTCAAACGTTTATCATTTTTTATGTTTTATATTTTATAAAATTTTTTTATGTTTTAAAAATCTTTAAAACTCTTGTAGCTTTTGAAATATATAGTCAATTATTGTTATAGTTAGTCACACTATTATGCAAGAGTACATGGAAACTTCGTGTGCGGATCTAACTGTAACTTAGGACCACTGATCAACGTCCACTATCCCTCACCCTGTAGTCTCCCCAACCTCAGCCAACCACCATTCTGTTCTTAATTCTGTGAGATCAACAGTTTTTTGATTCCACCTGTGAGTTCATGTGGTACTTGTCTTTCTGTGCCTAGCTTATTTCACTTAATATAATGATCTCCAGTTCCATCTATGTTGTCAAGAAGACGACATAGTGTTCATCCTTTTTAGGGTGTATATGTTCCACATTTTCTTTGTCCATTCATCAGCTTATGAACACTTTGGTTGTTTCTACCTCTTGGCTAGAGTGAATAGTGCAGAAGTCTTTTCTTCAACATACTGATTTCATTTCCTTTGGCTATAACCAGTAATGGGATTGCTGGCTGACATGGTAGCTCTATTTTCAACCTTTGAAGAACCTCCATGCTGGTTTTCTTAATAGACGTGTTAATTTGTATTCCCATGAACAAGGTACAAGTGTTCCCTTTTCTCCACATCCTCATCAGCACTTGTTATATCCCGTCTTCTTGACAATCAGTGTTCTTACTGGAGTGAGGTAGTAGCTCCTTGTGGTATGGTTTGCCTTTCCCTCATGCTTAGTGAGGTTGAGTATTTTTTCATCACCTGGTGATCACTCATATGTCTGCCTTTGAGAAATATCTATTTAGATCTATTGTCCAATTCTAAAGCTTGGGCAATTTTTTTTTGCTATTGAGTTTTTTAAAATTCTTATTTATTTTTGGATATTAAACCCTTGAAGATGTGTGATAAATATTTTGCAAATATTTTTTCCCATTTCACTCTGTTGATTATTTACTTTCTGTACAGGAACCCCTTAGTTTGATATCATTCTATTAGTCTATCTTTGCCTTTTTCTCTGTCAGAAAATTACTTGTTCAAAAATTACCCTTTCCCATATCCTCAAGAATTTATCCTATTTTTATTGTGTTTTGATTGTTTCAGGTATTAAAACTGTATTTAATCAATTTTGAGAGGATTTTTGTAACTGGTGATAGAGAGTTTAATTTCACAGTTTTGCACATAGATGTTCAATTTTTCCAGCACCATTTATTTAAGACTTTCCTTTCCAAGCTGTGTTCTTAGCACTTTTGGAAAAAAAAAAAAAAATACTACTTCAACTTAATTGTGTGGATTCACTTTTAAGCTCTCAATTCTGTTACCCAAACCACACTGCTTTTATTATAGCTTTGTTGTATACTTTTAAGGTAGGTAGAGTAAGAACTCCTGCTTTGTTCTTTTTGCTCAATATTGCTTTGACTAGTTGGAGTTTTGGGGTGGTTCCATACAAATTTTATGATTATTCTTCTAGTTCTATAAGCAATGTCACTGGTATTTGAAAGTGATTGCATTGAATCTGAAGATCACTTTGGTTAGTATAGGTATTTTAACAATATTAGTTCTTCCAATACATGGGTAGTGTGGACATTTCAAAACAAGGATTGCATTGAGACTGTAAGTAACTTTGATTAGTATGAACGTTTTAATAATATTGATTCTTCCAATCAATGAAAATGGGATGTATTTCTTTTTTTGTGTCTTTTCAATTTGTTTCATTAATGTTTTATAGAATTCACTGAAAAAATCTTTCAGCTCTTTGGTTAGATTTATTTCTATGTTTTATGTTTTATTTTTTGTAGACATTGTAAGAAGGATTGATTTCTAATTTCTATGTCAGATAATTATTAGTGTAGACACTGTAAGAAGGATTGCTTTCTTATTTCTATGTCAGATAATTATTGACATACAGCAGAACTACTGATTTTGGTATGTTCATTTTCTACCCTGAAACTATGATGAATTCATTTATTAGTTTTTTGGTGGAGTATTGGTGCTTTCTATATATATCATGTCATCTGCAAAAATGGACATTTCAGTGACTTCTTTGTCAACTAATGCCCTCTACTTCTTTCTCTTGATTGATTGCACTGGCTAAGACTTCCAATACTACATTGAACAAAGTGGTGAAAGTGGGCATCATGTCTTATTCCAAATAGTAGAAAAAAAAAGCTTCTAGCTTTCTCTCTTCAGTCTGATGTAGCTGTTGTCTTATGACCTCGGTTATATTGAGGTATATTCCCAAGTATCCAATGGGCTCAGAATTTTTATCTTGAAGGGATGTTGAGTTTTACAAATGCTTTTTCTGCATTTCTGCTTTTGTTCTTTGTTCTGTTGATGTGGCAAATCCTCTCTATTGATTTGTGTATTTTGAACCATCCTTGCTTCCCTAGAATGAATCCCACCTGATAGTGATAAATGATTTTTTTAATGTGCTACTGCTCTCAATTTGCTTTATTTTGTTTGAGATTTTCACATCTATGTCCATGAATGATATTGACCAGCAATTTTCTTTGTTGTTATGTTCTTGCATTATTGTGTGGTTTGGGTGTCAGGTTTATACAAGTCTTGAAGAATGTGTTTGGAACAACTTCCTCTTCTTCAATATTTTGGAATAATTTAAGTAGCATATTTGTTAGAACTCAAAATTGAAGCCATGTGGTCTGGGGTAGTGCTTTGATGGAGACATTTTATTACCAATCCAGTTTCATTGAATTGAAATCCAATGCTTGCTATTGGTCTGTTCAGGATTCCCATTTATTCATGATTACATCTTGGTAAGATGTATATGTCCAGGAATGTCTAGGTTATATTTATTGGTGTAGAGTTGTTCATAATCTATAATGAATCTTTGTATTTCTGTGGTGTCAGTTGTAATGTTTCCCTTTTCATCTCTAATTTTATTTATTTGAGACTCCTCTTTTTTCTTAACTAGTATAGGTAAGAGTTTATCATTTGTTTATCTTTTTGAAAATTAACTCTTCATTTCATTGATTTTTTAAAAATTATTATTTGTTTTTTCATTTATTTTTGCTCTGATCGTTATTGTTTCTTTCTATCATTTTTTCTGCCAGTTTTGGGTTTGGTTTCCTATATTTTAATCCCATGAGTTACAGTAATACTTTGAATATTTGAGAGCATTCTGTTTTCCTGATGTAGGCATTGGTTGCTATGAATATCTCTCTTTAGTACTGCTTTTTCTGTATCCCATAGGTTGGGTATGTTGTGTATTAATTTCAAGTGTTTCAAGAAATCTTTTAATTTCCTTTTAGATGTCTTCCTTGAACCATTGCTGTTTGAGAGTAATTTATTTAATTTTCACATCTATATATGTATATATATATATATATGATTTCCAATGTTTTTATTGTTATTGACAACTAATTTTATTGCACTGTGGTTTGAAAAAATATGTATAATATGAGTTTCAGTTTGTTGTTGTTATTGAGTCTTTTTTATGGCCAACCACATCATATATCCTGGAAAATACTGCATGTGTTTCTGGAAAGAATGTGAATTATGAAGCTGTTGGATGGAATGTTCTATAGATGTCCATTAGGTCCATTTGGTCTAGGATGCAATTTAACTCTGCTTAATTCTGTGTTGATTTTCTGTGTAGATTATATATTTATTGCCGAAAGTAGGATGTTAAAGTCTCATATTACTATTGTACTTTTGTATTCTAAGAATACATGCTATTATTGTATTCCAGTACAATAATGCAATAATATTAATGTTAGCATCATATTTTCAAGGAAGATTTTAACATCCTACTTTCAAGGAAGAAATCAAGAAGAAATTTAAAAGATTTATTGAAACACATGGAATGGATACACAGCATAACAATACCCACGAGATTTCACATCCAATTTGCAGCATTCTATGTCTCCCTTAGAAGTATTTATCTTTTATATTAGCATGTTCCAATGTTGAGTCCTTATATATTTAGAACTATTATTTCCTCTTGTTTAATTGACCCTTTTGTTCTTATACAGTGACCACCTTCTCTCTTTATAGCTTTTGACTTAAAGTCTGTTTAAATTAAATATAGGTGGCTACTCCTGCTTCCTTTTGGATTTCATTTCTCTTCAAGGTCTATGCATTTCTTAGAGGTGAACTAAGTTTCTTGTAAGCAACACATAGTTGGATTTTGTTTCTTGATAAGCTCAGTCAATCTATGTGTTTTAGTTGGGAATTTAAGGTAATTATTCACAGGTCAGGTCTTGCTACACCCATTTTGTAATTAGTTTTCCAGTTTTAGTGTAATTTATTTTTCTCCTTCTTTTACAGTCTTACTTTGTGGTTAAGCAATTTGCTCTAGTAGTATGTTTAGATTTCTTTCTTATTATTTTTTGTCTATTATGGATTTTTACTTTGGGGTTACCATAACGTTTACAAACATTCTTTGATTATAACAAGCTAGTTTGAAATGGTGGCAATTTAACATGACTGTAAAGACTAGAATTTTTTAAAGAAGTACAAATATGCTAATACGAAAATTTTCAATTTTCCCTCTATTCCTCCCCACATTTTGAATTTTTTTGATGTCCCATTTTATGTCTTTCTGTTTTTTCTATCTTTTAGCATATTAATGCAATTTTTACTTTTAATTGTTTCATTGTGGTCTAATCTTCATACTAAAGGTATGAATGGTTTTAGCACCTTGCTTATAGTATTAGAACATTCTGAATTTGTCATATATTTACTCTTAATGGTAAGTTTTATATCCTCTGATGTTTTTTTCTTTCTCATTAACATCTCAGTTTGAAGAACTCCCTTTAGCATTATGTGTAGGACAAGTCTGATGGAAATAGACTCTCTCAGGTTTAGTTTGTCTGGAAATGGCTTTATCTATCCTTCATTTCTAAAGAATAGCATTGCTGGGTACAGTGTTTCTGTTGCCAGTTTTCTGTTGTCATTTGTTTCTTTTGTTTTCCTCATTGCTGTATCAATCTCATACCACTTATTATGGTTTGGATAAAGAACGAACCTCACAGTTTCAGGTATTCAGAGGTTAGGCTTTGGGAAGTAATCGGATCATAAATATCCTGATTCCATCGTATATTAATCCATTGATGGCTGAATAGAGTACTGGGAAGTGGGATCTAGTTGAAGCAAGTCTGTCCAAGGTCTGGGGCTGGGGAATTCTCTGGAAGGGTTTGTCCTCTTTCTGCTTCTTGCTTCCATTAGCTGAGAAGCTTTCTGCCTCCATGATATTCAATCACAATGTTCTGCCTTGTCTCAGGCCTAAAGTAATGGAGCTAGCTGAACATGGACTAAAACCTCTAAATCTGTAAGCCAAAATAAATCTTTCCTTGTTTAAAATATTTTTCTCAGATGTTTGTCTCAGTGTTGCAAAGCTGACTAACACACCATTCTTTAATGGCTTATCAGGTTTCTGATAAATAATATGCTGTCAGACCAATGGGACAGCATTTTGTGCTGTTTCTTTTTACCCACTGTTTTGAGAATATTCTATTTATCTTTCTCCTTTGAGAATTTATTATAGGATGTTTTAGTGTAGAATTTGTTGAGTTAAATCTGAAAATCTGAAAATATCTGACTTCTCTGTACCTTGATGTTTGTATGCTTTTCCAAGTTTTAAAAGTTTTCTGTTATTATCTCTTTCAATGAGCTTTCTGCCCCTTTAGCAATGGTGTGTTTATGTGCATGTGTGTGCATGTGTAGTGTTGGGGATTGAAAAACAGGGTCTTGTGAACACTAGTCAAGCATTCTGCTTTAGTCATGTGTTTTCTGTTTTTGTTTTTGATTTTTGCAACTTGGACCAAAAGATCTGATAAGAATGATTTTAGAGGAGAAAAATTTTATTAGGTACTCATGGTTTCAGAGGTCTCAGTCCATAGATAGTCAGCTCCGTTGCTCTGGGCCCAAAGGCAGAAAATCATGGCAGAAGAGAGTAGTGCAGGAAAACAGCTCAGAACATGGTGACCAGGAAGCAAAGAGATCTCTTACCAGAGCAAAACATAAACCCCAAAGGCATACCCCCAGGGATCCACCTCCTCCAGCCACACCCTAGTTGCCTATAGTTAAGACCCTGTTAATCTATTCAGTTGTATTCATGTACTGATTATGTTAAGGTTCTTATAATCCAATCTTTTCACCTCTAAACTTTCTTGCATTGTCTTACACATGAGCTTTTGGGGGACACCATCTATCTTAACCATAATACTCTTATCACTTATATCTCTAACTCAAAACCCTTTGGCATTCTCAAATCCCTCTTGAACAGCAGTAATATGAATACTGTTATTTTAATGCTGTTCAAATTTCCTGTATGCTCTCTTCATTCCTCTTCAGTTTTTCTTTTTCTTTTTTCCTCTTTTGAGTGTGTATTTTCAAGTAACTTGTCATTGAGCTCAATAATTATTTCTTCCATTTGATCTATCTTGCAATTGATAACTTATGTTATTTTTTAAAATTTTTCTTAGTGTATTTTTCAGTTCAAGGATTTCTGTTTGATTTTATTAATTGCTTCTATATTTCTGTTAAGTTTCTCTTTAAAACATGGAATGATCTTTTTGTTGTCATTGTTTTCTTGAAGCTAATTTTGTTTCAACAGCTGCTTTAAATTCTTCATCCAAAAGTTTATTCCTACTGGTTACTATCTGCTCAGTTTCTGGCACCTTATTTTGACCTTTACTTGAGGTCTTGGTTTCTTGGCCATTCTTAATGCATGTTAGTATGTGATATTGTCTGGGTTTGAGGGATTGGGTATTTATTCTAGTCTTTATAATCTGGCTTTTTTGTTGTTGCCTATCTTTCCAGAAATTCTAAGGCAGCTGCTTATCTTCTCTGACTTTGTAATCATTCACTAATTTAGCACCAGTGGGAGCCATAATCCAGATTTTCCATGAGTCCAATGTCAGTGTGTTGCCACTACTTCAGCACTAGAGGGTGATCCAAGCCCAGGTTTGTCCCAAATTCACAGGTGATATATTGTTAATTATTAATGTACTGGGAAGTACCTAACCCCCTACTGTTCTCCCCCTAGGAGTTACAAAACCCCTGATGCCTCATCCACAGTTACTGATTTCTCCCTAGAAATTATAGAATTTTGCTTAGTCTTGTTCTGAATCACTAGTACCCACATCACTGTGGGTTGCCTGCTGCCAAAGTGGACACATGGCCCCAGACTACTTCAACAAGCAAGAAGCAATGTTGACTGAAATAGAAGTCCAATAGGATGGGGTCTTATGCCTCTTCTGGCACATGGGCACTTCCAAAAGTTCTGTTAGTGGGCGCTGGCCTGGACATGAGGGTCACTAGGATCTGCCCACTATTATCTTTCATCAGACTGTCCTTGATTTCCAATGCAGGAGTCTTTTGTTTATTATCCTATAAACAGAAAATGGAACCTTGCTTCTCACTATGCTTCCTGAAGTTGGGCTAGTGTTACTGAAGACAGTTCCTTCATTACCAAGGCTGATAATAAAGTGGGTCATACCTGAGTCTCACAATTGCAATGCCTTGCATGGTCTCAGGGGTACAACAAGGCTAACTTTGCAGCTGGAAATGATGCAGGCTAAAATACAAGTTTATCTCACCAGGGCACAAGTCTCCAGTCATTGGGGTAGGTCATCTGTGAGCACAGATGCAGGAATAGCTGTGCTGTCCAAGGTTGTTGAAGAACTGATGTTGGAGAATATACTAGTCAGTTTTACATCATTGTCATCAAAATTCCAAATTCCTGACAAGAATAAACAGAAGGGCATGGTAGAGGAAAGGTTCTCATGGCAGCAGGGAAGGGGATGGAGTGGGAAGTGTGGGAAAAGAGAGAGAGAGAGAGAGAACAAACAAGGTGCAGGGACAGATATAGCCCCCAAGGCCATGTCCCCAGTGGCTTGCTTCTTCTGGTCATGCTTCACCTCTGAACTTTGCTGAATTAGGGACCATGCTTTCAACACTTGAACATTGGGGGTAAATTCCAGATCCACACTGTAAGAGAAACCATCCCTTAATCACCAAGACTAATGCTAAACTAAGTTGCAAGTTGGTCTTACAGCCAGGGGCCTGTGGTGGGAGTTTGCGTACTCCAGAAACACTCCAAGATTGGAGTGATGCAGGTCAAAACTTGAGTTTTGTCTCACTGACACACAGGTCTCTACCAGATGCCAAGGCAGAATTAGAGGTTCTGTCTTTGAGTTCTTATTTGTGTATGAGGGCCATTAAGTTCTGCTTCGTGTTGGGTCTCACCAGCACTGAACTTTAAGACCAAGATTTGTGCTAGCTTGCATGTCCACTCCCCAGCTGGTGGAGTCTTGTTCCCTCTCTTCTGTCTGTGATTGCAGATGGTGGAGGTCATCAGACACCTGACTAAGCAATTTTGGTGACTCAGTCCATGGATATTGGCCTGTGTAGAGGGGATGTGATGCTCTCCCCAGCAGCGGGATTCATGATGGTGGACCTGGTACAGGGTTTCAGGTCAAAATCCTGGACTTAATTCCTCTTTTTCATCCAAGGAAGAGGACTATCTCTCCATTCTGCTTATAGTTGGGGTTTGGGTGACACAGGAAATTCTTTCATTCCTTCTGTGTCCAATGCTTCTTTCCTTTATCATACCCAAATCAAGCACTATGGTCTCTCACCAAACCCTTGTGAGGGTAATATGGTATACAACCAACTGTTAAAATGGGTGTGCCTATGGGGCAAAGATCGCTGGAGGATTTTAGTCAGTTGGCATCTTATACTGTCTACCATCCTTTTAGTTTTGTTATGACATTTTTCTATTATAGTTTTTTATTTTACTAAAATTTTGCCATTGTATCTTGAAACATAAATAAACACAATATTGCATAGACTATGTTGTTACAATTAATTGTTCTTTTTCTTTTATTGCACTGTCATGTTGATGTTTAATAAAATAATTGGTGTGATTCTCTTTGTGCCCCATGTATTACCAGCATTATCACCCTTACTTATACTATAGCTTTAATAACTACCAAGAATCGAAAATGTTAATAACTATAGTTTTATCTAGACACCTCTGTGGTCCAAAATTTTTTACTACCCAGTCCAATTATTTCAGATACAGTATATCTAAAATTGAAACCCTTATCTTCCATCCTCTTCTTTCCTGTCATCCTGTAGTGTATTTCTCTACAAATATGTAGAAAAATAAATAATATATAAATAAGATATATAATATATAAATATATTATGAATAAATATATAGAGAATATATTTATGTAAAATAAATGTATAATATAAAATATATTTTAAATAAATATATAGATAATATATTTATAGAATATAAAATATATTTATATATGTATTTGTGTGTATATGTATGTGTGTGTGTGTGTGGGTGTGTGTGTGTGTATCCCAATTTTCAGGGTTCCATATTCATGGATTTAACCAAGTGTTAATAAAATATTCCAAAAGAAATTACACTTCAACTGAACATGTACAGATATTTCTCTTCATTATTTCCTGAATAACATGAAATACTACTATTTGCATAGCATATACATTGCATTAGCTATAAGTAATCTAAAAATGATCTTAAGTACATGAGACTATGTGCATAGTTTGTATGCAAACACTATACAATTTGATTTAAGGGACTTAAGTGTCTGCAGATTTTGGTATCCAGGTACGCCCACAGACTGATCTTCATAGAACACCGAAGATAATGGAGGATGATTATATATATGGACACTCAGGAATGATATTCATTCTCTCTCTCCCTTTCTCTCACTCATATCTTTTTTGCAAAGTACCTACCTTCAATATATATCATAAGTCATGCTTTCCTTCACTTTTAAGTATATAAGCAACTATAGAGTAGGGTTACTGTCAATTTTCCCTCAGGATTTTTCACATTTTCAACACTTTGTGGACAAAAAACTCACTTTTAGGCAAATTCTTTATCTTTCCACCTATTTTCACCTTTTAATTTCCTCATTTAGGAAATAGCCCTAACACAAATTCTTACAAAATGGAAACAAAATCCAGGTATTTATTGAAACGTTATCAAAAAATTCATTTCCAGCTGGGTGTGGTGGTGCGTACCTGTAATCCCAATGGCTTGGGAGGCTGAGGCCGGAGATTCCCGTGTTCAAAGCCAGCCTCAGCAAAAGCAATGTGCTAAGCAACTCAGTGAGACCCTATCTCTAAATAAAATACAAAATAGGGCTGGGGATGTAGTTCAGTGGTCAAATGCCTCTGAATTCAATCCCTGATACCCACCTGGAAAAAAAAAAGAAGAAAATGCATTTCCTTATCGTGAGTACGTTATTTAGGATAGGATTACTATTTTTTTTTCTATTTGCTTAAACATCTTTATCTATGATGCTGTAATGATTTGTTTTCATCAACATCCTCAATGCTGTGCTGAGTTAGCTCCCTCCTTCACCTTTTTTTTTTTTTTTTTTGTCTTTGAAAGTTATGGTAAACATTTTTTTTAATTAATTAATTTATTTTTTATTGTAAACAAATGAGATACATGTTGTTTCTCTGTTTGTACATGGCGTAAAGGCATACCATTTGTGTAATCATAAATTTACATAGGGTAATGTTGTTTGATTCATTCTGTTATTTTTTTCCCTCCTCCTTCACCTTTTAAACCTTTGCAGACATATGGCTATGGATGGCCAACAAAATGCTATATCTTCAGCCTCAATGATTGAAACCAAGAAAAAAAAATTGGTTAGAAAAGGAGAAATTTCATAACTCTAAGTAATGAATCCTCTCCGGATTGCTCAAATGTGTAGTAGAGTGACTCTGAGAGGCTATTTGTCATAGCATGGAGAAATAAAGGTCATTAGATATAAAATGTGAAAAATTTAAAAAGTCAAAATATCTTTGGGAAAACAACTGGGTAAGTGAAAACTGAGAACTTGTACAAGCTATATTGACCTTGAGGAACACTGGACTCCTTAATTCTGTTGTCAAATATCTTTTGAAAAACAGCCAAAACCTGTCATTTGTCTAAAGGATAAAGGAGTCATGGTTGCTGGTGAGGATTTTGTTAGTATTTGTATGTGATATAAAAAATGACATAAAAATATTTTAAGAATAAAAAAAGGAGTCATGTTTTAAGTTATCCAATGTAAATTGAAAAATAATTAGATTTGTTGGGAACAATTTCTAAAACATAAGGAAATCCATAACGATCAATGAAAAGGAAGAAGGAGAAAGAACTAGGACTTCGGGTGTAGCTCAACGGTACAGCTCTTGCTCAGAACCTAAGGTTTTGGGTTCACTCCTCAGTACCACCAAAAAAACAAAAAGAAAGAGAGAAAGAAAGGAAAATCATTTATCTAGGATTTGAACAGATGGAAGAGAATTAAGGACAAAACAAAATAGATTTCAAAACATACTCAATAGAAATGAGCTTGTCTGCCATACTGAGATAATTACTCCAATTTTTGAAATAATATACTTTGTTATCTTTTCAGCTACTGTTATATCCATTACATTCTTTAATCTATAAACAGGAGAACATATATTGGCAGTGCTTTTCTCTGACTAAAACAGTCCAATCATTGTTAAATCTCAATTATTTTTATATGAGATTTGCTAAGAAGCATATGCAAATGGACTATTTCATTTTGCTTTTTTGGAAAGAAGGACATATAAGTATGTTTATAATATACTTTATAGTACCATTTTAAAATCCAATTCATTTAGCTTTAGAAATTTTCAAAGAATTTCCTACTCGTCACATTTTAAAATTTTTTTGTAATTTAATATAATTATTCATTAATATGTACAGACATCACTGTGTGTGTAGGAAAGCACAGAAAAACAACGAAAATAAGTGTACAGTTTCATGGGGCAGGTGATGCACACAACTCATTTATATGCAAACAGTACAAAGAATTTGAAATAGTAATGTGGATGAAGTAGTACCACACTTTTCAGAAGACCAGTATTTGAATTCTGCCACTGTCACTTATGAACTGTGTGACTTCAGCAAATTTAAATAGCTCTCTAAGCAACTGCTTCATCTTTTGTAAAATGTGAATCATATTAGTATTTACCTTACTCATTGTCATAGAATTCTGATTTACTTTAAGATAACACTGAAAGCAAACACACACACATGCATGTACACACATATAACTAGAAGGTATGATTTGCTATGATTGAAACTTCTGGTGGCTTTGAAGAAATAAAATTCAAATATAGATTTATTGATCAGGACATTTTCTCTGAGGAAGTTGCATTTGTATTGAGTTATTTTGTTTGTTAGTCAGTTTTTCATGACTGTGATCAAAATACCTGACAAGGGCAATTTAGGAAAGCTTATTTTGGGCTCACAGTATCAGAGGTCTCAGTCCAAGGTCCACCTACCCCATGGCTCCGGCCTGACATAAGGCAGCACTTCATGGGGGAAGGGTTTCATGGAGGAAAACTGCTCAGCTCATGACAGTTGGGAGGCAGAGAGAGGAAGTGAGGAGCCAGGGACAAGATATACTCCCCAAAGTCATGCCCCTAGTGACCTATAGCTTTTATCTATGCAATTAAGATAGGTATATATTTTACCTCTCTTGTCAAAGTATCATTGTGAAAAAAATGTAAAAATATGACCTACAAATATAAATTGAGTATGTGACAAAGTTTTATTTAAAGTATTACTTAGGAAACCAGTTAAATGGAAAAGTTGGTTCAAAGATAAATTAAAGACTATACAATGAGATAAGCCAATCTCAAAAATCCAAAAGACAAATGATCTCACTGATAAGTGGATGATGACACATAACGGGGGGTGGGAGGGGGGCAAGAATGGAGGAAGGAGGGACTGTGTAGAGGGAAAAGAGAGGTGGGAGGGGTGGGGGGGAAGGAAAACAATAACGGAATGAATCAAACATCATTACTCTATGTAAATGTATGAACATGCAAATGGTATGCTGTTACTCAATGTACAAACAGAAACATCATGTATCCCATTTGTTTACAATAAAAATAAATTTTTAAAAAATGATAATAATAAAAAGATGATCATTGGTGGGTGCTGGGAAGCCAACTCATTCTTTTGAAGACTGGTAAATACAGGCAGACGTGAAGCATTTACCCTGCCCTTCCTTTACGATTTGTCACTCAGAAGAATCAAATAGGGGATGAGGGGGAAAAAAAAAAGACTATACAATCCAAAAAAGCATACTAAAATATTTTTGAAAAATTAGGCAGAAAACTGGTTAATGATTGTTTGATAATACACTCAGTTGGAGACTATGTTTTTATTCAATGGGACACTTTTGCATGTCAACTAGCCCAAAAATCTACACGTTTTTCCATTATTTCACAGAATCTGTAGTCTCTTCAGTGGTGAATAACAAGTCAGATGAGGGTGCACCACCCTAGATAATCAAATAGGTAGGTTTGTAAGAAAATTGAAACATAAATAAAATAGTAAAGAAAAATAAAAAAGGATGATATTGTTATGGTTTGGATTTTAAATGTCTTCTAAAAGGTCATGTGTTGAACAAAGGCTTAGTCACCATCTGATGGTGTTCTTGGGAGGTGATAGAAACTTCAGGACATGGGATCTAATTGGAAGAGATGGAACACTGTGAGCATGTGTTTAATGGTATATTTGCCCTGCCTGTGTTCATCATGAGGTGAGCTCCTTTACTCCACCACAATGAGCTCCTCACCACGATGGACCACCTCACTATGGGCCCAGAAGAAATGGAGCTAGGCAAGCATGGACTGAAACCTCTGAAACTGAGTCAAAATGAATCTGTCCTCCTAAAAGTGGATTTTCTCAAGTATTTTGTCACAGCCATGGAGACTTGTGACAAAGATATTGAAAGAATATGGAATATTTGGGGTGCTGTTTTATCAGTTTTTGATCTCTTAACACTTTCAGTTACTACTGTCATTTTTATTCTGCACATTATCTAATCAAGTCCAGAAAATTGCACAGCCTTAAACTAACTTAACAGTTCCTCATTCACAACTCCCCTAATTAATTTTGTGCGTTTCTGTCTCATTAAATATCTTTGCCTAGAAGTCATTGTTCTTTGGCCATGTAGAGAAATGGGCAAAAACAGCAGAGAGGGAGTATAAAATTGATCATAATTTTCCATTTTTAATTTTTCTTTGCATAGAGATGCTCTGTAAATTAACTAAATCATGCACTGTTTTAATGTTTTTAAATGCAATTAGGGACATTTATTATGGCATTTACCAAAAAGGAAAAAAAGAAAGGCGGTACATCGGATTCCATGTGTGCCTATTCAACACTCAGGGTTGTCAAAAGAGGAAGTTTCTTTAAACTCACAGTTCTGCTGCCTCCTTCTCACTGAAATTTGTCCTCATCTGTCTCTCTGTAGGTTTGCAAAATTGCTGCAGCTGCAACATTCACATTGAGGACAATCCAGGGAATAGAGGAACACATCCTTCTGTGTTCCCTTTGTGTTTGCAAACAAATCCCTGGAACCCAACAAGTACATGTCTCAAATGAGTTGTTCTCTATATTAGGTCTATTTTCCAGTTGCCTGAAAGCCAAATTCTTTTAATAGTTGTTTTTAAATCCTTCTTTGATAACTCATAATATCTAGATTTACTGAGTGTTGCTCTAATTGGCTTTTTTCTTCTTTTCATCACCACCTATATCTTTCTGTATTTGGATACATCAAAATTTATTGCTGCCTGACAGATTTTTATGTATAAGAAAACAAAAAGACTAAAAATAATTTTTCTCCCCTGAAAGAATACATCATTCAATTTTCTCTTTTGCAGATAAAGGAGTTTGATCATCTCAAATCAAACAGATAAGCTGGTTTGAGTTTGAGTAGAAAATGAAGTTAGAGTCTCCACCCATAATTTCCAGTGATGGATTTTATTTGTGTTCTTGTTCTAGAACTCTTCTTTCAGTGAGATTTTCTCCCTCAAGTGCCATGGAGGGGGCTCCCCTGCCTTTTTGATCCTGCCTTCCAGATATAAGCTCTCAGAACATTTTCCATGGGGTAAAAATGTCATGAGTTTAGATGAAATCTTGATTCCAAGAATGATAGCCTAGAAATTCATTAATAACTCTTCAGTGTTGAAGATTTGCAAGATATGAACATTCAGGAAGGATGTAAAGGCTATGTATTACTTGCTGCAACTACATACCAATTTACAGTTATATCAAAGTAAGAAGTGAAATTTTTTAAATGTATCAATATGTAGGTAAGAAAATGTAATAAATATCAAGGTTTATTTTATGTGATGTATTTGTATATATATGTGTGCGTAAATTATTATGCACACATTCAAATGTTACCCTATGCATTTCTGTTGTGTTGACGTAATGCTTTAAACATTATATATTCTCTTCAGGGACAACTACTATATCTGAGTATAGTGCCTTGGACTACAATAAGAGCTAATTAAAAAAAATATTATGTCAGAGAATATGTGCACTAATATGCAGCTTACATAAAGGCAGATAGTATATAAAAATTTAATAAATCTTCTTTGCATTGTTTACCATTATTTAAATTTAACTAGTGTCATTTTATAACTTATAAAGAATGTAAAATTTTCATTGAAAATTGTAATAAAACCACTTGAGTTCAAAACACTGATAGAAAGATTAGAAACTCAAATTGCTAAAACAAGCTTCTCTGTTGGTTAACAGTATATTGCATGTGGTAGCTACAGTGTGATGACAGACATCATGGCAATCGAGGTCGGAGTTTTAAAAATACTGCTGCTGACCTAGCTAGGTCATATTAACCACTATTTCTTCCATGGTTTCCAATTTACTTGTCCTTGTGTCTGTAAGTTGTTCTTTCCAAATGGAAATCTGATAGTCCTCCACTGGATAATTAAAATCTATGCCATACACTGATGACCCAGAATCCTGCAAGGTTTTCTCCCTTGGCCATCTCTCTGATATTTTAAATGCCTCCTCTCTAGTTCGTTTTAGCAATTTCTCAATGGGAAGATATTTCTTGAAAGATATTGTTGACTGAGGCTAATAGTTGGTGATTACTGAGACATTGAGAGACTTAGAGGACATAGGGATTTACCAGTATGAACATTATACATAATGAATAAAGCACACTCTAAGGAATCTGCAGCTTGTGTATGGGAACCTGTGATATTAGTGACGCATACTGTCACTCTGATTATGATTGTTTACTAGTTTCCAGGTTGTAATACATTTAAATCCTTATTCATCCTGATAACATTTGTATTTCAGTCAATGTTTTTCATATCTTAATTTCTTCACCAGTGACAAGCTCTATTACCTCATAAGAAGAATTCCCTGGGAAATTATATCCTCTCAGGCTTCTCAAATTACTTTTTGTAAGTAGTTCCTACTCTAGTTCTGAGTAATGTCCTCCACTTTGGCTTCAGGTCGAAAATATCTGAGTAACATTTTAAAATCCTGAAACATAGGTCACAATTCTGACCATTTATATCAGAATCGCTAGGGGATTGATATTTTTTAAAGCACCTCAAGTGATTTCAACATGCAAAAGAGGTTGTAAACCCCAAATAATATTCCTAAACTTTCTTGGATTCTTGTATATGTTACAAAATTATTTTCCAGATTTGTTCCTTTTCTCTGTATTGACTTATATTTCTAGAATTGTTTGCAGGAACAGAGTTTTGTTTATATTGATTTGCATGAGTATATGCCATTAAAATGTTCTTGGCACTTTATCTTAAGTGGTGTATTGTCATCCACACAAGATTAAAAATCATACTTCATTATAATTACAATGCACTAAACATTTTAAAATCATATTATTTTGGTACAGCCATTTGTTCATTGCATTCTTATCTCTTACTATCTCCATTAAAATGTGCTATATATTTTAGAAGTTTATGCCATAAGCTTCTAAATCTATCCTACTCCTCCTTCTCCTGCTCCTTCTCCTTCTCCTTCTCCTCCTCTTCCTCCTCTTCCTCCTCCTCCTCCTCTTTCTCCTTTTACTTGTACTAGAGCTTGAACTCAGGGGCACTCAACCACTCAACCATATCCCTAGCCCTATTTTGTATTTTATTTAGAGACAGCATTTCACCAAGTTAGCACCTCACTTTGCTGAGGATGACTTTGAACTTGAGATCCTCCTGCCTCAGTCTCCTAAGCTGGTGGGATTACAGGTGTGCACCACCAAGTTCAGCTATTCATTCTTATTTAAGGCCATACTCTGATTTTACTGAATCCTCCAGAAAATTCCAGGAATTGGTTATAAATCTTCCACAACAGTGTTTTCCACAGCTTATAACAAAATAATTGGAAGATATGATACAAAGCCCATGCATAAGAACTTCTTCAAAACAGAATCTCTGAAGTAAATGCCATTCTGAATCCTTAATGCATTAATGACCAGGATTCTCAGATACTGCCCTCTGTTTTTCTTCCATACTTCTTTCAAAACTACTCTTTCATTACCATTAATTTCTCAGTTATTTCATAATACCAATGCATTTTTTTCCTCTTATTTCATATGTCCTCAGTCTTGGAATATCCTGAATTCATGCTACTTGTACCTTCCAGAGCAGTGACTTCTTTTATATCTTGTAGCAAGACAAGTATATTTTATGAAATGATTTCAAGATCTTGAAAGATTATAGATTTCCTAAAGATTCCAATTCAAGCTTAAGTGATTCTGAGAGCATGCTTGAACAAAAGACTTTCAGTGGAAAATATTAATTAAGAGCAGCAGAGCTAAGAACTGGGAAGTGGTAGAGAAGGTGGCAATTTCTGCTTTCTCTAAAAGACAGGCATTTCATTATTGGAAGCCATCAATAAGTTTCCTTTTAGTTTTTTCTTCTGTATTTGAAGTTGAACAATTTCTCAAATGAACTGGTTTCCACACTTGACATTCTCTTGAAAGCTTGGATGGATATTTTGCACTTTTTCATATGCACTTCAAATTGATGGTGTTCAAAATTGAACAAAATCACCCAATTGGTGAAACTAGTGCAATGTACTGTCAAACAATGCTGGCTGAGATCTGGTTGCCAGCTTCCATTTGCATTTTCAAATCTCCAAAGCTGAGATGCAATTCTTACGTTTCTCCATGACAAGCAATCAAAGGCTGTGACTACCCTCTGTGTCCAAACTGCCTTTTCAAGAATGTTTGAATAGTAAATAATCCTTGAAAATACTGTCTGTATCGACATGCAGGGACAGGTTTGTTTACTGTTCCGTATAATAAAAATTATGTCTCCCTTTGAAGGCTTGTTTTCTGTAAATTATAAACTCAGGATTTCTCTTCTGTAATGGAACCCATTCCATATGCAGGTGTCACCTGGACTTATTTACCTCATCCTGTGGACCTGAAGCTCAGGGACCTGGTACAAAATGATAATATTCTGGTGGTTGCTACTGGGGAGTAATAAACTATTTTGCTTTTCAGATTTCTGGCATTGACAAATGTGAAATCTATACAGCTTCATCAACAAAAAAGGTTGAGACATTACTGAGGAGAAGAAGTAACCCTATGGCGTACTACCTGGACTGGGGAGTCTTGTCTTCTGCCAGTGGCCATGAAAATATGTCATACTAAGTTCTTACTTGAAATATGATAAAATATCAGAAAAAATTCAGATTTTGATGCTTTTAACTTTAGGAATAGTGTCTTATTAAGGCTAGATATTTTCATATGAAAAACCATGTGGTAAAGATATATATATATTGTTTTATAATATATGTGTGGGATACCAATTGTTTTGACACCTATTACTTTGGCCAAAACTCTTTTGTGTTGTTGTTTTTAATCTATAGTTCCATTATAGATTTTAGAAAGTTCTTTCTTAAAAATTTTGTAATATTCTCACTGCTTCTCAGGATTTTGGCGCTGAACATATGAAATTTATATCATGTTGTTCATAAAAAGGGTAGAGACTTTGTTGGGGGGTGAAGTAGTCCTACAGCATACCACTCTCAAGGATAATAAATCAATACATTGATCACCTGCAAATAGTTGTAAACTAGTAACAAATCCCTCACACAGTAAGTACTGTCTTACACTTTTATCATCTCTCAATATGTCACATAAAATGATCACCGACTGATGTTAGAATATTTCTCATTCATTCCTTTTATTTAAAAGTTTAATAACCATGTTATAAAAAGAAAATGAGGTTATTTTGTTATTTTTTTCATTGTAAACTCTTTTTGGCCTTGATGTTCACATTATTTAGTGTTCAATATGTCTAAGTATTTGTATAAAAATCCATCCCATGACTGTACATCACTGTATAGTTTTTAAAAAATACCAAGTTCTCTTTTAGAAAAAGGAAAGTGCACAAATGTCTGTAGTATCCTGGCTCCTGTACTTTTCTGTATGTGCCAGATCATTTGGTGAATGATTATGTTAACAGCTTACAGTTTTAATATATCTCAATGAAACTAGTACAGTTAACTTTTTTACTTTCCAGATGAGGCATCTGTTCTACAACAATGAAGAGAATTTGCTGTGACCCAACAATTTACACAAGGTTAATCAGGGCTTTGGTGAAGAGACTCTGAAACCCAGATTTATGCTCTTAGCCACATAATCATCACCACTGTGTCTTGTCCTTCAGTCACAGAGAAGCAAAGTTTTCTGTTCCTGAACATAAGCACATGCCTGCTGTCCTCTTTATCTTCATTCTAGCCATGTTTCCGACAAAATCAAATCTAAGGATTTCTTTCTAGGAAAACTCTCTCTTTTACTTATAATGTTGCCTCTATTTCACATAATAAGGTGTGATATATAATTTAATCCTTAATATATAGTACAATATAGTATAGAAAATATATAATCAGATACTATCTCTTCCCGTTACAAAATACTCCAAAATTTGTCAGCTTAAAACAATAATATCACTGTTGTGATATTAATTGGGGCGTGGTTTAGCAGGGTTCCTCCAGTTCAATTTCTCTCACAAGCCTGTATCAAGGTATCAGCTGGGACTGTACTCATCTCAAATCTGAACTGAAGTAAAATTCTTTCCTAACTTTACTCATGTGGTAAGTTTCAAGTCCTAACTGAATTTCTTTTTTTTTTGCTTTTATTATTGCATTATAGTTATACATAATAGTTGAGTTCATTTTGACATAATCATACATGTGTGGAATTTTATATAAGGTTTGCTCTAAAAAATGCTTCAATGCCTTTTTTATTATTTTAACAGCCCTTGACAAATCACATTATGTAAATTTAATGGAACCCCTACTTATTGTAACATGCCATCTTTAAATAATGTATTTAGTTATGCAAAAATGTAGGATTGGCTTCAAAGTACTTATAGTCAAAGAAAAGAAATAAAACAGGTGCACAGATAATTATAATATGAAGCAGACTTTAAGAGTTACCATTAAAACTGTACAGCAGAAATAAACTAGAAGTTCAAAGAAATTACTTTATTTTTGAGGTAACTGATTATGTGTACCCAGAGGATCTAAAATGGATGGGCACTGCTCAGGATTTTATAAATATTTGGAAGATAACTGTATAATTGTCCAAACTTATCCTTTTGTCTTCTATGTGGCTATTATTTTCCTTCTTCCTTGTTTTATTCTTTTGATTTCAGTATCCAACATGCAATGGTAAGGGTACAAAATTTGTAATATTAAATTAATGATTTATCTGGACATGGGATCTTTGGTGAAGCAGTGAATTGACTTAATATAATTCTAATGTATTATTATTGATTGTCAGAATAAAAATGTACTGCCCTTTAAAAAATTGTCCATATAATTTTAAATTTTTTGCTTTAATGAGTGACCCTGATTATTATTATTAATAAACTACATATTGTAACTTTCTATGCTCACTTAGAACACTGTAAATTGTTATCATATAGCATTTTATTGTATACTCTTGTACCTTGACTACTAAAGTTAAGGTACATATGTAACACATTCATTTCTGTATTCTTAGTTCCTAGACTGTGACTAGAACAAACTGATGCTTACAAACACTTAGAGAATGAAAGAAACAAAATTATTAAATAATTTTGGAACGTATTTCAATAGAGAGTTCACTCCTTGAATAATAAACAAGTTTTGAAGTGTCTGTAGAAAGAAATAAACAAAAAACTTGTGAATTTCCCCTACAAAACAGAAAAATAGTGTTTAAATTTTAGTTTATTGTCTATTTGACACTTGTGAGTACCTAGAACTCACATAGTAACTTGAAAAGAAATAAATATTTAGGTTCCAGGGTCACAACCTCTGATTCTGTCATAAGGACATACTGAAGAGGCATTGTGTATGAGGATCTACAGCACAGACTATGCATCTTGCCAGAAGCCAATGCCAATCCCAGTGGTTATGAACTTTGTGATTTGGGGTAAGTTACACCACCTTTCTAAGCCTCATTTCTCTCTTCTATAATAATACTTTATTCATAATACTATGAGATAATACATGTAAAGTTCTATATAAGACACAGAAAACACTTAGCATATGTCATGTGCTATAGTTAGTCATTTAAAGGAATTTTTGTGTATATGCTGAAACATGACCTTCCCCATCATGTATACTTACCCCCCAAGTATATTTAAACTTAAGAAAATAAAAGCCATATACACCATCCTACATTTCCCTCATAACTATTACCTTGTTGCTTAAGAGTATATTCAGTATTACTTACTATTATGTGAACTATAATCCTTAAATTTTCAACCCTTTATGAACATAAGTGTATGTGATAATTCTTTCTTCATTGTAAAGGTATGCACTTAGCATACCTGCAAATATAGAATTATCATTCCACTATGTTCAATTTATGGGGAACTCAGTTCACAATTTCTTCATGCCTTGGTTTTCATTCTTCAGGTGACCAGTCTTCCGGTTAATATATCAAACACCACACGGTCCTATAATTGCCAGATGGCCTGGTTCACCAACAATTCAAATTAAGATGACACAGCCTAAGAGTGAAGAGAATGAATTGATTCGACAAGACTCTATTAAATCAATTCAGGCCCCCATAAAAATAGTTGTAAAAGAATTTTCATCACTTTATGGTAGCTAGAATTCTCTGACCGTCTCTTGAGAAAATTATAGTTTCCTCTAGATCAATATATAAATCTGTGTGATACTCCAAATTCTATTCCTGCCACTTTCAACTTAGAGGCTGCAAGGTTGCCTTCATCTAAAATCCAACAGAGTATAAAATCTTCTCTATCTTGATTTCTCAGGAAATGTACTTTCTGGATAACTGAGGCGTTTTGGTTTTGTTAGGCTTTAGCTAACTCTTCTGTTGTTTATATTTCAGTTACAAATGCCTTAAGTACAGATTTAGCTGAGATTGTAGATTTCAATAACATAGGCTATAAAAAATGTTCAAAGGACCAGCAAGGTGACATTTAGGATGAAATTTCTCTTTCCTTTTTAGCTACATGGCATGGATTGGGTTTTTGTTTTCTTTTATTCTGTTTCTGTCTCATTTGAAGGGTAGGAAGTTACTCTTCATTTCCTTTCAGGTTCTACCACAGAGGAGTATGGGCCCAGTGTTCTCAGGTAGACATCTTGGAATATATTTATTTTTAGACTTTTATGAGGAATATTTAAAATATTATCTGAATGCAGTTCATTTTTGTGTGTATGAGTATGCAAATTTTGCTAAGGAAAATCAGCCACCCACCTGCAAGATGATGTTAATAAGAATTCAGCTCAATGAATTGGTGTCCTCAAAAATTTCAAGATCAACATTTTTGTTTTCTCTGACCTCCTCGTTAATACCTTGAACCCACACTCCTGGATAATTCCTTGAACAACACAACCAAGAAAATACAACCTTAAGAAATGAGTATGCAGTCCTTATGTCCTGAAAAGTCATTCATAAGCCTATAAAATGAGGTTATTTAAGGCATTGATAAAAGAAAAATGAATTTACAAATAGATGGTTTACAAGACAATCTGAATTTCAAAACTCTGCCAGAAAACAAATATCGTCTAAGAAATAACAAAAAAATTCCAGAGCTGGGACAGGATGAAGAATGTTGTAGCCCTCAAAGTCTGACAGAAGAGTGTAATGGTGGGAGATATGAAGATCTGTTTTTATGCCTTTCTCTATAATTTTGTAAATTATACTGGCTTTTTTTTATTAACCTCAGAATCCTTTTGTCTAAGGGATGGCTCAATGTTGTAGACACCAACAGCCAAATAGAACATCAATTTTCTTCTAAATTTATGCAGAATATTGGTTAAATTTAGGGATTATTTAGTGATCACAACAAGTTATTCTGTTTGGGGTTAATAACCATCAAGATTAAGAGTGGTTTTAGAGAGCAGGATTGAGTATAGTGATTAAATGAGACTGTATCAGAAACAGTAGTTCCTCTAGAGATCTGGAAGTTCAAGAAAGGGAAATGCTACACAAGTGGGATTTTTTTTCTGTGCCTAATAAAAGTATTAATTTAGACCCTAAGTCATGCAGCAATATAAATGTGATAAAAATAACATTTGCTGCCATAAATATCAGCATTCGTGAAAAATAAGTTGAAATCTAAATCTCAGTTCCATTCTTTATGGACAAGAGGGAATGAATTTTGGTTACTATTGGGGTTTTCTTCATTGATATCCTCTGATCAAGCAAGTTTTGAGTCTTGATCACTGAAAAGAGTCCCAGGTCTTTCCAGCTAGTGGGTCATACTAACCTGCAGGTTTGTCCAAGCCTCAATCTGTCCTTTGAAGCAGGAAGATGTGATGTTTCCATATCAAGTGTGGGCAAGAAAATTCACACACACAAAAAGTTGAAATAGTTTCACTAAAACATCAATGCATTTTTAATTTGGATTGATAAGTTTTCAGTAAGGTCTTATGCCCTACATTACAAAATGGAAAATGCTACAAATAAAGCAATCTTTTATTTGAGGCATGGCACATTTATTCACTGACCAATAATTAATGTGCATCCCTTTCAACCTAGAGGAAACAAATAAATTTAAAAACATCAAAAATTGAAAAGAAACTCAAAGCCTTGCATAAAGTGATATTTCCTTTTAGTTATTAAAGTCAGATATAACCAAATAATAAACAATTAAAATAATGAGAAAATACACAGTATATAAAAAAGGGAAGAAAAGGGGAAAGAGCTAAAATTTATGAGAAAATGTAGAACAAAATAAGAGAAGAAAGAGTTCTGGGAGTTATGCAATTATACACATGATTGAAAAAGAAGTTTTTAAGAAACAAAATTAATTGTTATGGTTTAGATACCAGGTGTCCCCAAAAGATCATGGGTGAGACAATGCAAGAATTTTCACAGGTGAAATGATTAGATTGTGAGAGGTATAGCCTAATCATAAATTAATAACTGATGTGGATTAATTGAGTAGTAAGGTAGCCAGGTAGGGTGTGCTAGGGGAAGTAGGTCATTGGAAGTTTCTTTGTGGTATATATTTTATCCCTGGTGAGGGGAGCCTTCTTTGCTTCCTGATTACCATGTCCTGAGCTGCTTTCTTCTGCCATGCCCTTCTGCATTGATGTTCTGTCTCACTCCAGGTCCAGAGCTATGGAGTGATCTCTGAAGTCATGAACCAAAATAAACTTTTCCTCCTCTACATTTGGGCTTATTGGTCAAGGAACAACAACAACAAAAAAACAAAAAAACAAAAAAAAAAAAAAAAAAAAAAAAAAACAAGGATATTTGAGCAGGTACTTGAAGATGTGATGGAATGTCTTGTGAGTATCCAGGAGAAGGGTTCTGGCCAAAGAGAGTCATAAGAATAACAGCACTGAGGTAGGTCTCTGTTTGGCATGTTCAAGGCATATCGAGGAAGTAAGGGTAAACTTTAAATGTAATAAACACAGGGAAAGTTGTTGGTGATGAGCCCAGAAATGTATTGGGTGAGATTGTGTAGGGCATGGGGGTGGGAGTCTGAAAGCACAGTGGCTTTTACACTGAGGACAATGGAGAAAGAGGAAAGAGCTTTGACCTAAGAAATAATGTTTTCACTTATTTTGTGATTATCACTCTACATCTTGTGATGCATTTAAAATATAGGGTCATGTATAGATGAGGGGTTCAGTTTTAGCTTTACTTTAATCTAAGTGAGATGTATTAGTGGCTTCTGGAAGTCCTGTAGCAATGGAGGTGAATAACAGAAAACAGTGGGACTAACAACATTTACTCACATTGATCATACAGCATGAGAGACTTACAGGAATAAAGGATGATTCAAACATCTTAGCCTGAAAGACTGGAACTTAGAGAAAGGAAAGGGATCACTACAGGACATATTTGAGATGCTTATTAGACTTTCTTATTGGAAGACCAATAAGCAGAAATCATATAATCCTGGATTTGAAGGAAGTAGTCTGAACTGGAAATATAAATGTGGTACATAGCAGGATTTCACATGTTTATTGACTCTGTGAATACTCAAACCAAGATAAGGTAATTCTATAGTAAATTATCCAATATTGGATAATAAATAACAACTACGTGCTAAGATACTACTGCTGATTTTGTTTTCAGATGCTGGCCAGGAGTTTGTTTTAATAAAATATAATGAGGAATCTCTGTGGACTGTGAGCAGGAAGTGAATCGTGTACGATGCTTCTAGCCTTAACATACATTCTGATACATGGGTTTCATGAGTAAAATTGTTTTTAAAGCAAGTGCCAATTTTATGAAAGAGATATCAATTTATATTCCCATTAGGATGGTAGTCAAGTTCTATCTTCACCTTGATCAAGGCTGAGTTTTACGTTTTTTGCCTACTTATTACTAAACGAACAAGGAAATTCATTGATAAAGACAATGGACATTGAGGATACTTCCTTGACTATAAATTCTAATCAAACATGGATAAGGTATATCTTAGGTTTGGATGAATCCAGCACATTGAGGATTAGGGTTTCGATATCTGAATTTGGAGAGTGACAAAAACCTTCAGCCCATACAATGTATAAAAGAATTTAAGTGCATTGAATGAAAAGATGAACCCACTCATCTGTGAAAACAGCACAGCAATGTGAACAGGCCAAGATGACTGGCATATGACCTTATTGACCTCTAGGACAGAGCTAGAAAAAAGGAGCTGGAGCCTGAGTTCTGGGAGGGGGACCAGGGATGTAAATAACCTCATAGAGGAGAATAGAGTTTGGGCTATTACTTGAAATCAAGAAATTTTTCTGGAATTTCTTGCTGTTAAAATCCTCCATACACTTTTAGAGCAGTTGAGAAAATTCTGGGATTAGCAGCTTTCTGAGGACATGGCTATAAAAATCCCCATACCTAGGAAGGAGAGAAGAAGCAGAGTCTAAAACCCAGGGGCAGGAGCACAAAGCACTGCTGGTTCTCACATCCTTCCTTTTCGCATATTTATTTTTTACTGTTAACTGCTTATTCTCTATAAATAAAATTGTACCTATGAGTTATGGAGCAGATTTGCTTTTCTCTAGAGCTTTATGTTGCTTGTTTTAGGGTTCAGAGATACTAGCACTAGATCACTTTCAGTCAGTTTCTCCTGTTGAGTATTTTTAAGCATCATGTGATAAATATTTGGACACAAAACTTGCTGAGGTCTCACTTGTTTCAGTTTCCCAGGGGCTGGCATTTATTTCTTCTTCTTCTATTCTTTCTCTGCTTTTTAGATACTAAATTGAAAATAATAGATTTTTCTTGTGTTTTTATCTATGTATCTTTGTTTTCCTTCTTCTAATAATTTTGTAGACTTTGCATTCCCAGTTTTATGGAGTAAAACACTCTTAATACTTTCTCCAACTTGGGTGCACTCTTATGTTTGCTGTGTACTCTGAGGTCATGAAAACCCAAACCCAAGATCGAATTATTTAGCAAATGTCTTAGCTTGAGAAAACTGACCAAGGCCCCAACCAGGTGGGTTCCCATCTTCACTGAATCATTTGGTCTGAGAAATAGCTGACTTTAATGCTAGTTCATTAACAGATTGCAAAGGTTTTTCAACATTGGTATCCAAGACATTCCAGACACTTAGCCCACTATATTACTAAATCTGAATCCCAAGTTGTGAAAGAGAAAATCATTCTATTAGCATTTATCTGAACATTTCCCATAGGGACAAATATTGTAGCCTAGATTTCCCTTGGGAAAGAAATAATTACAACTCTCTTATTTTTATTCTTGTTGCCTGATAAACTTACTAAGAGCCAATAAGATATGGAAATACCAATAAGAATAAACATATGATGATGATAATGATAAAAGGAGCATATTTGATATTATAGTAACCCTTTTCATTGTATCTGCTTACAGAAAGAATATAATAAGATGGTTGTAACTTTTGTGATAGGCATGTGAGTTTGACTGATGGCTAACACACTTGAACTACTTAGAATGTAGTTCAGTTTTCAGAAAAAATAAAATTGTAAACTCTAATGTTGGGGATGTATAAAGTTCTTACATATCTAAGTTTTAAATTATTATGTGGACAAAATGAATTTCAGTTAGAGAAGAGAATCATTTATTTAATGTTCAAAGGAATATTAATTTTTCATTAGTCTTAGTACATTAGTACACTGAGTAATAAGCAATGCACAAGTAACCTGAGGTGTTTCATTTCCGTCATGAAAAGTTTTGGGTATTAGAGAGGCCGACAACACATTGGAATATCCTCAGAGTGTGACCATAAGTATTGATAATTTGTGAAATCCTTGTGTGTGTGTGTGTGTGTGTGTGCATGTATTGGTGGAGGTTTGAGAGTGAGTGTTTTGAATATTCAGGAGACTTAAATCTATAAAGTCAGACTTTAAAACATTCAATATTCAGTTTTATTGTAGGAAAATGAAATAGTTTTACCTCTGTTTTTGTTGTTTTTCAGATGACAGATACCTAAAATAAAATGCTGGAAGCTTGAGATTAGCTTTGAATAAATGCAGCTCCTCCCTTTAAATTGTAGTCTGGTTTCTGCGAGAGTTCTTTTATCTCCTGTGGAGAGCATTTTACTGCCTGTTGGGGACCTCCTACAGAGATGGGTAATGTTTTACTCATCCCCATAGGAGGTTCCCCATAGGAGTTCAGAATCACCCACTTTTAATGTTTCAACAGAAGGTGATATAATAAATATTAAGTAGTTGGACTTTATTCTTCATAATGTGGGCACATTATTTCATCAGACTTATTTTCACTATTAAAGAACACCTTAGTCTTAATGTCTGGAAAATTAAGACAAATGCAGTCAGGTCTATGTGAGAATGTAGATTGGCTTAGAATAATTTTAAATCTTTCTTTCCTTCCTAGTAAACCCCAACTCACTTCCACGTTTCTCCTTCTATTATATGCTAATGTGTGCTCAGGATTGCATCTGAGCACTGATGGTGAATATATCATCTGTGAGTTCTAAAATAGCTGTCATGGCTTCCCCTAAAAAGGTGGGTTAAAAATTGGTACCAGTAGTATTTGAATGCAAATTTTAAAAAGATGCTGAGACCATCTGGCCATTTTTAGAGTATTAATACTGAACATTGATCAACAGCTTACTATATATATAAAGGTTTTTGCTCAACTCCAAATATAACATGGGCAAGTAGAAATTTATAACTCAAAAGCAAGGTGGGGGGCAGTGCATGAAAAATTACCAAGAGGAAATATGGAGGGTAAGGGAGATTTAAGCTAAACAGACCTAACAGGATTCTAGCTGAAGACAAGCCAAAGTGATCAGACATCATCTAGGATACAAGGAGCTGGATCAACCATGAAGGGTCACTGAGTGTCAAGGGTCATGCTAGGGGATGGCTTGCCAAACTGACTTATCAAGTTTCCTTGCTAAAACTGAATTTTATAAGAAGAGTGTACAAATGGGCCTGGGAGAAGGATGAGTCAGAAAAATTTGGTCAAACAGAGCATGTTTGTCAATGGATCCTCTGTGTTTTCTTTATCACTGGACTAGGTGCTTCTTTCAAGCACTTAATATAAGCACAGAAACCTAATATATCACTGATGAGTTTGAGAAACTGGTCATCTCAATCTTCAATTCTGGTTAGGCTACAACCTTCTAGGACAACTATCAGGCCATGTGTTTGTGTGCTAAGCTTCCTATAGGTTGGGACATTCTTGGACTTGTATTTTCTGGATCTTGCTGTCTTTTCTAATTAATTTCTAGTTTTGCAGGGCTTCTATGTCCCTTTTTTGGGTGAATATTAATCATCTGAATGATTATTTTCAGAAAACCGTTATTAGAATCAAGATATAGTAAGTGCTCAATAAAAATGATCTGTGGGAATTATTATATTTTAATGAGGAGCCTAATAATTTTTAATGGAAAGCTATGGTTCCTTAGTAGAAACAGAAGAGTACATACAACATCCTGACACAATAGGATTTATGAATACTTTCTTTTTAGTTTAGTAAATTAACTTGCCAAATATAATTAAAATTAATTAATTTTATATACACATATACATAAGGTCCTATTTTATTTAACATTTTGAAATTTTCAAAGGCACACATTTCCTTTTTACTCTATAAACAATCTAGAAATTAATAATACAATAGATGAAGAAGCAATAGCTGATGAGAGAGAGACAATTTGAAAAGGACAGTGCCCTTTTTATCCCTATTTATGGGAAACCTTTCCATTCTTGCCATTTATATGACCTAGTGAAGCCAAGAGGATAGAGTTAAAGGTAGTAGCTGACCTTTGCTGTAAAAAACAGAAAATAGAAAAAGTAGCTCTCTCCTCAAATATTTTGACCACAATGCCCCTAAAAGTTTAGAAGCTATATCATTTACCCCCAGGAGTCAGGGGATCTATACCAAGCTGTCACATATTAGCACAAAACATGTTTTAATTATCCTTATTTTAATTTTAGAATTATTAGAAATTTTCTGTTTGTCTCTACAGTAAATGTCTTAGGCAATCTTGCTGAAGCATCTTCCCCTATTGGATTTCCAAATATGGTAGCAAACCAGGGCTTCCTCCTTGTTTCCGACTGTTTTCTATAGATATTCTCAAAGCAAGTTTTCTAACTGAATCCATTATATGTATATTTATATATATATATTATATATATATATATATATATATATTACTTATTCATCTGTAGATAGTTTTTATACTGTGTCTCTCCATAGCAGTTCAACTTTTATGCATCTTTCATAAATCACACTACATAGAAGATCTTACTTCCTTATCTCTAGCACTCCCAAAACATTGGTAGGAATATCATAAAACAACACCACCTCTTTCACCCACCCTTCTGCCATGCTCAGGTGTTTCTACAGCCAAGAAAAGGTGTTATTTAAGAGCAGACTGGCTTATTTAGGATAAAACTGGCAGAGAATAAGTCCAATCATCTAATTTTTCTTTAGAGTTCACTTCTTAATGTAAGTTATCCAATAAAATAATTCAGTTTTTTTCTCTCTACTTTCTCTCTGAAAGGAAACACTCTAGAGTTGTCACCCATTTCCCAGGTTTCACCTCCCATTGACAGGAGAAACTGAAAACATGCTCCAGTCATCTCATTTGTTTCTCCCACCCAACACACTCATGCCCTCATGGACACACACTGTAATTTAAGGAAAAATAGAAAATGGTTGGGTTAGTCAGCTTTTTGTCACTAGAACAAAATAGGTAAGAAAAACAACTTATAGGAGGAATTATTTATTTTGGTTCATGGTTTCAGAGGGTTCTCTGTCCATGGTTGACTAGTTAAAGTTCCATTGCTCTTAGCTTGAGGAGAGGGAGAACATCATGGTGGAAGGTTATGGCAGAGGAAAACTGCTCAGCTCCTGGCAGCTGGGAAGCAGAGAGAGAGAGAGAGAGAGAGAGAGAGAGAGAGAGAGAGAGAGAGAGAGAGAGAGAGAGAGAGAGAGAGAGAGGAGAGTTGGAGACAAAATATGTTCTCTCAGGGCATGCCCCCAAGGACCTACCCTTCAAGTGTGTCCCATGTCCAGTTGTTTACACCACCTCAAGAGTTCATTCAGTTAGGAATCTATCAACAGATTAACCCATTAACAAAATCAGAACCCTCAAGATGGAATCACCTCCCAAAGACCTACCTCTGAACATGCAGCTTTGGAGACCAGACACATGGACATTCCAGATCCACGCCTAAGCCAAAGTCCCATGTGTTGTATGGAATTCTGTGTTTGTTCTTGTAAGCTCAAGCCCAGCTAGGGATGCTGCCTGTGAAGCACTGTGCTGACCCTAGTGAGGAGGAAATGAAGGTGCTGTGTCACAAGGACTAAGATTCTTCCCTTTCATGAGTATCTTGGAAATTGTAAAGTCCTTGTGTGCTAAGTCAAGCAATAAAATCCCGATGCGTTTCTAAGTAAAAACTGCACAACACATAACATTGATCAGGGTGTTTTCGATCAGCCCAAAATGAGGTGGTGATTGTTTTTATTCTTATTCATCTATATTCTAGATGGTCAAAATGACCAGGATGTGATAGAATTCCATTGCTCTCATTCATTATGTTAGGACTTAACTTTAAAGACTCCCCCATAGAATGAATCAGTCATCTTTCGCAGTGGGTGGCGTTCTCTTTGCCAATAATCTTAAAGTATTACAAAACTACGCAAGAAAATGTCTTCACAGTTAATATTTCTGAAGTGGATATTCTTTTAGAACTGCTTGTCTCTGCATCCTAAGTGAAAAGAATAAGATCATCAAGTCTCCTAAGGAAAAGAACTTTCAAAAAGCAGAAAAAGAAAAAGAAAAAGTAAGTCACTTATTTGAGGATAGCTATATTAAGCCCAAGATGATAACAAGCTGTGGAATTCAAAATTTAACATTTAGTACTTTTTAGTTAATCGATAATATTATTTTATTGAGTACAACATTCTGACTTTAAGCCCATGTTCTAATACCTGAGGGAGCAAAAGGGAGCTTTAGGAAGTCTGTGTTGCTTAGTGAATTCTTTGCTTTATACAAAGGAAGAATAATCTTTGACAGGGAAAAATAGAAAATGCTAAGATTCTAATTCTAGAAACATATGCCTGAGGTGTCTTAATAGTTAATTTTCTTTCCTTTATTGTTGTGGGCTTTTTTCCAAAGGACACAGCAAGATTTTGTGGAACATTGTTCAACTCAGCATTAACAGAGCACCTGCTGACAAGCCTATAACATTAAATCTTAGACTTTGAGGCTTCATGAGTAATTATTAACAATGTAAAGTTTTCTTTTCCTTCACTTTTAAGCCAGGGTTTATGGCAGTGTGTGTGCATGTGTGTGTGCGTGTGTGTCTGTACGCATACATAATTTAGTTAAGAACAAAGGATAATCTCTTGTGCCTTTGTTATTATAGATTTAACAATAATTTGTTAAGCAATTGAAACCACAGAGATTTCTGAGCAGCTCCATTATTTAATTCCATGTTAACATGTACTGCCAAGTACCCATTGCCTATCTTTAGATATCTCAAAAACCAGCAAGCACAGATGGACACCCCAGCATCCTGTGAACTTTTGACTTTGACATGTGACTCAGGAAACACACACACACACACAAACACACACTCACACCCACATATATAATTAATTCAACAAATTTCCCTTTCTCTCTTTCTTTTTTCCAAAGAGAGCCAAAAATGGAATAGCAGAGATCTAGATACAGTTCAAACACAGGATCCTAAACCTGGATAGACCTGAGACGATCAATGGGTGAGGAAAGAACTAAAAAGTACCAGGATAGAGAATTTCCTTGTACTATTTTCCTGCTAATTCATATTCTACTATTCACAATCCAAGGAAAATATATCATGAAGAAGAAGAAGAAAGGAAAGAAACAAAGGAAGGGAGGAAAGGAGAGAATAATGGAGGGAAAGAGAGGAAAAAGGAAGAACAGAAAGAGCAAAAGGAAGAAAGAAACCCCTGAGGTCACTCAGCTGGTATGTGACAGAATGCAGATTCACTTTGGGTTTTTTGAAGGCAAAGCTGTGTCCTTTCTAGTCAGTACTGAATATTCTAATACGTTTATGTTCAGGCACCTAAAGGCCTTTCCCAAACACTATGCACTAGGAATGTTTTCTCATCCCCAGTCAATCTACCTGGTGTCTTCAGCGATCCGTACTTCGCACCACACCACCATTCTTCCAGTTAACACTTTTCTCACAGCCACCTGTGAGCAAAACTTAGAAAATGTACTACAAAAATAGCTGCATGAGGCCATTTTGGTTTCATGGTTTCTGTTTGTTTTGCTTGTTTTAAATCAGATTAACTTTGCTGCAACTCTATCTAATAACCTGGCAACATCACAATCAGTCTAAATAATATCAATTGGTCAATAAAAAGAAATCATTGTTTTCCTTTCAAAGACACTAAGGTAAGTGTTACAGTTTAGATATGGGGTGTCCCCCCACAAGCTTATGTGGGAGACAATGCAAAAATGTTCAGAGGTGAACCTTTTTTTCATGTATTTTTTGACTTTTCGTATTTCTTCTTCTGTGAAGTGACTATTCACTTCCTTTGCTCATTTACTGGTTGGGTTATTTGTTTTCTTGGTGTTAAGTTTTTTTGAGTTCTTTGTACATCCTGGAGATTTGTGCTTTGAGATGCAGTGATAAAGATTTTCTTCCATTCTGTAGGCTCTCTGTTCATGTTCTTGATTGTTTCCTTTGCTGTGACGAAGCTTTTCAGTTTGATGCCTTTTCATTTACTGGTTATACTTTTATTATTCTTCGTTATTCTTGGTTATACTTTTTGTGTTTTAGGAGTCTCATTGAGGAAGTTCATTCCTGAGCCTCCATGATGGAATGTAGGGTCTACTTTTTCTCTGAGTAGGTGCAGGATCTCTTGCCTAATGCCAAGGTCCTTGATCCACTTTGAGTTGAGTTTTGTACAGGGTGAAATTTAGGGGTTCAATTTCAATCTACTACATATGGATTTTCAGTTTTCCCAGCATGATTTGTTGAAGAGGCTATCTTTTCTCCAATGTATGTTTATAGTGCCTTTGATTAGTATTAAATAACTATTTATGTCTCTGGATCTTCTGTTCATTGGTCTTCAGTTCTATTTTTGTGCCATTTTTGTTACTATAACTCTGTAGTATAACTTATGTTCTGGTATTGTGATGCCTCCTGCAATTCTTTTCTTGTTAAGGATTGTTTTGCCTATTCTGGACCTCTTATTTTTCCAAATGAATTCCATAACTGCTTTTCTATTTCTGTGAAGAACATCATTGAAATTTTAATAAAAATTGCATCAAATCTTTTTAGTGCTTTTGATTGTATGGTCATTTTGACAATGTTAATTCTACCCATCCAAGAACATGGGAGGTTCTTCCTTTTTCTTAGGTCCTCTTCAATTTATAGCAGTTCAATTCACAATGACCAAGCTATGGAACCATCCTTGATTCCCTTCAATAAATGAATGGATAAAGGAAATGTGGTGTATATATATATACAATGAAACATTATTCAGCCATAAAGAAAAATGAAATGATGGCATTTGCCAGTAAATGAATCAAACTGGAGAATATCATGCTAAATGAAATAAGCCAGACCCAAAAACCCAAAGTCTAAATGTTTTTTTATATGTGGATGCTAACCCATAACAAGGGAGTGTATGGAGGGGAAGTGTAGAAATTCATGGGATTAGACAAATGGGAATAAAGGGAAGGGAGGGAGGATAGGAATAGGAGAGATAGTAGAATGAATCAGACATAACTTTCCTATGCTCATACATGATCGTTGTAACTCCATATCATTTTCATGAATGGGATCAAACTTGTAATGGGTTGTACTCCATGTATGTATAATATGTCAGTATACACCCTACTGTCATGTATATCTAAAAACAACAGATTTAAAGAAAAAAGAATGTTCAGAGTGACCTAATTAGGTTATGACAAATGCAAACTAATCAATTGCTTAATCCACTGACAGGGATTAAGTGGGTGATAACTGTCAGCAGGTATGGTGTGGTGGAGGAGGTTAATCACTGTGGCTGTGCCTGTGGGGTTTATATTTTGGTCCTGGCAGGTGGAGATTTCTCTCTCTGCTTCCCTGTTACCACATCCTGAGCTGCTTTCCACCATAATGTTCTGCCTCAACCTGGGCCCAGAGTAATAGAGTCATTCATCTATGAACTGAGTCTTTTGAAACCATGAACACTAAATAAACTTTTTCTCCTCTAAAATTGTCTTGGTCTTTCGGTCATAGAAACAAACAAACAAAAAAAGACTGACCAAAACAAAATGAATAATGCAGTTCAGGACAGAATTTAGAATCTGACAAACTACTTTCAAACTATAGAACCATTGGAGCAACCATAACAAAGAATCTGGGTGTGGACAACAGCGGAAACTAGGAGTGGGAATCAATGTACCAGAAAGGAAACAAGGAAGATCATTGGTACTGAAGTCTAGAGATGAAAAGGAGTGAGGAAGCCCAAAGTGAAGAGATGAGAACAGAAAGAGGGGAATCAGGAGCAGGTCTGGTGGCTGAAAGCCCTGTGTTCCCAGGTGACTCTCATCCCCTAGACTGCTATTTAATTTCTAACTACTAAGAAACACAGAGCTCGGTAAAAAAAATTTCAGAATATAAAGTAGAAACAATAGCACAGTAGCATCATTTTTTTATACTTATATTTCCAAAGATTTTTAGAAAATCTTTGTATTACCATTACCAGTATTACCATTTTAGCAATATTTGTATTCATTTTTCTAAATTACCTATTTCATCACATCTTAAATAAATCCATAAATAAGCAAGTATTTGTAAAGGACTTCCTACATACATAAAACCACAATAGATATTAGGAAGAATATAAAAAGGGATTATGAAAAAATTCTTACCATTAGGAAATCACAGGTATTGAAAAATAGGAACTCAGTTAATTACGTGATGCTGATTGAAACGCAGTAGGAAATACTAGAAATATTTTATTTGTTTTGGTATGATAGTTTTCTTGTATGATTTAGAACTGGGTCTCAGTGAGTAGGCATGGCACAAAGTGAATGCAAATCAAATGAGCATATGCAAAAGCAGCCTTGTAGCAAAACTGAAAGATGTAAGTCTTATTTCTCATACTACTCTATGAATGGAACGTCATGAATTTCTTTGATGGGTCATAGATGTGCATCTAAGTAAGGTAAGGTCTTCCACTATCTGGAAGGTTGTATTCTTCCAAAGAGAGACACATGAACTTGGTGAAGCTCATGATTGCCTCTTAGCCAGGTCAGCAGTGTCAACTCTGTCATAATCACATGAGGAAAGTAAATCACTTACTCTTAAAATAGACCTCTTGAGAAATTCCCCAAGGCTGAAGAGATAGGAAGGAGGTGGATCTCCTGGGAATTAGGTGGGAAGTGTTTGAGTAATGAGTGTGTTTTTAATATTACTTGAAAGTCAGACCTAGGAGTTGAGATGACATAAGAACCCTCTCTCCTCTAACCCCAAAATAAAAGAGAAACAAATAAAATAAGTTTTTAAATAAAGAGAAAGTCAGACTTGTATGTGGCATGATACCAGTGGGTTGGTCTCTGTTGATTCCATTATTGATTGGGTTCTTTGTATTTTTGGTGTAAAGTTTTGTAAGTTCTTTATAAGTTTTGGAGATTAGTAGTGCTCTATCTGAAGTGTGTAGGTGGAAAAGATTTTCTCCCACTCCGTAGGCTCTCTTTTCACATTATTGATTATATCCTTTGCTGAGAGATGATACATAACGGGGTGGGTATAATATAATATAAAGCTGCTCCCCCGCCTTTACGCTGCAGTCACTTCCCTGCTTCCCAACTTACAACCTAGCTTGTCAGTCTGTGAACATCCTAGCTAGCTATTGGTTCATCAGTCACCTTGCAAGTATCTTCCTCCATTATTGGTCCCCTGTTAGCCCATGGAATTCGACTGCTTAAGAATAGCTACCCCTCATTTTCACTCTCTCCTCCTGGATTTTACTCCATCTCTTGCTCACGCTCTCTCTCTCTCTTATCCTCTCATTTTCTCTCTTACCCTGCACAGGGAGACACTCTGCTTGTTTGCTTAATAAACTCTCTTATGTGAGTTCCTGCATCTGGAGTGGTTTCTGGGTTCCTACAGTTGGGGGGTGGGAGGTGAGAAAAGAATGGCGGAGGGAAATGAGAGGTAGGAGGGGGGCGGGACATGAAAGATGGTGGAATGAGACAGACATATTACCCTATGTACGTGTTCAGTGACATGAATGGTATGAATCTAGATCCTGCACAACCACAGAAATGGAAAGATGTACCCTGTTTGTGTACAATGAATCAAAATGCAATCTGTGAAAATAAAACAAATTTAAAAATAAAAATCAATTAAAACATTAAATATTTTATCCCCTCAAAAATGTTTATGGAAATTGGACAATATTACATATATAAACAGGTGATAACTGTTGTTGTAAATAAGGTGGAGGTGGGATGTGTGGGTGTTGGTTGGATGCACACTTCAGATGCCCTCTCTCATCAATATCCCTCCTTCCATGATAGAGGCCAGGGGCACATGAGTGGGTTTGCTTAGAGTGCCTACAAGGCTGGATTTGAAAACAACTGACTACAACTCCAGAGAATCGGTTCCACCTCTTTTTATTCAAAACTGCCAAATACCCACATAAAGTGTTTACTCAAATTCTTCCTCTTATTCATTTGTTATCCCTTCCCCTCCTTTCTGGGCTATCCTTCCTTCAAGAATCACGATCCTTCTCCTGTATGAACCTGGGGCCATAGAAATACTCTGTGACCAATTTTTCCTATTATACCTATATTTGCCTGCATGTGGTTCATTTGGAAATTGTGTGACACTGAATTGATAATGTAAAGATGATTGATTGGTGATAGATCGATAGACCCTATATCTATGCATTTAATTTCTGATTACTTTGAATGTTGGTACTACACTTCTTACCTCTTGGTAAACATAAGATTCAAAAAAGTGGCATGATATAAGAAGTATCATTTACAGTAGTAGTGTTATTAATTAAGATTATATCAGTAGCAATGGCTGTTTTTTTTTTAAAGAGAAAATACCAGCAAGTAAGAATGTGTAGATATAATATTTACCTATGTGAGGAGTATGCAGTGGTATCTAAGGGTACAGTGTGCAGATATTTACTGCACATGACCACCTACTCATATAATAAAATATCCAGCTGGGCATGGATGCTTGCCTGTATTCCCAGCAGCTCAGGAGGTTGAGACAGGAGGATTGAGAGTTCAAACCCAGTCTCAACAATTAGCTAGGCCCTAAGAAACTCAATGAGACCCTGTATCTAAATAAAATACAAAAAAAATGGAGAGTGGTGGTGCTGGGGATGTGCCTCAGTGGTTAAGTTCCTATGAGTTCAATTCTAAGTTCCAAAATAAATAAATGAATAAATAAATAAAATATCCAAGTGAAGAAACTTTGTGTAGTTGTAGTTGAAAGCAAAGAAGGAAAACCTGAAAAAAAATCATCAAAGACCATAGTTTTGAAAGGATGCTGTTTTACATTTCTCAAATTGATTGTCTTTTAATTAGTGAGTAGTGCTGGAAAGGGTGCTATTGAAAGAAGTGATCTTATATATCATAAGTTGGAGTGCAAAACTGTTTGGAAGACTCTTGGTAATATGCACCTAGAGCCTCAGGAATAGTGCCATTTCCAGAACCTGAAATTCTATTTCTAAAACTTATACAATGGAAATAAAGATACAGACATATGTTTAAATGCAAAGATGGTAGAGTAACATTATTCATATCAGTGATAAAATGATTTAAATATCTAACAATAGGGAAATTATAAATTATGATACATCTGGTTAATAAAATATCATGAACCTAATAAATATTTACTAGAGAATCTTAATGATTCAGAAACAAGTTCATAATAAACCAGAAAGTGATAAAGCTGAATAATAAATATTTATTTGGCATGCTCATCAGTATATAAAATAAAAATTGGAAGTAAATGAAAATATTAACTGTGATCACCTACAGGCAATAGGATTCTGTTTCTTTATCTTTTCCATACGTTTCATTTTTTTATGTAATTGGAGTGCATGTATTTCCACCAACACATTTTTTTAAGTGAAATCTATACTTATACACCAACATCTAAGGTAGAGTTAAGGTTCTCCTTCAATACATGGTTACTCCTCAAACGATAAATCAAATGATACTTGGAAAGGACAGCAAGACCTTGACAGTGACCCACAGGAGAGGACCTGAAGAGCACTGTGGTTGTGCTCTGCCCTCTCCTGGGAGGGGAGACAAAGCCAGCCCAACCTTCTGGGCCAGGCTGGACCAGGTGCTGTGCCAGGGACTATGGGGTCTTGTCAGGCTGGCCAAGAAGCTGGAGTTTCTCGAAAGCTCTTTGATCCCGAACAAGTACCACCTAAGTCAAAAACAGCTGAGAAAGAAATGCATGTGGCCTTTCCAATAACCAGATACAAAACTGAAAAACATTTTCTAAACTCGTAGTAATAAAAAAAAATACGTTTCCATTTGCCATTTTAAAAGAAAGGCTTAAGCATTAGTTTTCTTTAAAGAAAAGTGTGCTGAATATTTGTTGGTAAGAACATGATGATCAGAATAGATCAGTGTATAGAAAAATATTAACAATGTATTAGGGTAATTAATTAATGATAGTAATGAAATATTACCTGGTACATTTTGGTTAACTCTGTGATGTTTGTGGTATTTATTAGCCTTTCAACAATGATTTGTTTTGGTTTTCTTCTCTCATTCAAAATTATCTTTTCCTAGGTTATCTGCAGATTTTATCTGTAAATTTAATTTTTTTTTTTTTTTTAAAGATGGTTTTTCAAAGAATGAACATAGGCATCAGGCCCCTTCCGGAATTCATGCCAACAACAGAAATGCGGAAGTTCAGGACAAAGGTCAGACACCTCAGACTGTTATTTACACAAATGTAGCTTGAGTCAGAGCTGGGGTAGACCTAAGGCAAGGCGCTGGGGTCATTGGTCAAAAGAAATCAAGGCATCCTCTTTTCTGAAAGGGGTTTAAAAGCTTTCTCCCTCAATTCCCTAATCACCATGTAGGTAAATATACTATTTATTTCTATATATTCTACTTAAAGAATATTTACATGCTACATTACATACTATATACTGTTGTTTTGTTTTGTTTTTGAAATCCTTTTTCTTTTGTCTCTTTTTTTATCAGTACTGGGGACTGAACCCTAACCCTAATCCTAAAAAGTCTACACTTTTAAATAAAGGGAATCATGTTTACTCTTCTGCAGCTCCGGGGAGGTGGGCAGCAGGGATGATTTGTGGAAAGAAGTACTCTTAGAGTCACATTTTAGGCATCAGGTCTGCCTTCTTTCAGGAATATTTTCCCACACTTTTAAAATAGGTGCATTATAGTTGTACTCATTGGTGGAATGTGTTCTTGCATATCCGTACAGTGCACAAATTATAACAATATAATTGGGCCAATATCGTGCATTCCCAGCACTTTCCCCCTCTCTTCCCTCCACCCACCCCTGGTTCCTTTCTGCTCTTCTACTGATCTCTCTTAGATTTTCATGAGATGCTCCGTACCCCACCTCTCTTTATTCTTTTTCCTCTCCAGCTTCCACATATGAGAAAAGAAAACATATGACCCTTGACCTTCTGAGTTTGGCTTATTTCATGTAACATAATGGTCTCAAGTTCCATCCATTTTCCTGCAAATGACATAATTTCATTTTTTTAAATGAATAAATCTTCATTGTATAGCCTAGCATGGTGGTGCATGCCTGTAATCCCAGCAGCTTGGGAAGCTGAGGCAAGACGATTGCAAGTTCAAAGTCAGTCTTAGCAACATAGCAAGGCCCTTAAGCAAATTATCAAGATCCTGTCTCAAAATCATAATAATAATAATAGTAATGACGATAATAATGGCCATAGAGGTGGCTCGTCACCCCTGAGTTCAATCCATGATACCAAAAAATAAAAAATAAAGCCAACAACAAAAAAAATCTCCTTTTGTGCATATATACAACATTTTCTTTAATTGATGTATTCATGGACAGGTTGGTTCCATGGTTTGCGTATTTTGAAGTGTGCTGCTATGAACATGGGTATGCATGTATCATATTGACTTTAGTTCTTTAGGATAAATACCAAGGAGTGCTACAGCTGGGTCATATGGTGGTTCCATGCCTAGTCTTTCCACACTGATTGTACTAATTTACAATTTCTACAACAATGTAAAAGCGTTTCTTTTTCTCCACATTCTCCTGCATTTATCATTGTTTGTATTCTTGATGACTGCCTTTCTAGCAGACACGAAGTCTCAATTTCATTTTGATTTGCATTTTCCTAATTGCTAATGATGTTGAACATTTTTTCATACATTTGTTTGCCCTTTGCATTTCTTCTTTTGAGAGCAATATGCTTAATTCATTTGCCCATTTACTAATCATGTCATTGGGTTTTTTGGTGTTAAGCTTTTTGAGTTCTTGATATATTTTGGAAATCTTGTTGCTAGGATTAGGTAGCTAGGATTTTCTCCCATTCTGTAAATTCTGTATACACATTCTTCATTGTTTCCTTTGCTGTGCAGAAGCTTTGTAATTTGATATGATCACATTTACTAACTTTTGACATTATTTTCTGAGCTTTAGGGATCCTATTGAGAAAGTTGTCTGTACCCAAATACTGTAGTGTTGACCCTAAGTTTTCTTCCAGGAGTTGAATAGTTTCTAGTTTAATTCCTAACTCTTGGACCCATTATGAGTTGACTTTGTGCAGGGTGAGAGATAAGGGTTTAGTCTCATTCTTCTACATATAGATAACAAGTTTTCCCAGCACCATTTGTTAAAAAGGCTGTCTTTACTCCAATGTATATTTTTGGCACCTCTCTCAAGGAGTTGATAGATGCCTGTAGATGTCTGGGTTTGTCTCTGTGTCTTCTAATCTCTACCATTGGTCAATGTGTCTATTTTATACCAGTTTTTGTCTTCACAGCTGTGTATAGGATGATTTGAAGTCAGGTATTGTGATGCCTCCACAGTGCTTTTTTGGTTTAAAATTGCTTTGTATATTCTGGGTCACATTTTCTTCCAAATTACTTCTGTGACTATTTTTTCCCTAGTTCTATGAAGAATTTCATTGGTATTTTGATGGGGATTGCATCTGTGTATTGCTTTTGGTAGTGTGACCATTTTAACAATATTAATTCTGCTTATCCATGAACATGGGAGATCTTTCCATCTTCTGAGGTCTCATTCAGTTTTCTTTTTTTTTCTTTACTGTTTTATAGTTTACATTGGAGAGGTCTTTATCTCCTTGGTTAAATTTATTACTAGATATTTTTAGGCTTTTGTGAGTGGAATTGCTTTCCTGGCTTCTTTCTTAGCATATCCATTATGGGCATATAGGAAAGCTATTGACTTTTGTATGTTGACTTTGTAACCTGCCACTTTGCTAAATTTGTTTATTAGATCTAGCAGTCCTCTGGTGGAACTTTTGGATTGTCTAAGGGATGGTATCATTAGTAAACACTGACAATTTGACTTCTTTTTTTTCATATTTTTGTACCTTTTATTTCCTTCTCTTGCCTGATTGTTCTGGCTAGAATTTCTAGCACTATATAAATGGGAGTGATGAGAGTAGATTTTATTCCAGATTGTAAAATAAATGCTTTCACCATTTCCCATTTACTCTGAAGTTAGTTTTGTTTTTTTCATATATAACCTAACTGATGTTGAGGCAGATTCATCCTATTCGTATTTTCTTCAGTGTTTTTATCATGAATGTCTGATAAATTTTGTCAAAATCTTTCTCTGCATCTAAAGAGATGACTAAGTGATTTTGTCCTTAATTCCATTTATGTTTTGAATTAAATTTATTGATTTGTATTTGTTAAGCTGTTCTTGCACCTCTGGGATAAAACCAACTTGCTCATCATGTACAATCTTCTTAATGTGTTACCAAATATGATTTATTAATTTTATTTTATTAAGGATTTTATTAAGGATTTTTGCCTCTAAGTTTTTCAGGGATATTGGTCTGTGTTTTTCTTTCCTTGATGTGACCTCATCTGGTTTTTCTATGAGCATATACTCATACTCATAGCAAATACTGGCTTCATAGAATTAATTTGACATTGTTCTCTCCCTTCTATTTCATGGAATAATTTGGGGAGCATTAGCACTATTTCTTCTCTAAAGATATGATTGAATTCAGATGAGAATCCATCTGGTCCTGGACTTTTCTTTGTTGGAAGGTTTTTTTATTACTGCTTTTATTTCATTACTATAAGTCTTTTTAGGTTTTCTATGTCTTCTTTTTTTATTTTTTTAAGAATCTATTTATTTTTATTCAATGTAAACAAATGGGGTAAAACTTATTTCTCTGACTGTACATGAAGTAGAAACATACCATTTGTGTAATCATGCATGTACGTAGGGTAGGGTAATGATGTTTGTCTCAATCTGTTACTTAGGCAGATTGCATGTGTCTAGAATTGTATCCACTGCTTTAACATTTTCCAAATTATTGGAGAATAAATTTTCAAAATTGTCTCTAATGATCCACTGGATTTCTGTGATGTCTGTGCTGATTTCTCTTTTCTAACATCTAATTTTATTAATTTTTAAATTCTCTCTTGTTCATTTGATTAGTTTAAGATTGATAAAGTCTTGTTTGTCTTTCCAAAGAAAAAAATCTTCATTTTATAGATCCTTCAAATTGTTTTTTATTCTCAATTTCATTGATTTTGACTCTGGTCTTAATTATTTCCTTCCTTCTGTAGGTTTTGGAAATGGTTTGTTCTTCTTTTTCAAGAGTCTTGAGAGGGTGGAGTTGTAGCTTAGTGGTGGAGCTCTTGTCTAGCATGTGTGAGGCACTGGGTTTGATTCTCAGCACCACATATGCACAAATAAAGATCCATTGACAACTGAAAAACTATTTTAAAAAAAAGAGTCTCGAGATACACCAGAAGATTGATTAACTGTGATCTTTCTGATTTTATCATGTAGGCATTTATATGATTGAGAGCCCCTCCTAGGTGTGGTATGTATGCACTGGTTTTGTATTAATTCTCTATTTTTGCTGTAGCAGCAGACATCTGTGATGGGGAACTGAGGGCCCACCCCTAGCCATTCCTACTAGGGACCTCGTCATTAGTTTGGGTTTTTATCTCTTCTATTTTTTGTATTAAAGTATAATTGAATCTCATTAATTTAGAATAAGGTGTGCTGTGTTTGGCTGAGTGTAGTTCAGCAGCAAATTCTCTACCTTATGAACTTGTAGTGTCCCTGTAGGTTCCCAGCAGTGCATAGAGTAGGGGGAAGCAAACAACAGCAACGACCAAAGCAAACATTACCATAAATACGTGATTCTTACTATGACATCTACATTAATTACCACAAAAAACAGAAATGGTGGTTTCAGCAATTGTCAATAGCAAAAACAATAAATAACCATAAACTGTATCTGGCATTAAAGCAAACAGCAGGTATCTGCTATGTTATCCAGAGCAGTAATATTTGCAACAGCATGAATGGTGGGGGCAGGAGCTATGTAAACCATGTTCTAAAAAAATGGTAAAAACACAGTGCATTAAAATAAAAGAAAATGTTATATAAAGGTAGATGAGAGTTTAGAAGACTCAAAATGTGAACAGAGAGAAAGCAGACAGACATAGTAAGTGATGGTTAAGAGGGAGGAAAAAAGAAAGGACAAAGTAGAGGAAGAATGAGAGAAAAAGATAAATTGGCTATTAGCAGGAGAAGGAAATTGAGGAAGAGAAATAATAGAAACAGAGAAAAACAAAACCAAAATAAACAAATTCTCAAAAATAAAATCCCTAATTCTTAAAAGACAAGGCCAGGAACAATAACTACATTTTTAAAATGCTAAAAATGAGGAAAAAAATGAAACAAATCATATATATGTCCATGAACCAATTATCACAGCAAGAACTTACACAAATAAAATGGAAAATATAAAAGATTCTTAATGAAAATGAAGTAATTATCTCCACTGAAATAGTCAAAATAATTGGTGAGAATAGATGGTCACTATGCCTAACAGTTCTTCTTTCCATTTCTTGGGCTACATACAGAGTGGGGGGTGGGGCACAAGGGCTGGGGCTCTTTAATTCCTTCCCTTTTTTCTGTTTCTCACCCAGGTTCAAGTTAGAGTGACCTGAGACTGAACCTGTTTGAAATAACTTTTTCAGTTTCCCTTCTAACCAGAATAAGGTCTATGGAATGGGAAGTACTACTGATGGGAATTTTTGTGCAGAGACAAGATGCCCCAGGAGGGGCTGCTGCAGAGTTCTATTAGGTAAGTTCCAGCAGTTGGAGCTTAGGTCTAATCGGGCCTTAGGGGCTTTATTGGGTGATAGCTTCTCTGGAGAGATTAGATCAACACACAACTAGGACCTAGCAGCTGCCAATCTCTGCTTGGGAGTATAGATCTCAGGAATCACCCAAGCATTGAACTCTTGGGACAGAGGAGCCAACCCCCTGCATAATCTCTTTCCCAGGAACACAGACCTGCTAGACTCAGTCCCTGAGTGTATTCACATCCACCTGTTCAGAATCCTGACTTGTTTCTGCTGGTCACTTGAGAAATCAGACTCAAGGAAAAGCCAGTCAGGCTCGCCCTTCTTTTTCTGCCTGGGTACAATCTTGCCTGTTTCACTTACATTTTGCTAGGTACACCCTTGACCACACAGTAGCTGCTTGCTGGGAGAGTATGGCAATGCATGCTATGGCCTCTGGGCTCCCAGAGCAGCAGCAGCAGCTGCAGTGTGGCTACCTCAAGATGGCTGCCATCTCAGCTCTCCATGGCTAGCTGAGAAAAGGAGCAGCTTTTAAACACCAGTTCAGAGTGAAGCCTGTGAATAAGGGAGTTGGGACTGCTTTCCTGATCTACAGGTTTTTCCATACCAAATATGTTCACTGTGTTTCTCCCTCTGCGTCATCCCTCCCCTCCACAGTAAACCAGTGCCACTGCTACAGCCACACCAACTTGGCTCCAGTACTCTTTCTTCTTTGTCCAAGGAACCCAAACTTCTGAGACTCTAAGACACTCTAACTGTCCAATATCAAATTTTAGTGAAATTCCTCTTTAACCCACCTTACTGAGAAGCTGTACTCCTACTGCATGAATCCCAAGTCACAGAGCAACTGGAAATGCAGCCATCCTCTACACTGCCATCTTGAATCTTATTTCAGGATTTAAAAATTATTCATCAATAGAATTTATTTTCTTGGGTTATTACTATTTACCTTGTGAAGAATTATGATCATAGTATTTTTGCTAAAGATCACATTCCTGTATACTCATTTAAAAATTTCGTAATCTCTCAATGCAAAGAAGTGCAACAAACATCAAGAAAATATGCTAGACATTTGTTAAGCCTCCGGGTGCATAACATTGGGGATGATAAATATTATAGCATAGAGAAAATAAAATAAGTCATGCAGACTTGCAGAATATCAAATTTGTCAAATACATAATGGCAGGAATTTGACGATGAGGCATCACAAACTGTGGCCTGACTCAAATTTCCTCAAAAGATTTTCATGTGAATCATGTGGGATATAGTATGTGAACTGATTAAGGGAAACTATAGTTTATTGTAGAGAGTCAGAAGTTGGAGACATTTATATCAACTCAAAACATTGCACATTAGACTTTTTGGCTCATCATTTCTCAAAGGCACCATTTTCAGTACTTTGTATTTTTCTGCCTTTCATATGCTGTCTTTGAGTGTAACAGGGTCAAACTTGGGAGAGCACAATACATTTTGGAGCTTCTAAGTCATAATTAGGAGTAATGCAGATCACTAATTAATTGATTAATTAAATACTTAACATGTAGATGTATCTAATTTTCTAAAATAGCGTCCCATCATTGCATTTCCAGCATCCTCAGAACCTACTACATCAACAAATTCACTAACCTTCCCAGTGCATTCAGAATTTGTTATTAATGACTGGTAATTATTCTTTAGTATTATAAGGATGAAATGAATTATATCTAAAGCAGTTAGTTCCATGCCTAATAAACAGTTGTACTACATATGCACATGTGCATATATTTGTATATATGTATATGTGATATGCATGTACATATATATGCATATGTGCAAATATATTAGACTAATAACTGCTTCCTTTTGCATTTTTCACAGGATATTTTAGTAATAAGTTAATGAATTTTAACAAAAGCGATATTTGGGGGTGGGAATCAAAATCTTTTTCTGATGCTCTTATATTAGGTGGCTGGTAACTCACTGCACTAGAGGGTTTGGCCAACATAAATAATTGTATTACCATTAACATATTTATTTAAATCCTAGTCTGTGCCAGACACTGCATTATATCCAGTGTCACCAAGCATCCTTTCAGGAAGTTACAATGCTTGACTGATATATTTTTTCATTCTATTTTTCAGATAAAGGCATAATCTTGTCCTTGTAAAGCTCTCATTTTGCACAATATGTATATCAATGCTCACTCTCTTTTGTAATACAGAGGTCCTATAAGAAACGCTCCTATTAACATGCAAAGAGAGTGTCTCCTTCCAATGCCATGATAACATCAGCAAATTTCAGAAGCATCAGGCAGCTAAAGCTAGAGAATTGATTAACTCTCTTACAAAGTGGTTCTAATTCAACTAATTAGATGTTGAATGGGTGTTAAAGTTCGGCTCCAGTGATTTATTACTTTCCTTGGGAACTCTACCTATCTCATTTAAAGTTCCTAAAACTTAAAATGGTCCATACAAGTACTTGCAACCATAAGGCCTCATTGTATTGAAAATTCTATTAAAACTCTCCTATATATGCAGGGAACTATTTGCTAAATTCAAAGCTTACTAAGCAAAACAGGCAGACCTGTGGTCTTGGCCCATTAATTTATTGTCATTTGGAGAGTCCATTTTTGCTGTCATTTATCATTAAACACCAGGACCTTGACCCATATTAAATTGTGACTTAAAAATAGAGAGCATACAGCACTCTGCATGGATGAAGGACTCTAGAGAATAGACTTTCAAGTTTCCACACTAAAAATGTCTTTGGGTCAGTAATCACTGTGAAGTAGCAAAAGAGAAGCAATCTTCTGGCTGCTTCTTTTTTCATGTTCAAATATTTTAATAGCAGTATGAGTTGGTCATTGAAGAAAACAGATATCAGGTACGGATTTATTATCAATAACACATCCTAAAAATAAATCATTTTAATCCACGTTTCCTATGTGCCAGAAGATATGCTGAACCCTTATAAGTATTTTTATTCATTGAAACCTTACATTAACTCTTTGTGACAGATATTATTATCCTCTTTTACAGAATAAAAGAGGTGAAATTCAAAGAATCTAGTAAGCAAAGGATCAGATTCTTTGAATTATATCTAAGCAAACTGCACATATTTTTAAATAACTTGATATGAGCACCTCCTCTTCAGGAGTCTTGGTCACAGCTGAGAGTTGAACTCTGGGAAAAGAAAGGAATCTGAATTGGAATCCTAAACATAAACTGCTGTCCTAAGGTCAGGGTGTCCATGCCATTTCCACTGAAGGTTCATATAAAATTGCCACAAGCACTGACTATGTATTTAAAGAAGGAGTCAAATTTGCATAATTTCTACTGTTACCATTACTTCCAGGTTCTCCTACTTCTTTGGACTTTCCTTTAGATTCTTGCTTCTATTTATATTGTGTGTCTCTCACCTCATCTATGAAAGATACTCTTATGTATTCTTGATTTCTAGGGCCAATATAAATAACTCATTTTGGTGCCAAGTCACGATACTTGATATTGTCTTTTTATTTGTTGAATTATATGACTTTTTTATATGATCGAAACTAAGCTTCTATAATAAATTTCCGAAAATGCAGTGATTGAAAAAAGATGAAAGTTTGAGGAATTTCTTTCATTTTGTACACCTGACTTTTATTTCTGGGTTTATTTCCTGGATATCAGAAAACAGAAATTGAGGGCAAGTAGCTTCTCTTTGAAGATACTATCCAGAAAGGAACATATCACTTTGGCTTATATGTAAAACTGAGAGCAAGGGAGTCTGGAGAATGGAATCTCAAATTACTATTCATATACATATATATATATATATAAAATATATATTCACAAATATATATATTCACATATGAATTACTATTCATATATATATCAAATATATATATATTCACATATATATTCACATATTCAAATATATATATCATATATATATTCACATATATAAAAAATACAAGACTTAGGGTTTTAGTCCTAAAATAAGTAAAACATGAATGCTGACATCAGTTGACTTTATCTTTCATGTGACTCATACATTGCAGTTGCAGGCAAGAGGTATTCTTTGCCATTTTTTGTTTCATATCCTCGTAGGACCATTGTGTGTTTACTAATAAACTTCTTTAGCCTACGTCTCCAAATTTAAAAAAATAGTAATTATTAAAAATTTTACCAAGAAAATCACAATATTGATCAATGTGTTCAAGTTGATGAGTCAGAAGCCAATGTAATGGTCAGAGTAAGACAAAAGGCCAGACCAGAAGAAATGAACATAGAACTAAAGTACTTACACAGGTATACATATTGAATCACTCTGGTATTTAGAAGTTTCTTGGATTTTTAAAAGGATGACTAGATGACAATTTGGCCTACACAATTATCTGTTGGTTTAGCTGGTTGTTCTGTTCTTATTTGTCCTTGTAAAAATTTATATTTGGCACACAGACTACTTCACACAGGCTGTGAAATTATACAGTAGCAGAGAGGTAATATGATTTACTAGAAAATAATGCTAATGACCCAAAATAGAATTTCAGTTCTTAATGGGAATGCATTGCTTCTGCAAGAGCTTTGCCACAAAAACTAGCCACATGCCATTCAAGTGCAGTCCTTTTGTTCTAGATCCTAGTTTCTCCCTTCTAATTTTCAAAGGCTCTTCTTTCAATATTATAATCTAATCTGAACACAGCAAGCCCAATGGGAAGTAAATGGAAAATATTTTGTTTCTGCCGAAACAGCAGATTTCATTCCCATCGGTCATTGCAGCATTGCTGCTGAACCGTATGAGGCCCATGGTCAACTGAATTCCCCATGTAATTCTTATAATTTTTCCAAAAACATAGAAAACAATCTTTTGTATCTGTGACGATAATTTTTTTCAAACTAAATTGAGTATACTACTTTCATCTTTTATATTTCATAGCCTAACATCCCCCCAGCTCATTCAGAGACACTTATACATGTGGTTCTCTTTACTGAAATGTCTTCTTTTTTTTTCAATCAGATCTCAACTTACTTCCTACTTACACTTTGAACTCCAGTTCAAGTATACCTTTCCCTTCATAGACTTGTATCACCTGACTCCAAGTAATGGGTATAAACATTGTTGAATTACATTCAGTCTGAAATTAAATAATTGCAAAGCATTGCCACAATTTTCTTAAAATATATACATTCTGCTAAATCATAGTAAGAATTAAACCATAAGGAATGAGTTAGAATTTATAGCATACTGAAACAGTTGTTGAAGGGAAGTGTTCTCTTGAGCTATATTCAGGTAATATGGGATCTAATAATCAAGGAAAACAAACAAAAAAACTTTTTAAAAATGATTATCATTATGACATCACCAGAAGAAGACATTTGTAAATCAGAAATAATTTTATAACATATGTGTATTGATAGACCATTCTGTAACTTATCACTCTTACTTTGGGAGGCAACAGAAACAAGGGAACCAGCAATTAATTGAATCTTCAGATGTTCTAAGCAATTAGCCAGGCATTTTATTGTACATTGATTAAATTAGACTGTTATTCATCAACTAAAAGGGAAAAATTGAGAGGAAGAGAAGCCATGTAACTTTCTGTTGTAGATGGGTCTTCCTGAAAGCCAACTACAAGTCAGAGATTAGCATGCAAGCAGTTTCTAAATTCAACATTTTGGGCAGAAGATAAGGAAACAGAATTGGGAAAAAGAATTTATGCTCCAATATTGCTTCAATAGGATTCAGTCAACTGTGGAGAACTCTGAAGTTGGATGATCCTTGAGATATGTCTCAATTTGAGTTAGGGAGTTAGGTAATTTTACCACTACTTTGACTAGTCATTTGATGCAAAATTTCAGGAAAAATGGTTGTGGCCTTCCATGAAGTTAATTCTTATTATCCAAGGGAAATTACTAGAAAGGGCTGACAGCTGAGAGCTTCAATTGACAGATTTCCTAGCTGCTGTACTAATGAGACATCTGACCAATGCAGCACCATACCCAGGACAGTGCATCCACTGGGCTGCTCCAATACACTTAATCCAGACAAATCCTATGAGCAGTTTTCTTGGAACTCCCTCAGCCAGCCTCTTTTCTTCGTGAGTTTCTTATAATAGTAGGGGTAGTAACTTGAACTAAAGGTCTTGCTGCTGCTGGTAGTCTTACGGACAAAACTAATTAAACTTCTTATTTGAACTAATATAACCTTCTCATTATATCCATTCCAGTTTGTACTTAAACTTGACTACTCTTACTGCTTAGCTGTATTTCCTAATTAGATCATCCAAATTCTCATTCAGAGGGGAATTTATGACATTTCAGGACTCTACTCTCATACTTCCCCATTTTCTATCAAACTTGGTCAAAAGAGTAATGAGAAATTCCCTAGTAGATCCCTGAAGTAGCAAACATATTCCTTTCTGTCTCATTCACATAGTATCAACAGTGTCTCTTGTGATGATCAGTCAATACCTTGCCAAGAAGGTTATTTTTCTTCTTGCTTCCTTGTGTTGTGGCATAAGGATTCAAGGTATCCAGATGAAAGGCTGTTTCAAGTTCAATTTGACATTTGCCAAGACTCTCAGTAAAAGTGTTCTTTCCTTGGAAACTCTGACTTTTGAGCTTGAAGAGCCCAGAGGTTTTGGTAAAGAAAAGGAAATCCCCAAGAGTCATTTGAATGGACCATCAGAGCCTTGCCACTTTCAGAGGTTCACCAAACCATATATTATACTTATGGTGCAAAGTAATGATTATTAATTTAGTGTGTATGTGCTTCCAAGAGGCTATTGCTTCATCTTTACAGAACGTTGTCCCTGAACTGGAGCTCAGCTGCACCAACAATAGATCATCAGATTTTTCTTACAGATTCACCCCTCCTGGGTTACAGGTATGATGGGACTACAGAATTTCATGGAGATGCATACATTGCTTTACTTCCTTTGCTCTAAAAAATGAGTCCATTTGACATAATATATTCAGAATGTCATATGTATATCAAATACTTGAAAGTCACTGGGTAGTGGTCCTAGATGAGGCTCTTCATTCATGAAAGAATGCATATCTGAAATATGTATCAATTTCCATTAAAACAAATCCCTGTCTCTTCCAGACACAAGGAGTTTAATGAAGTAGAACTGCCATAAAAGGGATGATTGGTCTCCTTGGCCTTTATCTGAAGCTTACATTTAGACTTCGTTACTAATAGCAGTTGGAGTAGCTATACTAGGTAAGTAGGAATTGATTCTTTTGGCCTCATATCTTCCTCCACAATTCTTCTGTTCAATTATTTATTGTGCAAGAGCTAGGTGAGGGAAGGATAACAGAGACTGACAGATGTCAACTAGCCAAGGCATTATCTATTTGTCTATTTAGTGCCTCTTCAGTGGTGACTACTCACCAGTGGGCACTAACAATCCATACGAAGTTTTCTGCTCTTGTTCCCAGAGGGCCCTTCTCATGATGCTAATTCAGGTCTTTTTATCCATTTTCCAGTTTTTCTTTTATTCTCTTATTAAATTGTCAAGCTATTAATTCTTTTATTATCAGCCTCTGACCACTCTTCAAGCCATTTTCCACTACTGATGAGTCTATATACTCTCATGTTAGGTCATTTCTACTTCAGCCCAAAGTGGATTACCAACTACCATCCATTTTCAATTTTAAGTCTCTTAAATTAAGCATCCTGATCAGTGCAAAGCATGATCTTTTTTTCTCTCTCTCCTCCATCATTTGTTCATGACCACAGAAGTAAGCACACTTGTTGACTCAGCAGTGTGAATGGTAGTAGAGTCTGGGTAACTTGTTTGTTTAATGAACTTAAGGTTTCTGATTCTGCTGATGCTAAACACCAATTGTACAATATCCTTGTCAGACAGATTTCTTCTGATCCTCTTTGATTCCATGACTTGATAGGTCATTGGATCAAAAGTATCATGGATAATTCTAATAGCATGGTAGCTTGGTATCAGTCACTGTCTATAACAGTGCACATTAGTCAACTAATTTGTGCCAAGGACCCTGTTCTACCACCAGCAAGATTTGAGTTGCTCTGACTCTAAAATCTCATCTTAACATGTACTTTCTCGAACTACTCCTGGCCCTGATTCTTAAAGGAAACAGGACTCTGAGATGGACAATATCATGCCAGAAATTAATCTAGTGATGCTTTTGGATCAATAATTTGGTGGAGGTCAGGAAACACAATTGGTCAAAGGATTGAGTAGCAAATCTCAATAAAGCTTCAGCCAACTTTGTATGAAACTCTGAAGTCAAAATAGCCTTTTAGAATTATTTCAAGTTGGAACAAAAGATTCAGTCCTTCAGACAACATTTGACCAATTATTGAGCAGGAGAAAGAAGGAGTGCCTTTGAAATAGATGGCTGTCTTTTGCCAAGGACTATTGCTTGAAAGGTCTGACAACTGATACCTGCTAATCTTCCTGCCAGGGGAATCAGAAGAAAGGGTGAGCTTCTGCAGGATCTGAGCCAACATCCCATCCATGGTACCTTCAAAAGTCATTTCACCGGGATGGAACAAAGATGTAAACCCAAGTGTGTTTGTTTTTGATTTTGACTTAGCCCAAAATCTTATGCTTTCTATGATAAGATTTTATTTTCCATTCAGTGTATAGTATTAAAAATTGTCCATTGTTGTCCAAATGCACAAACATTACATATAGTATAATAAATATTTAAGTTCTATTTTATTCCACTATTTCTCCTTAAAATATATTATAAACCTTTAAAGTTTATTTTAATATATTCTTTGCTAATATAGTTTGTTTTCTTCTTCAGTATCTTTTAAAAATTGAATCATAAGACAATTTCATCTGGGTTGGATTATGACTGCAGGCTGGTAATTTTGTGAATTATTTTTAAAGAAGTACTGAAGAGATTATAGCTCTCTATGTGGACATAATCTAAGCAAATCAGTCATTTTCTGGTTGATACCTTTATTTTTTAACTCTTAATTGGAGATCAATGAACAATTGATTAAATTGATACAAATTGCATTAGTTTGGTAACTGGATAGTTTAAATGCCACAGATCTTCCAGAATTCCCATATTTCCATAAAAGCATATACTTTGAAGGATGGGGAGATGAGGTAGTGTCTGATAGAAAAGGTCAAATCAATCATGCCCTTCTTACCTGTGACAGCATTCCATGCCATGTAATTACAGTCAGGTCCAAGGCTGAGCAGAAGAAACTGAGTTGTACATCTGTTTATTGTTTAGCTAAGAGGTCAGAAGAGGTCCTAGCCATGTTTGTGTTACTGAGTTTTCGATGGTATTCAATTTGAAGTGTTTTTCTGACTTAGAGTTGACTTTTCTTCATTACCAACACACCAGCCCCTGAATTGTTCTTTGGTTGTTTCAAATGCCATTATTGATATAGGTTCCAGTGACCTGAGAAATTTCAACTTTTTATATGGGACCTAAATTTCAGAATCCCTGTTATTTCTTATGAAACTGTGTATACACTTACTTTTCGAAGATGTCTAAATGTAATTTGATAAAAACTTACAATTTTCCTCCCTCTAACCTCCTCAGGTTCTTAGTTCATTGGTTTTGGTTTTTGTTTTTCTTCTTGTTGTTAATGGTGGCAGTGTTTTGTTGTTGTTTCATTTCTGTTGTGAGCATGATTTTCCTGGAAATACAACATCGTTAAACACAGCTAAAAGTTAATTTTGACCATTGAAGACGTACTAGCTTTGCATAGATTTTTTTTCCTGTAGTTTATTGAGCAGTTTACTGGTTGATCTGTCAAATTTGAGAATTCAGGAATCTTGTTATGTCTTCCAATAGAAGTCACATGCTGACCTATCATTTCTCTTATTGAAAAATGTGTGGATTGCTTTTGATATGGAATGGCTCTCAGATTTATTCATTATTATATTTAATTTCATATTTCTGGCACCTCAAATTCCAAGCTAATGTTTTATGCTGCTTCACACACAACTTGCAGTTCAATTGATGCCTTTAGTATATCATTTCTCTCATCTGCTAAGTATATCTCAGAATGTTATATGACTTTTCTCTAGATCTCTGAAACTATCACTGTAGTTTATGTGAAGCATGAAATTTATCCATTTTTGACGAGTTCACCTCTGGAATATAAAATTTGCTGTTAGAAAAGTCTGAGACAAAAATTTATATGACAGATAACAGTACAATTCATCCCATCCTTATGTTTTACATATTTTTCTTTGTTCTTGCTAATAAGCATAATGAGAATAATATATACATAACCTTCTAATATTATCTTTCTTCCATGTTGTTATTAGGGAGTGATGGATATGACATGTATGACACTTAAGATAATTGATAGTAATGGCAGACTAACTAAATATCTGTATATTATACCTAGGTATCTTAAGAGTTTATTTAATTGAAATCCCAGAAACTATTTACATGTAGTCTGTATTTTGTACAGTACTTCACAGAATTTATGTCATATTCAGCAACGTAGATGAACTCCATGTGTGTTTGGTGTACAGGTGCAAAGGGTCAAATTATAATCCCCTTCCAGGGAGGATGAACAAGACAGCATCAGTGGATGAATCCATCCCAGGATGGATAATATAATAAAAATAATCAGGCCTCCAAAATTGACATAGCTCGTTTTGCTGACTAAAATCTTAACAAGATATAGAAGTCAGTTGCAGAAAATCACTCACGTTTGCGTATTTGTTTAGGAGATTCTGGTGAACACTCAGTGAAGTAAAATGAGTTAGGATGCTAGGTTTCACTGTCCTTGCTGAGGTAAAACCAGGGTACTTGTGAAATGAACCCTCATCATTTGTAACAGGGCTAAATATTGAATCAGACTTGCCTGTTGGCTATAAAGTTTCTGTTCCTTTTCTGGCTAAAAGTTGCATGTAACACAAGAAGAGTAGTCCTGAAAGGAAAGCACAACAGTTAGCAGGTTATTGCTATGTGTGTGTATGTGTCTGCTATATATCCATGTGAGTATGAAAGTGTGCATGTGCAAGGATGAAGGGTTGGGCTGGAAAAGACTTTTATTCATTTACTTAATTTTATATGTTCAGAATTATCTCTCCTTTTTGAAAACACTTTGGGAAGTACTATTAGTGTATGACAATCACAACTGCTTCTTTGTTCAAAAACAAAAGTTATATAAATCATGTTATACGTGTCATGGCATCTCACTCATGCCATTGGTGATGTTCTCAAGCCAATCCCTCCCTCTTCTATGGGTATAAGTGGTTGTATTACGGCTCATACAGAAAACCCAGCATAAGCTCCATCTCTCATAATTATCATATTTGTGAAAATACTTTTTTCCCTAACAGAGTAACATTCAGAAGATGCAAGGATTAGCACATGGACATACTTCTTTACGGAGGTGTCATCCAGCTTAGTACATCTTCCAATAGTTTAGTAATGCAAGTTAGAAATTCCTGTTTTCATTCATTCTTTAAAAATTTTAGTTACTAATTTAATTTAAAATAGATTACTGGCACCAACATCTGAAATAACAATGGATAAAACAGAGATTATATTAGGAAGTATCTTTGTGAATTCCAAGAAAAGTATACGTAATATTAACATTAGGGCAAAAAAGACTGAACTTTTACGCATAAAAGAAAAAAATTTGCCCACAAATCATCTAAATGGTCAAGAGATCAGTGCAGCTTAATTAACTTGGCTGCACTCTGGGCATGAAAAATATCACAGTATTCTCTTTAAACAAAAAGCACAATATAAACAGAACCCTCTGTGATTATGAAATAAATGAATCATATTAATTTATATTTTATAGGAGTAGAGAAATGCTCAGTCTTTAAATAATTGGTTTTGGTGTAAACATGAAATATTTTATTCTTTGCATCAAAACCCAATCTGACCAGGTGTGGTGGTACACTTATAATCTCAGCAATTAGGGAGGCTGAGGCAGGACATCACAAATTTCTGACTCTATGTAGTAGTAAAGCTTATTAATGGTCACTATGTCAGTACAAAATTAAGGGTTTTAACCATGTGCTATCCAGCCAATCAATTCCACTTACTAAATTATCACTATAGATCTATTTTTTTTTTTTTTTTTTTGTGGTGCGAGGTATTGAAACCAGGCAAGGCAAGCACTCTACCAAGTGAGCTATAAACCGAGCCCCTTATAGATCTATTTTAAGTCATGCAAAAGATTTAGTAGTATTCATAATAATAAGTAAATTAGTATTCCAATAACAGAGGTTTGGACTTCTGTTTCTGGTAGTTAAGAAGATTGGAATTACTAAGTCTTCCTTGATTAAAACCACTAAAAATATTGGAAGTATTTTTTAACTATACTTTTAACTACATCATTAAACTGGCAAGAAAAGAACAATCCTCAGAGACCAAGCACTAAGTAAAGTTTAGACTCCAGAGAAGAAAGCACAGCAGTGAAGTGACATTTGTCCTGTGGGCATTTTTCAATCCCAAGCAACTGTTAACTTTGATTTTCATAGCTTTGCAGCCCACCAGGGACACAATATACAAGAGTCTAGTGGGGAACATTCAGAGAACCAAGATCACAATGGCCTAATCTCTCAATTTATGGGTGAAGTGCAAAAAAACAAAAAAGAGAGAGGAAAAACATGAGCTTTCACTCCCCCGTGTGATATATCCTTAGAAGAGAAAAAAAAAAAAAAGAAAGAAATAAGAAAAAGCTCAAGAGAAATCCTGGATTTTGTTCCTGGATAAAAGAAAAAGAGAAATATTTTTCATAGTTTCCCCTTCCAAATTCACACAAGAAAGGTGGCTTGAAAAAGGTCAAGCCAAAAATTTGATTTCAAGAAGCCCAGGATTCCTGTACTCTTAGCTGCCTGGTGGAAATATAATGCAAATCCATATGCCATAACCTACTTCAACAGAAGGCTCAGAGTACTAGCTCTAAGCTCCAAAAAATATGAGTTTAATGACTGGAGGAAAATATGTGAGGAAATAAAAGTGACTAAGTAGAAAAAACAAAGAACTAAAAGCAAATTTCTCTAGACGCAAAATACGTACTAAGCATGTTTTGAGTTTATAAATAAATAGAGAAACATTTTATTATACACTTATATAATAGAGTAGTAATCCTCTTTAGGAAATAAAATGATCAAAACTGACAAACGTATGACTAGGTCAATGATTAATTAGATCTAGAAAATCAACTTCTTTGAACCAATTTATTTATCTATTTAATTAAAATATTCATAAATGATCACTCATAGATTTTTAATGAATCTAATGCATTTTAAGGAAAATTATCATAGAAAAAAAAAGCACCATTTGAATCCAATCCTCTGTTTGCTGTTACCTCTCTGCATATCAGCATGTTATCTGTAAGCTTTTCATTACCTCCCCACCCTCAATATAATAAGATTATTCTTCTGTCCTCCTTGTCCTAGAAATGATTTGCAACAAAAAACAGAGATGGGAAAAAAAATCAAATCTAGCTCCTAGGCAGAAGAAAGAAGATTGGAAACAATATGTGACTAACTTACCATCCTGGATGTGTATAAAGGCACTAAGAATCTGGGACTCATTACTCCTAGGAGAATGATGGACAAGTGGCATAGAGGAGATGGCATGAACATAGGTCAGAGAGTACCAGGATACCTTTATTCTCACCAAATTACCTGCATTTTGAAATTTCCAAAATAACAGATTTATTTTGAAGAAGTGTAGAGATGACCTGATGTTGATTGAGATTCAATGTTTACCAGGCAGCATAAAAGACTAAAGTGGTTATTGGGTTTCATTATCATTATAAGAGAGCAAGTTTTATATTACTTGCATACTTGAATGTGTGCCTGAAGATTAACATTCACTACCCATGCAGGATTCATGGGGTATTTCTGGCACCTATTCATGACAGTGTTCAGACACTATATACTATCAACTGATACAATGATAAACGACTCAGAGTATACTTTCAAAAACTTTACAGTATAATAAGAGTTGATTTTATTACTTATATATAGAATTTTTTTTACTATTAGAAAATGTAAACATTGATTCATTACTCCATCTCCCTATTTAGTTCATATCAGGTATATTTTACAAGTACCTCATGTATTACATAAGGTTCTTTACCATGAAAATAGTTAATGTGTTGATAAGCTTTCAGAAAACTACAAAAGGAAAAAAATGTGCAGTGATTGCTTCAGCATCAGCGATTTTCAGAGGTCAGCTACCTATATTAAATGTTTAAATATTTATTGTACTTAATGAATATTTAAAGATGACAATCAGGTTGCAATAGCTGTGTGAGATGGAACTTAGAATGAGATTTCAATATACATACAGGGAACACATAATACTTCAAGCTCAGTGGGGTTTGACTGAGTTATCAGATGTATGTCCTTGGTTGTATCTACATGTATGAGTGACAAATATGAGAAACAAGACAGCAGTTTAGGTAGATGAGAGATCAATCAACTTATGTGTCCTCAAATATTATTACCAAGGAGAAAAGATGATAGTGATCAAATATGCCTGACTAATTTTAAAAGTTTCTCAGGAACATTTTAATGCTGTTCATGCAGCAATGAATGGCCAGTATATAAAAATAAAAAAGATATATTTAACATTTGATGATGGAGAAATCCAAGAACTTCAAAAATGTTTTGACTTACTAAAAACAAATAGTTCTTTTTCTTCTTTTTGTTATGGTTATTAATCCATTTAGTAAGCACTTATTAAATATGTACTTCAATATTCTCCTAGTTATTCCTGGAGTTTTGCATGTTCAGGTAGATGAAACATAAAATTTTTCATTCTATATCTTATATATTCATTGACTCTATACTAAAAGTCAAAAAGAGCTCATTTGCACTACTTTCCTTCCCATAGCTTTATCTGAATGTGTAGTATTTAACTATTATTTTTCTCCATATGTTCTTCAACATTTATAACTTGATACCCCAAAACCTTTATTTCTCTGTTATCTTTATAATCTTACTCTTTATTATATAAGATAAGGCCATCTTAATATTTCTAAATATGTGAACTTTCTAAATTTTTCATCTTACCATCTCTAAAACTGCCATCATTATTAACAAGTTATCCCTGTAATCTAAGCACAATTCCATCAGATTGTTTTTGGCCACACATACAAGTGGTGGAGAGATATTTTATTGGAATAAGTAAAAGGGACATATATTTGTTTTTCTTTATAAAAGGAGGGTAAGTAGGCAGTCCTGGGTTCAATACCAGATCTGCTGTCAACTGGGGTCCCTGGCTTTTCTATTATTCTGAACTATCATTTCAGTGCATAGATGCTATACTTAGTCTCACATCTCACCCAACATTACTAACGCAGCTCCATTAGGGAAGTATTGAAGGCAGGAACCACAACATGAAAGTCAGAAGAAGAAAGAGGATGAGACCCTTTTTATGGAGATTTGGAGATTTCCAGAAGTTTCTTCTTATCTTTTCCACTTGCATCTTATACTCAGGCAACTGTATCTGTGGTGGATAGCCTATATGTCTAGCAAAAAATAAAGTTATGTTAGTAAATTATAGAAAAAAATAAAGTTGTGAGGCAACTAGCATTCCTTAATCCAAACATCACCTTTAGTTCTTGGTTCATTGGTTGAGCATTCAAATTGGAAAGCAGTAAACAACTTCATTATGACTTTGGGTTTCCATGATTTTTTCCCTAAATATTGTATTTCTAGCTCTTCTTCCTTGCTCTCTGTACATTTTTTGCAATATTTTTTTTTTATAATTTCAGTGTATTTCCAATCTCTCCAGTAGGTTAGCTATATGAATTTCTTTTACAAGCTCCCTGTGATCACCTAATCTATATTTATTTCATGATTAGCTTTCCAACTTTGTGGGGTTTTTTTATTTTTTATTTTTTTTTTCAGACTGCATTTTGATTCACTGTATACAAATGGGGTACAAGTTTTCATTTCTCCAGTTGTACAAATGTAGATTCAGACCACTCATGTAATCATACATGTACATAGGGTAATGATGTCTGTCTCATTACACCATCTTTCCTACTGTGTTCTGTTCTTTGCCTTTGATATTCTTGATTCTCCTTACAAATAGTGTTGAATTTTCCTGTTATATTAATCAAAAGAGACTGGGTAGCTAGTAAACATGCAAGACGCTTTTCCATGTATAGCTACAAACACACACACACACACATACACACACACTTTTTAAAAAATTGAATTGAACAGTCAAATGCCATGAGACACAGTACATTAACTGTCCGATTTTACTTCTGAAATAACCCTTGAGAGAAACGAATGTGATGATACAGCTCAGCATCAAATAACATCAAGAAAACACCACCTAATCTGGACATAAACAGTTTTGCTGGAGATCTCAGTTATCAACCAATAACTGTTGGCCATATCTTCTCTCACCCTTGTCCCAAAATCAATTATTTTGATTGAACACTATTTATTTATTTAGGTTCAGAGAAGAAGGAAGATAGTGCTAGAAAATTATGCTGTATATAAATACAAGTGTGAGGAAGTATGGAGAAAATCAAAGGTGGCTCGAATTGCAACTTCCAGTTGTGAGAGATCTTGTTTACCCCTAAGGAGAATTGGAAAAGTTGGGTGAAAGATGAAAACATTGGTGAGCTTAGATTTGGGAGGCCAAGATGCTTAAGGGAAGGAGAGCAGTAAGATGAGTCACATTCTGTGTTTCTTTATCTCCAGCAGGTTGGTTGGAAAGAAGTAGCTGGAACACAGAAAACCTGAACAGATCTTTAAACACCCACATGGGCTGGTTGTAGAAAATGGGAGTTTAGGGCTAATCAAGAAAGAGCCTGATAGCTCCCACAAATTTTTACTTGAGGCCAAAGAAGATTTATATCCAGGTTAAAGTCCTCATAAGTAGCAGACTGACCTTTCCATAAACTGAAGCCCAGGTTTATATAAATTCAATTACACTAAAGACTAGGTTAATCAATACAGAATTATGAGATATAACAGGAGACCCTAATCAATAAAAATTATGAGACATATCAGGAGACCAACCTAGGGGCAAAACCAGAGGCGGGGAAACACATAGAAATAGAACACAGAGAACCAGATATTTACTTTATGATAGAAGGAGTTTAAATGACCTGTCACTAGTAAGTTCAAGATTGGAAGAAAAAGAGGAAACTTAAACTATGTATCAAAAAATAAATTAAAATTTGTTTAAAAAATGAAATTTTAAATTATTAACTTAATGGTTAAATAGCTTATTAGATAAAAAATAAGTAAAGGCTAATTGAACTAGGGATAAGTCAATAGAAAAACTCAATTTTAATTAAAATCCCCCAAAAGAAAGCTGAGAATCAGAAAGAATATGATTGACTCCAACAAATTTTGTAATGTATATAAAAGAATAGATTGAAGAAGTTATGCAATTCTGAAGCAGGATAAAAAAAAAAAAAAACACCTCTGCGCATATTGTATTTGAACTCTTAGAATACAAAATTTTAAAAATATTTTTAAAAGAACAATAATAAGATTTTTAACATACTTTTCAACGGACATTCTGGATTAGAAGACAATGGAATAACATCTTCAAAGTGTTGAAAAAAGTCTACCTGCAGTTTTTTATCTTGAAAAATGTCCTTTAAAATTTAAGGAAAAAGAAAAAAAATAACACTTTCAAACACAGTATCTGAGAAAATTTGTCAACAACAAATCACAATTTTAAAGGATGTAGGGAAAAGAGAACCCTTATACACTGTTGTTAAGAATGTAAATGTATAGCCACCATGCAAAACAATATGGAAGTTCATCAGAAAATCAAAAAATGATCCAGCAATGCCACTTCTAAGTATGTAACCAAAGAACAAAAATCAGAATCTTGAAGAGGTATCTGTACTCCCATGTTCATTGAAGCCTTGTTCACAAGCATTAATAAATGGAAAAAACTAAATGTTCGTTAACACATGAATGAATAAAGAAAATATGTTATTTGTATGGAGTATAACTTAGCTCTGTAAAAGAAGGAAATTCTATTGCAAACATCATAGATCAATCCAGAAGACATTTCGCTAAGTGAAATAAGCCAGGCACCTAAGGAAAAATACTACTGTAATAATCACTTACATGTAAAATCTAAAGTATTCCAACCCTTAGAATCAGAGTAGAATTGTGGTTCCCAGGGGCTGAGAAGAAGGCAAAATGGACTAGTATAAATAAAAGACCACAAAGTTTCAGTTATGCAAGTAAAACTAGTTCTGGAGATCTACTGCACATTATAGTGCCTGTAGGTAACAATACTGTGTTGTATACTTAAAATTGTTAAGAGGGTAGTTCTTATCTTAGGAGTTCTTGCCAAAATAATGATAATGACAGCAGGATGAAGCATTTATGGCCTTGATAATGGTGTTTTATATTTGTTTTCTTACCCCAAACTCATGAATATGTATGCTTTAAATTTGTACCACTATTTATATGTCAATCACACCTCAACAAAGTGTTTTAAAAAGAAGAAAATAGTTGTCTCCCAAATATCTGTATGTTAGAAACTAATTAAGAATTTAGTATCCTTGCCTATTACTCCTCCAAATATGTATTTCCAGTGATGACATCCATAATATATTCCAAGGGTTAAAGTCAACAAAAATAAACTACATTTAAAACTAAATATATGATAAAGATCTTGGTGTTCTTTCAATGTTTTTTATCAGAAAAATAAGCATACACGCATCTTCCAACTCTGTTAAAATCACCTATGTACACAGTCACTGCCGAAGGGTATCCTATCAACATCAACAAAAAGAATCAGCAATCACTTAAAAGTATACTTGGGGTCATCAAACAAAGTTATGAAAATGCTCAAGGCTACAAATTCAAAACTCATTTAAAGTGGAACTTCATGATATTTAACACCAATAAAATTCCAGTGTTAGAGCTTCAGAAAGACTCATTTGGTTGAATTGTTGTTAACATGAAAAACTCCCTTTCCTCAGAAATGATAATGAAATGACAAAGACAATTATCTACTCTAAAAATGTTACTTGCATTCATATTAAATCAGAGCTTACGTTTTCATCTGTTTTGATTAGCTGGTTAATTAACTAAGTTATCGAAATCCTACTATGTTCAAGGTAATAAATTTGTATATAGTGCTAACATTAATTAATTTAATTAATATTTGCCTTTAAAATAGTAGGGGCTAAGTATAAATGTAACTTCTCTCTATATACATAGTTGTGTGCGTGTGCATGTGTAGTGAAAAGCTTAACTAAATTTCTTCATGCAAGTAGGCTAAATGAGGGTCATGAAGCTGTTGTATTAAGGAGGGACAGACTGAAAAATTTCATAACATGCTTAAACAATAATGTTAAGAAACCAAAAGGAAAATGGATTAGTTGTGATCTGGTAATTAAAACCAATACTTCATTAAGCAAATCAATGTAATTAGATTTTATCTCCTTCCTTTTCAAGAATCAAATTAGACTACACAGACTATGTCCCAGGTTGTTGGATAGTAAACCAACTTCTAGAAAGGAGGATTTCTTTCATCAGCGTATTTAATTAATGCTTGAGATCTAAATGTAAGAATTGTAGTACCAAAGGACCTGATGAATTAAAAAATTCTATTCGTTGTATATTTTAAACCCCGTCCAGTTCTTTTTATCCTCATGCAAACGCTCTACTTCTCTCCCATTATCTATGTCTTTCCTTGTCTTCCCGCACACGCATTGTACACCATTCCTGTATTGCAAACTGCATCAAGATCACAGACTCGATATAAATTATGGATACCATGACAAAAATACAGCATAAATGACATTTGCAAGGATTATGTCTCAAGCTTGATCTAAAAACTCCGAAAAGTGTTTGCCTTCAGGGTTCTTGATTATCTCCAACGGTAATGCCACACAGTTACAATGAGGAAGTGGCATATTGAAGAGGTGTGAAAGATTTATTTTTGAAAATAACGAAGAGAAAAATTGTGGGCTGCTGAACTATCATATAGAAAAAAAATCAATTGCACTCTTTTTGCTATTATATTGTTTGAGAAGTTGCAGTAAATCTTCACTTGGGCCACCATCCGACTTGATTTTACTATAGCGATCATCACTTTTACTATGAAATGCTTTATGGGGCACTTCAGCCTTCAGCTTTTTTGCTAAGCACTTGTACTGATACTGGGATCTATCAAGCATTTTATTCTTTGCTTTCAGACCACGATGAGAAACGATTATTATGGCTTTAAAAAAGAATATTTGGTCATCATATCCCAAGAAAAAAAAAAAAACCTTATTTTAATCACAGTTTAGGAGATCTTTCCCCATTCTATTATAATGGAATTTTCTGTGAGACTAAAACTACCAAAAAGATTTTAAAGTGTTGTGAGCTGGAAAGAGCCTCTTTCTCTCTGTGCTGTACCAAGCACTAGGGAGAGCAGTTGGCACAAATGATCATTTCTTGTTCCTTAGCTGCCAATCCTGAAGTTACTCCTCACAGGGGCCAAGAAGACAAGTGCAGGCAGAAATTCTGGCTGCTCAGACTCCTCTCTCTGTTTTTGATTTTGCCCAGTGCATGCACTGTTTTGTTTATTTTGTTTTGTTTTCTGGATGCTTGGGAAAGGGTTCCCCACTTGATGACAGAAATGACCCAAAATATCATCTACTAAATGTTCACCATTTAAGTCACAATTCTAATAAGTCATAGCTATCCTGGACATAACTGAAACATTTTCGTTCCTGTATCCCTAGTGCCAAGGACTGTGCTTGATGAAAAGTATGAGATTAATTAATGTATGTTGGATGAATAAGTAAATGAAAACAAATGATGAAAATTACTAGAAAACAGAAAGATGTTTTTGCAGTTATAACTTTCCTTATGAGGGCTTGGGATTATGGCTCAGTGGTAAAGCACTTGCCTAGCACTGGGTTCGAGTCTCAGCACTGTATACAAATAAATAAAGATTCATCAGTAACTACTAAAATATTTTTAAAAATAACTTACCTTATGAGCTGTAAAAAAAAAAAACTAATTAAATATGCAAAAATCAGTGACTTTAGAGAAGGCTTCTACTCTAAATTAAGCATTAGATATTTATCAGCATCTCTGGAAAAAATAGCTAGTTCATCATCTCTAAGCGGAGTGGACCAATTATATAGCCCATAAGCTGAAAGTAACCCACAGTCCATTTGAAATGATAAAGCCTTACTGGAACATAGCTACATACATCTACTCACACACTGTGCAGTTGCTTCTATGCACATGGCAGAGGAATTGACTAGTTGATACAGAATCCATACAGTCCACATAGCCTAAATATTTACCATCTAGCTCTTTATAAAAAAATAAGTAAAGTGAACTCCTGTAATCCTAGCAGCCTGGAAGGTTGAGACAAGAGAATCCTAAGTTCAAGGCAAACCTCAGTCACTTAGTGGGGCCCTAAGCAACTTAGCAAGAACCAGTCTCAAAATAAAAAAAATAAATAAAAAAGGGCTGGGGATGTGGCTCAGGAGTTGAGTGCCCCTGAGTTCAATACCCCCACACCAAAATAAATAAATAGATAAAAAAATACTAACTTCTGATTATTAAAAACTATGTTCACAGGAAGGGCCCCATCTGAAGCATTCTATAGAGATGAATTCTCATATTAAGCAAATTATCATGAAAGTCTTTTCATAATCCCTGCTTCCCAGCCTGTGAATACTTGTGTTTTCCACCCAACATGTTTAGTTTATACTCCCAATCACACCTGTATCATTTTCTGTTCATATCTTCAACATTGAAATGCCAATTCCCTATCTATTCATTCAAATGTGTGACATCTGTGATCCTTCATTTCTAGCACTTCATTCATACCTTCATCATCTAGACCTTTAGGTAGATTAGATATTTTTTGTTTCTCTAGACCTATGTGTGAGTCAACTTTTTTTTTTTTTTTTTTTTTGATCACTGTGACAAAAATTCCTGAGATAAGCAATTTAAAAAGAGGAAAGGTTTATTTCAGCTCACAGATTCAAAGGATTCAGTTCACGGTCACTTGGCCTTGTTGCTTTGGGTCTACAGAAACACAGTGCATCATGGTGGGAGTGCATGCAGAAGATCATCTCCTGGGATCCAGGAAGCAGAGAGAGAGAGAGAGAGAGAGAGAGAGAGAGAGAGAGAGAGAGAGGGAGGGAGGGAGAGAGACAGCAAGAGGCCAAGTCTTAATGTCTCCTTGAAGGGCATACTTCCAAAGACCTAACTTTGTCCCACTGGTCCCCATTTCTTAAAGGTTCAGCCACCTCCCAATAACACCACAGACTGGTGACCAAGCCTTCAACACATGGACCTTTGTAGGACATTCACAATCCAAACTATAGCACTTCATGACTATTTACTATAATAACTGAGACAGTTTTATTCATTTATATTACATACATAACCCCAGGAAAATATTTGAATCTGTGCCCCCGGCCATATGACACAGCTTTTCAGATGTATTTAACCTTTGAACCCATGACGTCTCATGCAAAATTTATTTACCAGAAGACACATTTCCTCTGAATTATTTTATAACAGATTCCCCAATTTCATAATGTGCCTACAAACTTTTCAAACCTTAAGAGGAAAATAATCTATCACTCTTGGGAAACCCAGAAGACATGAGTCAAAGGAAATGCCTGTAGTTTCACAGTAAAGAGCATTCTTCAGGGCAGGGCATAGACTCAGTCTGACCAGTAATTTTTCATGTTGTGACAAGTCTGCCTGGGGCCCTTGGTCAGGGTTTTCTGAACCCTTATGGTAACTGCTTTGTGAAGTTATGATTTTCAACACATGGGATTTGATTGAAAGGAGATGAAAGATAAAAACATTGGAAGGAATAAAACTTGTAGTGTGCAACTCTGGATGTATTCATTCTTAAGTGAAGGATATATGAAGAAGTTAGAAAACTGTGTTAATGAGGCCAAGGGCATTGCCTCTATCCCTATGTGAGTTTGTCAGCTTTGTACAATGAAAGATGCAACTTAACAATCACTGTGGGAACATTTCATTGCACTCCAAGCCTCTAAATGTCTGCTACAGCTCAGGAAGGAGACCAAGGTCTTGAAAAGAGGATTGTTGGGCAACCATCTCCACTGTAAGAAAACCCTCTCACCTAGCTGAACAGTTTTGGGTCATAGAGGGCAAGTTCATTAGAGTTTAATGGCTAAGTAAAAATTTAGCTAAGTAAAGTGAACAAATTGGTTTACATTTTTAAAATTTCCTGGTCCATATATTTTTGGAACAGCCTCTCTCTGAGACTCTTCTTGTGTCACCCTTTCCAATCTTCCAGTCTCTTGACTTCCAAACATTTTCCCAACATTCAAAAGTTAACCATTTAATTTTCTGGCATGTGATTACTTTATGGGCCCTGATTTCTGCAGGATTGTATCCAGATTCCTTTTTGGTTTTTTTTGTTTTTGTTTTTTGATCATTTTTTTTTAATTGTAGATGGACACAATACCTTTATTTATTTATTTATATGTGGTGCTGTGGGCTGGGGTTGTGGCTCACTGGTAATGTGATTGCCTAGCATGCATGAAGCCCTTGGTTCGAACCTCAACCCCACATAAGAATAAAACAAAGGTATATGTGGTGCTGAGGACAGAACACAGTGCCTCACATGTGCTCGGCAAGTGCTCTACCACTGAGCCACAATCTCAGTCCCAGATTACTTTTCATAGTAAATTAGGGATTTCCTTTTCTCTCTCTGTTATACTTTTCTCCAACTAGCTATTTGTCCTGAACATGGCACAGAAATTCTGTAATTGTAGTGAAATTAGGAATCATCACCCTTTCCCTAATGAAAGTTTCTTGAAACAACTTGTTTAAAGAATTTCCTCAATCAACTTCAGGACACTTGAATCCTAGATTCTCTCTTTGTCTCAAGACCATCATGTAGCTATACAGGTCACACTGGGGCCCTCTTCAGTACAATACCCTTTAGTGTCCCCCTGCTCCGCCAAGGTGAAGGCCAAAGTCACCACTACGCCCAAGTCCCCCGACTGTGAAGCACCAGAGTCTTTCCAAGACAGTCTATTTGCTCTCTCAGTGCACTTCCCAGGAACATTCCGGCCTCTGCTCTTGCATGGGTAGTTCATTCTGACTGAAAACCTTTCCCCAACTCTACAGTCAGTCATATCCACTGGGCTCACTTCCCTCTTCCTATATACAAATTATTCTCCCTGACCCATCTCTTAAACTTCGTTCTCTAATTATTTCTTATTCTCTCTTGCACTTTTTTTTTTAACTTAATGTTTGCTAATTTGAGGTACTTTATATGTTTTCTTTCTTTTATGTCTTTAAGTTCTGCCCTTGTGAGATCCACAAAAATGATGATGGGTCCTTAAACATTATTGCTGGGGTCTAGAACACAGTAGAATGTCAATGAATGCATGCTGGGTGTATGTATAATTGAATGACTAAAAGCCCAATCACTTTAGCCCGGTCTGCTTCTCCTTCTCCAGACTCTTCTTTTGCCATGGCTGCAACTCTGTATTTTCTGGTCCATTTCCAGAAACCCACTGCCAACTTCACTTCTCCACTACTTTACAGTCTGCAAATATCCAATCATTGTCGGCACCTTCATGAAGCATTTCCTGCTGCTGCTTCCCCTCCTCAGAGCCCTGTGCATATTTCTATCACCCGACGCCAAAGGTTATTGCTGGCATTTTCAGACTTGTTTGTCTCCTTCTATACCCTTAAGCTCACTGAGGATATTACAGAGTAGATAACAAACACCATGAGAAAGCAGAGACATTTTACCCTCTAGCTCATTTCTGCTCAAAGAGATAATATATATGCTAAGAAGTCTGAATACCTAACTAGTTATAGTTTGGAATGCATAAACAAATCAGAAGGGACAAGGTGTGAAAGTAAAAAAAAAAAAAGAAGGAAAAGTGAGTGATTTAATATGAATGTTAACAGTTTGGAAAACAAAGTTGTTCATTTTCATTTATTCACCAAATATATATATATATTTATATATATAACAGAATAAAGGAATATAAAGGAAATAAATCCTATTCACTGACCTTCATGGAACACCACCTATGGACAGAAAGATTGCTGAGGAATGAACATGTCCAGAGGAGCCTCATTCCTACACTCTGTCTGAAATCACTGCCATAAGACAATAGCTCTCAGTTCCTAAAAAGATTAGCTACATAATGGGAGTATTTACTATTAATGTGTGTCAGAAAAAATCTGGCATTGGAAATATTCATTAATGATCCTAAATTTTAAATCTCCTATGAATATTCATAATCTCACAATTGTTAAAAACAAATATTTATTAGGTTTTTTTTTTTTCTTTCCCCTAGCAGAAAGTCTTAACAACAGAAAAGGCAACCTCTCTGCCCCCATGGAAATTATATTCTGGCAGAAGGAAATAGAATAAACAAAAACAGTAACATAGAAAAAACAAATAGTAATAAGCTCAAAGGAAGTAAGGAGGAAGTAAAGATAGAAAGTAAACTAGTTGTGTGTGTGTTAGAGATATTGCAGAGAAATATTTGCAATATAGAATGTTTAGAAAAACTTCCTGTATATAGATAGTCATATTTAATAGAAAACATAAAGGTGCTGAGGGAGAGAGCCATGCAAAAATCAGGGTGGGAATACTTGCATGTGTGTTTGTGTGTGTGTGTGAGAGAGAGTGTGTGTGTATTGTGTGTGTGTTTCATTACCTCTTCTTGTTATATGAACATTAAATTTAACCTACTCAATTGATTAGGTTACATATTTTATTTCAAATCAAACTCTTGTTTTATTCTTTTGAAAAAAAAATTGTTTGTGGCTTGGCCACAAACATTTGGGGATATTTTGTTGTTCATCCATCTTGCCTGATAGTTTCCCATAAATACTTTCAGTGTCTTGTGGCACATCTCCAGTGCTGGTGGGGCAGGATGAAGTGTGCATTTGTAACCAGCGTGCTTGGTGTGGGATGCTGTGCTTGCTCTTCAGGTCCCCGCCTGAACCTCAGCCTGTTGTTGCCGGATGACTACAGGTGTGTTACCTGCCTGGCTGTACTTATTTCATTTACCCAGGTCATAACCCCAAAGACTGCCCATTATCTGCCTCTTCTAAGAGCTGTTTCCACTTTTCATACAACCCTTCTCTGATGAAACTTGGTCCTCTAGTTCTTTCTGTCTTTGAAGATGTCTTTGGATTCTTGTGTCCATAAGGAGCACATCATTTTGTGTTCCAGAAGTATCCTACAAATATTTTTTTTTCCTGTCCTTTCTAGAGACATGGGGAGAAAATGAGATGCATTTGCTCAATCAGTCATCCTGATCCCATGGTATTAAGAAAAAGTTTCCTAAGACCACAGAAAATTTAGAAATAACAAAGTCAGAAAGTATAACATACATACAATGTAATCTCTGTGATTAGGATGAAACATAACAAGGTACAAATAGACAGTGGTGTTCCTTTATGAAATTCAGTAACTTTGCCTTATTCTGATCTCTTGTTTCTTTATTGCACTCATCTACCAGATAGAATATAAGTAGAACTCTCTCTGTACTGACATAGTACATAAGTCACTAGTTAGCTGTCCCCCCAAGAGCTCTTACTGGGTTCTTTTTCGTTTCTTTGTTCACAGGTGCTCTCTGTGCCCTGGACATATCAGGGTAGCCATTCTCTCATGTCAATCATTATTATACTAGTTGCAGAACATTCATCATATCCTTCTGTACTTACCTACAGTGTTCAGAAAAAAAATATTTAAAACTCAATACATCAGTTCTTGATGCCTAATCCTCCCTACCTTCTGTATACTTTGTATATCATAATTTGTTATAATAGCAGAATTCAAGTGGATGTTGTTTTCAGAGTGAAATAACTGATCCACAGAAACTAGAGAAACACAGATACTGTTGCATCCCACAGTGAGATAACTGATTCAGAGAAAGATTAATTTACCTGGGTCATAAACTTGAAGTTAGTAGAGCTGAGATTTAAACCAAGGCAGTTTCGTTAGCAACCCTGTTCTGAATAGACTCTGCTCCTTCATGATATTAGGTAATGCATAAATATGCAGAGGAGAGCATGACACCAGCTTTGTCCCATGAATTTTATAATCTAATAATAAGTGGGAACCACCAGTTCCCCCGAGCTTCCTCTGCCTCTCAGGGTTCACATCCTATTCCTGCTTATTTCCACTGAACTATTAAATAGCTAAAAATGTGTTGTTAATAGGAATTCAATGTATCATCTTTTCCAGATGGGTATAGGTACTAGAGAAGCATTGATCACATTGTGTTTTAGAGAACAGCAGCTCTGTAGGATATTGTTATTAAAATAACAATAAAGAGATGAACTGCAAGGGGTAGACTAATTAATATTTAAGGTAAGGAACTCTTAAAATACCAAAGAGCTAAAGTGCCCTCACAATGTGAGTTTGTGTGCAGGGAAAAAATTGAAAGTAAGATCTGTAGTAGGAATCACTGAATCAGGCCAAGGAACACAGAAACAATTTCATAATTTTTAAGGCTGAAGTTAAAAAGAGAATGAATTAAAATAACATTGTTCCTTAGTGGACTTGTATTAAGTGCAGAAAGCCTTTCAGCACTCTAGATTGTCAAAGGTTAGTGCCTTTTATGGTTCCTTTAAACACTTTGAAAAATTATCTTTATGTTATCATGTAGATGGAAAACGGTTTACATTATTGAGCAAAACAATTGATCACTGAATAAACATGTACCAAAATAAAACAATGGAATTTGGTTCTTATCTATACAAAAGTTGAATGGGTAATTGTCTTTTATTTGAATAATATTAAGTAACCTCATCATATTTATACATAAATGGAAATGTCTTACTAGAAAATAATGATATTACTTTATCTTTTCCAACATAATAATAAAAATGTGAGGTTTAATCATGGGGCAATAGTAAAGCATTTAAATGCTCATAAGGATCAACTGAGAGGCTATAATTATATTATACTAGTTCAATATCTGAAAATAAAAATTTGCATATATAGTGATATCTATAGCTAAGGGTATAGACTAGTAATTCAATTTATGCAAACAAGGTTTCAAGCAAAATGTGTTCATGCTCATAAATAAACATATCTTTTTGAAACTATCAGAATATTCTTCAAGCCCCCAACATATAAACATCATTTTGAATTATTTCATTTATAATCTAAGATGCTAGAATGCAATATCCTCCCGATTAGTTGTGTTAGGATTATCTGGAGGATCTGTGCATTGTAGACATCTGTCTCTCTCTGTTAGGTAACTAGACCCAGATTGAGAAGACAGTTACTCATGGAGGAAGAGCAAGGAGCAAGTGAAGAGTTGCTTTTATCCACTCTCAGGTTCCACATCTCAATCCAACACTGTCAGAGGGTCACTTATCAACTCAGATGTCAAGCAGCCTATTCCCTGTGGAGATCACCAACCCATCCCAAGGTAAAGGATTCAAGTGGTGAGAATTATGGAAAAAGTCAATGCCAAAAGATGCATGCAAGCTAAGCAAAGACATAAACAATTGTGTCAGTGCACTTCCATGCTGGACCTTCTGTGACTGGCTGACAAGTTTGGCTCCACGGAAATGTTATAGGCCAGGCTATATGGGCAATGACTAAACAGACTCCATTTTGCTCTGAGGCTCCATGTTAGGTAGGAATTGAGCTTCTCCCACGGGAACACCCTACCTCTGTTCCCATCAACATCATGCCTCTAAATCCATCATCAGTTACTTCTCATGACGTGTTTGGCAATACACAATGACAAAATAACAATTCTTAAATAATAAAAAATTGTTCTCTTTTTGATTCCTATTTTTCCTAAACAATGTACCATGTTCACAGTGATGTCAACAGTGATTGTTTAGATGTTAGTAACCATTGTTTAGTTTGTACCTAAGTAAGGTCATTTTGACCCACTTCCCCCTCTGCTAATGATTTCAGATCTCATTATGTTAGTTTGTAATTTTAAATCATAACAACAGACACTTATGATTGATGTACTGATTTATGGTATAAAAACCCCTGCAGGGCTGTTCTCCCAATAGCCATTTTTGAGGCATTGTGTGAGACAGTTAGCTGGTCGGTTAATAAAGACTCAAATTTGGACTTCTCAGTGGTGATCAGTCTGTTCTTAAGTTGCACCCCATAACACTTCTAGGAGACTTCCTTAAGCTATTTCCACTATTGAGCAAAAATTCATCACAGAGTGTATCAATGAGATCAATATTCACATGAATCCAGGTAAACATATCAAATCTAGAATTAATAAATACAGTAAAAGTAGGAATAATAAAAAATAAATTTGATCATCACTTAGCAATAACAAAATTTCATTATTATAATTCATTTAATCATTAAATAAGCTTTATTAAAGTGGATTTTTAAGATAATATATTTAGTTTACATATTAGCACTATGATTTGAGAATTGGCAATTTATGTCTAAAGTCATACTACTTGATAATGTTAAGGCTGCAAATATTACCTATTGCCTAAGCTTCTTTTGATGTTTATTTTTCTTACTATGCATGAAAAAATTGTTAATGGCATGAAGCAAAGCAATGTGAAAATATTAAAACTGTTCAAATATAATTTGAGTTAATTTAAGTATTTAGGTAAATAAATTAGAAAAGAATGTCACTTATTTGTAATGATATAACTACTCGGAAATATTAACAATGAGGTAACATTTTTGAGTATCATCTCATTATTTTATAGAAGTCAAGAATTTGTTTAAAATTAAAAGTGATGCCCATTTATTTCAATATGCACAACTGAGATTTTTAAATTGTAAAATGTAAATAAGGCTTATTCACTTCCTGATTCATTTGGCATTACTCGCTTTCTTAGAAAGCAATTTGAAAACAATAAATACTTAATGACAAAAGTGTTGTTTGGGGAAGAAATCTTATTCAGTTGTGATAGAAGTTTAGTAATACTAAGGAAATCAAAAGAACAAACTTAATAGGTAAATACTTAGAAATTTGCTTTTTAGATAACAATAACTTTGAATTTCTCATATGTCTATGAGTGAGAAGCATGACAGTTATTTTTTTTCTTATTATTCATGTTGAAGTAAAAGACTACTTCTGAAACTATTCACTTTTAAATTTGCAAGCACTGGAATATTTGGTTACAATTATAGAATAACAATTATAATGGATGCATTATGAAAAATTAAATAGCATGTGCTTGTTTAAAATTTCCACTTCTTATTTCAAATTTCTCTCATGCTAACAGTACTAAGACTTTTACTCTGACCAGATGAGTTATTTACCACATCAGTAGTCTTGTGCCCACCTGAATTCGGACCATTTTTGGATTTAGAAGAGGGGAGGAGAGAATTCATCAAAAAGGAATATCTATGTATTAACATTTACTGTTAAAGGTATGAAGGAAAATTTGAGTAAGTTATAGGGGTAAATTATTCAATACTTATTACTAAAGCATTATTCAGTTAAAATTAATAACATGATACAACTAAATCAGAGAACCTACTTTAAATATTTTTGCAGTTGTTGCTTGATGTAGTTTTATTCTGTTTACTTATCATTTTGAGCAGTCCTTTGGAAAAAGATAAAATTGAATCCACACTTGACACTGTGCATAAAAGTAAACTTGAAATAGATTAAAAAGTGTTAATATTAAGTAAAAAGAAGAAACTATACCAATTCCAAAAGAAAACTTGAGTGAATTCCTTTATAACTTGAATTAATTTATATCTCTCAGATTGGTAGAAATTGCAAAAGTGGGTAACAGTCTACTGGTAAGGGTTTGTTAAATAGAATCTCTCCCATGTTATTCCTAAGAGTACAATATGGTAAAACCTATGGAAAGTAATTTATCAAAATTTAAGAAAATGTATATATTTATGCATTATAAATATGTGTGTATTTAGCATTGTTTCAATTAGTTCTTTTCTAAAATTCTACCTAAATGATTTATAATCGCAAAATGTCATAGGCCAGAATATATGTTCAGGGCAAATTTTTTTATAACCTTATTTATTAACCTCAAAAAATGAAAGGAAACAAATATGGAACAAAGGAACATATATGATGTTGGATTTGAATTGAAAGAGTCATCCTGAATCTTGCCCATATAATAGCAGTTAGAGGCAAGGATGCGCCTATCACATTTAACACCATAGTGTTGAGGACAGAGGTTTTAACCCACTAAGAGGAAGCTGGAAAATGGCTGCTCCTAGTTCTAGGGTCAGAAACACAGTGAGCCTGGAGATGTTTAAAACTAAACAAGCATTGTCAAAATGCTGCAAAAAATAATTGAAGTTAGCCCCACTGGCTACCTTCAGAACAATCTGAGTATCACACAAAACAAAACAAAGAACTGCAACATATTGAGAATGTGGATCCATGTGTAACAGTATTTAAAAAAAAAATGTGGAGAGAAAAGGAAGGAAAGCAGGAAGGAAGGAGGGAGAGAGGGAAGAAAGGAAAGAATGAGAAAGAGAGTAGCCCAGAATCAAGATATGACGCACTTCTTTATAGAACAATACTAATTGCTGTATCTAACAATAATAGAATCAACAATACTAGAAGAAATGTAGAATTGAAAGTCACGATTATTTTTCGGTCACCAGGTAATTGCCAAAATAAGTAATAATCACTGATGGCTCCTAAATACTGTTTAGGTAGAAATTTTTTTCCAGGGTCTCAGAGTAGGACCCAACTGGACAAAGCCAACTTTCTGTATTTGTGGATTGAACCAACTTTAGATAGAAAATATTTGAAAAAAAATATTGTGTTTGTAGTAAATATATACATACCTTTTCTTGTCATTATTCTATAAATTATACTATGCAACTATTTATATAGCATTTATACCGTATAAGTAATTACATATAAGCAATCACATCATTATATCTAGAGATGACTTAAAGCATATGGGTGATGTGTAATATTTATAAGCAAATACTACACCATTTTACATGAATTCTTTGGTCATCCACAGATTCTTGTATCCACGGGAGACTTGCAACCAATCCTCCTCAAATACTGAGGGATAACTATACTTATATAGTACAAAGAAAGAAATATCATTTTACGTTGGAACCATTAGGTGATCACCATCTAAGTAATAACTCTGCAGCAATAACAGGAGGACATCAGACTCACAATATGTGTCTTCTGATGCAATGTAGCAATATTGTTTACTAAAATAAAAGTGCATAAGGCAGCAGAGATGTTTTGCTTTGCTTCCTTTTTAAAGAGGAAGCCAACAAATGGCAGAGGAGCAGAGTAGAGATCAATAGCCAGTCAGTGCCAAAGTCCATTTACATCAAAATTGAAACATTCTTTATACAATGACTTCATTATGTGAGCTAGCACATCCTTTTCATGTTGGAGTCAGTTGAGGGAGGAGTTTCCTGTAATCAACTTGATTGATCCTTCACACCAAAAATGACAAAAAATTCCCAATCCTCTGTTCCACGGATAGGTCCATTTTTATCCCAAAGAATTTATCAGTTAGTACAGATCTCATTTTTAATAATTTGTGAAGAGTGTTAGCATTAGTTCATAGTGATCTTGGCAAATTTTAAAGCTTCTTAGAAGTCCTCTATGCTATCAAGGCTGAAGTAATATAAATCCTTTCTTATTGTTCTTTGTCTAGCTCAGTAGAGTGATGAATGAGGCACTTTTATTTTATACTTCCAAATGAGATATTATTCAAATATCATAAAGAATTAAATGGACTTTAACCTTCCCTAGCTTCCCATGATAAAAAAATTTCTTGTCTTACTAAAGTTCATGTATCAATTAACCTGGAATCAGATAGTTAAACAAATGTAGTAGATGTCACATGGGGATAAATTTGAAATCTCACTATTTTACCCAAATCATCTTAGGAATTATTTTGAATACATACACACACACTTCAAATTTGTGATGCATAAATATTATAATGAACTACCTTTTCAGAAATCTTTTATGAAATGTTAGGTTTTAAGATGTTGCTGGTACATTCTGGCTTGGTGTGTTTTAAACCTTCACTCAAAACATATATAGAAAATAAATTGAAAATAAATACTGAGCAACACGTGTCATGATTTTCATTGATATTAAAGGACATAAAATTTATTTGAAATTTAGGTGACCAATACTCTTCATTTCTAAATGGTAGCATAATATTTGAAAATCCCTAGAAATGTCTGTGAAAACAGCTTTATAATAGGAAAGCCAACTAAACCAATTAATATTGCAAAGAACAAAATTGAAATGTATTACTTTCATTTGTATGTGGAATAGCAAAATAATATTGAAATTCCTTATTATAATTAACATAATGACAGAAATATTTCTGCCACCATAATTATAATTAATTTTTAGCTTATGCTGTGCAGAACACCATATGTTACATATAAGTTTTAATTATTTTTGTCATAAGAAAGAGAAAAGGCAATAGAATTTTTTTAACATATATAAAGAACTGAGGCTACATCATTAGCAATAAAGATGATATCTAATTTGAATTCAACCCCATATACAACTCAAAATAAGAACACTTCTGAGAAACTCATTAATAGTAATGATATTTTTCCTATTATTACAAAGTGATATATAATCTTGGTCATAAAACACAGAAAAGCACACACTCATGTACACAAATATTGTGCATTGAAAATCCCCCAAATAATCTGGAGTCAACTTGTAACATGTTCACATATATGTTCAGTTTTTTAAAAGAGTATAATTTAAAATCCTTTAAATCTAGGATGTTAATATCAAAACTACTTTTACATTCATTAATATTTTATATACATTTTATATTCTAATTTGAAAAATCAATGGTTGTAAAAGTTTTATTCTGTAGTGATGATGATTTAATTTTTCTTTTTATATAGTTTGTTATACAAATAATTTGTTTCATACAGATCACTTAGAAGGTACTATAGGGTACTATAAAACTAGCATTATTCTACCTAAACTTTAATCCTGCAAATACTTTTGTATATATTGTTTTAGTTTTTTTATGAAAATATATTCACACAAGTGATTGACCTAATAGATATTCCATCATGCTTGAATTTTTTAAAATTTATTTATTTTGATTCATTGTAAATAAATGGGGTAAAACTTATTTCTCTGGTTGTACATGAAGTAGAGTCATACCATTTGTGTAATCATACATGTACATAGGGTAATGATGTTTGTCTCAATCTGTTATTTTTCTCTTTCACCCATCCATCTCACTCCTCTTTCCTCTATACAATCCACCCTTCTTCCATTCTTGCCTCCCTCACATACCCCGTTATGTATCATCATCCACTTATCAGAGAGATCATTTGGCCTTTGGCTTTTTGGGATTGGCTTATCTCACTTAGCATGATATTCTCCAATTTCTTGCATTTGCCTGCAAATGCCATAATTTTATTCTTCTTTATGGCTGAGTAATATTCCATTGTGTGTGTGTGTGTGTGTGTGTGTGTGTGTGTGTGTATATATATATATATATCACAATATCTTTATCCATTCATCAATTGAAGGACATCTAGGTTGGTTCCACAATCTAGCTATTGTGAATTGAGCAGCTATGAACACTGATGTGATTGCGTCACTGTAGTATGCAGATTTCAAGTCCATTGGGTATAGGCCAAGGAATGGGATATACTCCTTGGAGTATACTCCTATGGAGTATACTCCTATATACTTGGTTCTATTCCAAGTTTTCAAAGGAATCTCCGTACTGCTTTCCAGAGTGGCTGCACTAATTTGAATCCCCACCAGAAATGTATGACTGTACCTTTTTCCCCACATCCTCACCAACACCTATTGTTGCTTGTATTCTTGATAATAGTCATTCTAATTGGGGTGAAATGAAATCTTAGGGTAGTTTTGATTTGCATTTATCTCACTACTAGAGATGTTGAACATTTTTTCATATATCTGTTGATTGCTTGTAGATCTTCTTCTGTGAAGTGTCTGTTCATTTCCTTAGCCCATTTGTTGATTGGGTTATTTGTATTCTTCGTGTAAAGTTTTTTGAGTTCTTTATAGATTCTGGAGATTAGTGCTCTATCTGATGTATGTGTAGCAAAAATTTTCTCCCTCTCTGTAGGCTCTCTCTTCACATTGTTGATAGTTTCCTTTGCTGAGAAAAAGCTTTTTAGTTTGAATCTATCCCAATTATTGATTCCTGCTTTTATTTCTTGTGCTTCGGTAGTCATGTTAAGGAAATCTGATCCTATTCTGACATGATGAAGATTTGGACCTACTTTTTATTCTATAAAATGAAGGTCTCTGGTCTGATTCCAAGGTCCTTGATCCATTGTGAGTTGATTTTTGTGCAGGGTGAGTGATAGGGGTTTAGTTTCATTCTGCTGCATATGGATTTCCAGTTTTCCCAGCACCATTTGTTGAACAGGTTATCTTTTCTCCATTGTATGTTTTTGGCACCTTTGTCTAGTATGAGAAAACTATATTTATTTGGGTTTGTCTCTGTGTCCTCTCTTCTGTACCACCTGTCTATTTTGGTGCCAATACCATGCCGTTTTTGTTACTATTACTCTGTAGTATACTTGGAGTTCTGGTATTGTGATACCCCCTGCTTCACTCTTCCTGCTAAGAATTGCTTTAGCTATTCTGGGTCTCTTATTTTTCCAAATGAATTTCATTATTACTTGCTCTTCCTATGAGGTACGTCATTGGGATTTTAATTGGAATTGCATTGAATTTGTATAGCACTTTTCATATATGGCAATTTTGACAATATTAATTCTGCCTATCCAAGAACATGGGAGATCTTTCCTCTTCTAAGTTTTCTTTAATTTCTTTCTTTAGTGTTCTTTAGTTCTCACTGTAGAGGTCTTTCACCTCTTTTATTAGACTAATTCCCAAGTATTTTTTTTTTTTGAGGCTATTGTGAATGGGGTAGTTTTCCTAAATTCTCTTTCAGAGGATTCATCACTTATAAATAAAAATGCATTATATTTATGAGTATTGATTTTATATCCTGCTACTTTACTGAATTCATTTATGAGTTCTAGAAGTTTTCTGGTAGAATTTTTCAGCTCCTCTAAATATAGAATCATGTCATCAGCAAATAGGGATAGTTTGCCTTCTTCTTTTCCTATTTTTATTTAATGAAGTATTTTATATTTACTTGCAATTCAAAAATACATGTTTGTTATCAAAATATTGGGCATGAGAAAGAGACAGAGATTAATGCATACATTCCTACTATAGATCAAATGATAAAATATGGTAGATATAAAGATTTATGCATACATTCTCACTGTAGATTACAAATGATAAAATATTCCTGTCCTTACCATCCAACTTGAGTTCCATTTTCCTCCAGACCATATACTCAGTAGCCAGCAATTTTTATACTTTATCATAACCCAAAACTCTGTTCTTGAAAAACTACAAGTCTTAGGTCACCTACCTTTAATGGGTTACTACATTTTATTATTAACTCTTTCCAGTACATTTAGAAATACTAGGAGGTGCCTCAGAGGGTGCCCTGGGTTCTACCCACCACTATCGTAACAGTTTTCTTTTCATTCTCTTTTCATTTAACAATCAGAATTAACCTCTTCAGGCAACACCATTATCACCTGTACTTCCTGCAATTTCAGTAACACAAAGATTCCAGAATGGCCGTGTGGCATCTTCATTTCCAAGTCTTGGGAGTCATTACATGATAGAAATCCAACCCATGTAGAAAGACAATGTCTTGAATATGGAAAGCAAGAAGTGGAAAGATGGTCAGTAGTTTTAATTGAGTAGGTAAGACTCCAGTTTTGTCCCCTGATTTCTAAACCTTTGTACTCTCTCACTGGAGAAAGACTCCATAAAGTGGTAATTGGTTTAGAGAATAGATCACATACTCTACAACAAAACACTAAACTTAGAAGTTTTTGCTGTCACCCAGAATTTTCCCTATGTTTTTACTTGACAATTCTCCTTAATTCCAAGTTCAATTATTATTAGGGTAGTAAAGTGCATGGTAAGGCCTGTGAATTACATAGGCTTCAACCTACTGCATTACTTCTTTTTTATAATTATTTATTTCTTAATTTTTTACAGACCACACCTTGATTCACCATCCACAAATGGGGTACATCATTTCGTCTCCATGGTTGTACAGGATGTAGACTCATACCATTTGTGCAATCATACATGTACACAGGGCAATGATATCTGTCTCATTCCACCGTCTTTCATACCCCCTTCATTTTCTTCTTCACAATCCAAAGTTCCTCCATTTTTCTCTCACTCCCCATTACTTCTTTTGCTATGGAAGAAATTCACTGGTCAGGTAGAATGCTTAGTGTAACAGCCTCCTTACACATAGTTCAGCAAGAGAGGTCAATCCACATTCATAGACAACAGCCATTTTAATGAAGACAAATTGCTGCATCTTCCCTTATGTCAGAGGTTCAATGTAGACCACATTCTACCAGGTGGCTGGTTGACATATCCAGGAAAAGATGTTGTTGGAGAAAATGTGAAGAAATTTTTTAAAAAAAGGATAGTATTATGACCAAATGGCATATTTCTAGAAGAATACAAATTCCTCAATATGATCCTTTTATCAGCAGTAAGCTAAATCAGTAGTTAGTCCAAAATATGCCCACAAAGAAAATAACAGGCTTAGACAACTTTTTATGTCTTGAGCCAACAAACAGAAAAAGAAAATCCTGATTTTATACTAACTATTTCACAAAATAGAAAAGAGGAGACAATCTTCAACTTATATATCAGGCTGGTATAGTCTTGCTACCAAACAGAACAGAACCAAAGATACAATGGATAAGAACACAAATACATATTAATGAATATACATGTAAAAATATAATACAAATCTTATAACCAAACTCAGCAGTGTTTAAAAGAACACTATTGAGGATGGATTTATACAAGGGTAGCTAGTTTGTTTTATTATTATAAAACATACTAATATAATAAGCCCCCAAATATATTTTCTCAACGTAATAAAAATAACTTGCTAATGCTAATAAATATTTAGAGTACAAAGTTAACACGTTAAAATTGAAGATAGCATAAAATAAATTTTACTAGAAAGTGTGAAATGAATTCCTTTTTTATAGGGCACAAGGAAGCCAATTATTAACATTTTTCTCAATATTTTACTAGAAGACATATATAACAAAGGAAAAATAAATTAAAATTCAAATAGTTTAAAGGGGAAAATAAATTATGCTATTCAAATATGATATATATATAATTATTTATATATAAAATTCAAAATCAGTCCAATATTTTGAATTTTAAAGCCTCACATTTACAATTATATTAGATGTTACATGAGTAAATCTCATTCTTACACTCTGGCAGCACAGATAAAATTTAATTAAAATATATTTACTATAGCAATAAAGCATATAAATTACATAAGAATTCATCTTTAAATAAATGGATAGATATACAATAATCATAAATAGGAAAATACTCTTGCCTTAGCAATATTTGTTCTATGACATATAATTTCTTCTTAAAATTGTTTGTAAACTTAAAATGAAGACTGAAAGACCAAAACCAGCTAAGAAAACCTTGAAGAAAAACAAAGAGAAATTGGGACTTCATAGAAACAAAAATTATTGCAAAGCAATAATAATTAAGTCAGCATGCTACTGGACTAGTGGTCAACAAATGGACCAATGGAACAGAGCAGAGAGCCCAGGATTAACTCACAGGTACATGGAACTCATTTTCTTGCAAAATTTTTTTGAAAAGTTTCCTGTCTTTTCCCCACTGATGTGTACTCAACTCTTACTGTATCTCAGTCTTCTGTGCATCTGTTATGCATCAGATGTAGACAACTGATATTATCTGATTAGAATAAACTTCATATATTTTGCAGAGAGTGGAGAGTCTTTTCTGAGTCTTGGTTTATTTACTCATTTTTTAGTATAGCTGACTCATTTTTATGTATGGTTTTCCTCTACTGTTTCATTCATTTTTATTATTAGAAGGATCTAGTAAAGGATTCTCTGTGGGTATTATCTCCTAATTATACAACAAATGTTACAGCTACATGCGTATATCCACATATATCCTAACTCAGGATTATGCACTTAATGATAAAGTTTTGGTCACTGTGAATGGAATGTTGAAGATGAGATTGTTTGTATGGCTGATCAGTTTTATTGTTCAAATATTTCAGTAACAAGTGGACTTTATCTTTCTTTTAGCCCGCTACAATTGACTGGTTATAGAGAAATATCACAAAAATGACATTGCTTATTCCTAACGAGTCAGTCACCCTCTGTTTTCTGATGATCTCTTATAACACTGAGAGATTTTTGAGTCAAACTTTTTGGATTTTTCTGTAGGAATTATAAAGACAACAAAACAAACAAAAAAAATAGAAAATCTTCAATTACTCATCTGGAGGGTTATTTTTGCAATTTATAGGCTAATATCTTACAGAATATTCACGAGTTTTTGTTTTTTGTTAAAATCCCTTAAAATATTGCATAATATACATAACATACACACAAACCACAAAAAATCCAGCCTTCAGAATCCACCATTAGCTAGATATCTTATCTGTAGTCACAAAGAAGTTAGGAATGAAGGTACTGAGTTATTTTAAATAAGCATTTGTGATTATCAAACACCTAAAAATAGAACAAGTGAAAACAAACATAGCTCCTATATTAGGAAATTATGAAGCCACACATACCTGAGGAAACAGAAGACCACTATAAGGAAAACATTATCTACACTTTAGTTCAAGATTAATGTTAAAAGATGTCTACAGTTTTTGTTTTCTTTGTTAAAAGGCCTTAAATATAAGTATTTGCTGTGAGGGATAAGTATTCCATATGGCTAGCTAGACAACAATATAATCTATAAACCTTGGATAAATAGTTATCTCACAGGGCTAAAAATAACACTTCATTTGAGAATGATTTAAGACTGGCAGTTTCATTTGACTCAAAAGAATTAAATGTGGTGTTATGACAGGCCATAAACATATTTTAGAATGATTAGTCTTTCCACTTAGATAGGTAGATTTGATGGTTATTCAGTCAGGTTTTTGCCATTGATGGAAATGAGTATAGGTAACTCAAAAGATGTTTTACTTCAGAACTTCATTATTTTATGTCCTTTCCTGCATTAAATTGTGCGTTCATAGTTAAAGTACTTTTGATCAATTGTTTTATAATACTGAATTGTTAATATACAGATTTTCTTGTGCGGGAGAATAGTATTTGAAAGTGAAATTTACCTGCAGGGTGATGGACAGACAAGAAATTGCATCATTAACAAATATTTATTGAGTAACTCAGACATACAGGGCTGTGTGTCAGAGAAAGGCTGAGAAGTATTTTTTTAGAACAAAGCTTGAAAAGGTCTGGAGAAACACCAGGAAACTAGGACTTGAGCTAGACTTTTTCCTATTATTTTTCCCTTTCACTTCTCTCTCTTGTCTAATTTTCTATAGTGTTTTTATTTTTTATGTGACCTTCCTTCTTACTTCCTTTCTTCTTTAGCTGTTCTCTTGCCATGTTTAAACAGAATTTGGAATGTATATGATCTCTAAGCATATAAACCTTATGTGATGTAAAACAATGAAATCAGACCTTTAACTTACACCACACAGAAAAATCAACTCAAAATAAAGACTTTAATATAAGAACTGAATCTACAAAATTCCAAGAAGACTACAGAAGAAAACTTCCTGATAATGACCTGGGCAATGATTTCTTGACTTTGACATCAAAAACACAGGCAACAAAAGCAAAAATTTATAAGCTGAACTATATTAAACTCAAGTTTCTATATAGTACAGGAAAATATCAAGAATGAAATGACAACCTACAGAATGGGAGAAAATATGGGCAAACCATTTCTCTTCCGAAAGATGTATATCCCAAATATCTAAAAAACACCTGCAACTCAATAGCACAAAATCCCAACTGCCTCCACTTTAAAAAAATGGGCAAAGGATTTGAACATATATTCTTCACAGAAAACATACAAATGACCTTCAGATAAATGAAAAGATGATCAACATCACTAATCGTAAGGAAATGAAAGCCAAAATCACAATAAAATATAATTGTTCATCTGTTTAGCATGACTGTTATCAACAAAAGTATTGAAAAGTTTGTGTAAAACTTCTTGCACAGTGTTGACTGAAGACATGATTAGGTCCGAAAAAAAAATTAAAAGTAAACTATCATATGGTCTAGAAATCCCACTTCTGGGTATTTATCCAAAGGGATTGAAATCAGAATCTGAAAGTATGTATCCTCATATTCATTATGGCGTTATTCACTAAAGTTAAGGAAGCAACGTAAATGTCCATTGCAAATAAATGAGCAAAGAAAGTGTTTTGTGCAAATGCAATGAATATTATTCAGTCTTACAAAAGGTAATTTTGCCATTTGCAACAACATGGATGTACCTGGAGGACATTATTGTAACTAAGTACTGAAGGGAAAACACTATATTGATACCACTCATGTGAGCAATCTCAAATAGTTGAACTCAAAAAGAGTAGAGTGGAGATTGCCAAACATTAGAAATAGTGAAAGATGGGAGTTAATATAAAAAGGATACAGACTTCTGATTATGCAACATAAATAAGTTCTAGGGATTTCCTATATAGCATAGTGCCTGCCATTAACAAATCTATATTGTGTATTTATGAATTCACTAAAAGGATTGGTCTTATGTTAAATTTTCTTATAAATGTGAATAATATTAATAAAATAGAGTGGGAGGAAACTTGGATGTGGTGGATATGTTGATGTCATAGATGACAGAGATAGTTTTATGAGTCTTTATTCCAAAACTCATCAAGCTGTACATGTTAAGTGTATATATTTATATGTCAATCATACTTCAGTAAAATGGTTCAGGAAGACAGATATAAAGAAGGAAAAGCTTGTGTATGTGGTGATGTAATCATTCTAAGTTTTCTTTCCTTACTATTCTCATGAACTACATACAAAACTTGACTTTGGAAATTGCTGATTTTTTTCCTAAAAGCTAGATCAAACTTACTAATATTTATTTTTTATTTATGTATCTTCCTTAGACTTTCCTATAAATGTTCAAGTCAGGTCAGAGTAAACCCGTTGTTGACATATCCAGTCAGCACAATGAAGTTCTGTCTGCAACATGTTTATTCCTTACTGACATTAAGTTCTGCCCTTGAACAGGCAGAGGCTCCATTTTCCTTTCACAGTAGATTATGTACGTAGCCTTTATTTTATGTTAAACTTCCTGTCCCTTTCCTCTCTGCTCTGTTCTCTAAGGGTTTTTTTTTTTTTTTTCATTTAATTAGACTAGTCAATTACTCACACAAGAGAATATCTTAGATATTTAAAGCCAGTAGAGTTTTTCATCCACTTTTTCAAATGTGGCCTTTTAACGCAGTTAAGAGCTTTTCAAAATCCTTTCTTTGTAAAAGCATAGATAAGGCACTTATTAATACTTGAGATTCACCACTTATTCCCACTGTGTTTCAGGCAAGCTATTTCTTAGTATCATAGTTAGTTATCTTCACTGCTCCCCACAGTTTTCTTTTCCATTTCTTGACTTGCAATCTCTATTTTCTCTTTTGTTTAGAAGGCAGAATACTTGAATGATTCAGTGCATTCCCAATAATAATTGGAAATAGTGTTCGCTGCAAGAAATTCATTATGTTTAGTTCTTAAACCATAGGTCCAAACTCAAAAGAATTTAAAACAGTTCACTATGGTAAAGCAGTCAGTGATAGAAATACTGTGACAAGATTGACTTATATGCGAAGCCAATTCCTCAAGAGTAGTGTGCAATCAGCTGTGTATTAGTCTAACTAATGATCAGCTTACAATTACCTGGATTTACATATTAATATATACTGTAGAAATTTAAAATATACTTCCAAAGCACCCAGGACTGCCCCTGATATGACTGGGTGTCTATGCTTTTGAAAGTAATATTTAATATGTTTTTCAAATATCAGAGTAGTGACATATTAAGTATAGCCAGCTAGAGGTCAATACCAGATTCAGTCTCTTTCCAGTGTATTTTCTCTCTTACTAAGAGAGTGTTCATTAGTGGGGTAACTCATAAAATTACTTCTGGAGGCAACATACAGTTTGGAGCCCTGACTTTTATAATACATGACTACGTAAACTTTAAAAAGAGGTGATTATTATCAGATTTGAGTAAAGAAAGATGAATTGACCTTTGAAGAGGAAATTATAACTCTGAGTATGACTATTCAACAGTGGAGTGTCCTTGCCAAAAGCAATTGTGCACACTCTAGATTACAAGCAGAATGCATGCACACTAGGTAGGCTCACTCTTTAGAGTTCATTGAGATGTCATCCACCATGCTGTGCAGAACAAAAAAAAAAAAAAAAGAGGTTGAAACCCAAACAAAATATACTAACAAATTATTTCTTCAAAATCAAAAGACAAAAATACATTTAGGTGCTTCCAAAGGCACTGAAGAAATGTATCTGCTAACTTGTCTTTGTTTTACCATTTATACTAATGGTCCCTCTCCTGTTTCATAATATATAAGAATTCTCCTGTTTTCTCTTAAATTGCACATAGCATCTCAATAATAAATAAACATCAAATATCATACGAAATTCCACATGTTAACTAACTGCAATTGAATTCATTTACATGTAACTAGTCTTTGGAGGAAGAATATGAGTTTACAAAGCTGAGTTTACTACATATTTTTCCCAGAAGTAGCCAATCCACAGGGTAGGGATAAAAGGGAAGATTTGGGAAATTACATATTTCATATTCCTAATTGATCTCCTTTCTTTCCTGGTTAAAATGTTGGTACTCTCCGTTGTCTATCTTTATTTTTAAATATCCCATGATTAAACAGACAGATATTATGGAAATTAAGACTGAAGATTTAAAAAAAAAAAAAGATGCCTCTGAACCTTCCAGAAAATGTTGCAATAAACCAATTTATCTTATATATATTATGGAAACTCCAAAGACATTTTCTTTTCTGTTTGTTTCAGGAAAAAAAAAAAAGAAAAAGGACAAAAATAACATCAAAAACAGATATTAAAAAGAATTGTTTCTTGATTATATATTCTTTTTTCTCTTCCATAGTTTATAAGGTACATATTGAATTGTGTGCTATACATTTCCAAATCTTTAATATTCAAAGATGATGTAAGCCATAGTTAACCACACAACTTAAGTCAATTTGTCAACTATTTGCCAATAGAAATACAAATTAGTGATATAGTCCACAATTTAACTTTTTAAAAATTTTTATTAGAACATTATAGTTAGACATAGTAGCTGGGTTCATTCCAACAAAAATCATACAAACTTGGAAACTGACTTCAGTTCCCACTCTCTACCTTTTCCCTCCCTTTCTTCCCTTCCCCTACTCTCCTTTTTCTACTCCACTGATCCTCCTTTCACTCATTTATTATTTTTGATTGGTTCTTTCTTATTGATATATGAAGGTGAAATTAACTGTCATATGTTTATATTTGAATATAACAATATTTTTAAAAAGTCACTCTGCATTTCCTCCCCTTTCTGTCATCCCTCCCTCTCGATCTCCTTCTTCTACTCAACTGATCTTCCCTATATCTTTATTCTATTTGAATCCTCCCTTCCTTCTTTTCCATATTTTACTCTACATATGAGAGAAAATATTCAACCCTTGATTTTCTGACTCTGACTTATTTCACTTAGTATGACAATTATCCTGTCTACCCATTTAACAGCAAATGTTATAGTTTCATTCTTCTTTATGGCTGAGTAGAATTCCTTTGTGTATATATACCACATTTTCTTAATCTATTGGTCTATTGATGGACATTTGGGATGATTCCATAATTTGGCTGTTGTGAATTGTGCTGCTAAACATTGAGGTGTGTATATCACCAAAGTATGCTGATTTTAGTTCTTTTGTATAAATACCAAGGAATGGGAAAACTGGGTCATACGGTGATGCCATTCCTAGTTTTCTGAGGAATCTACATATTGCTTTCCAGAGTGGTTGTACTAGTCTGAGGTCCCATTAATAATGTAGGAATGTACCTTTTTCCCCACATCCTCCCATCCCTTATTATTATTTGTGTTCTTGATGATTGTCATTCTGACTGAGGTCAGATTAAAAACAGTGTCATTTTGATTTGTTTCCCTGATTGCTAGAGATGTTGAACATTTTTTCATTTATTTATTGACTTTTTGTGTTTCTTCTTTTGATAAATGTCTGCATAGGTCTTTTGCTCATTTAATTATTGTGTTTTTGTTTTGTTTTGTTTTTGTTTTTGGTGTTTAGTTTTTCAAGTTCTTTATATATTCAGGATATTAATCCTCTGTCAGAGGACCAACTGGCAAAGTTTTTCTTCCATTCTGTAGGCTCTCTCTTCATGCTCTTAATAGTTTCCTTTGTTGTGCAGAAGCTTTTGAATTTGTTGGCATCTCACGTATTGATTATTGGTTTCATTTCTTGAACTTTAGGAATCTTGTTAAGAAGTCTGTGCCAGCACCTATGTGCTGGACTGTTGACCATATATTTTCTTCTAGTAGTTGCAAGACTTAATTCCTAAGTCTTTGATTCATTCTGATTTGACTGTTGTGAAGGGTGAAAGACAGGGATCTAGAGTCATTCTTCTACATGTGGATGTCCAGTTTTCCCAGCAGCATTTGTTTAAATGGCTTTCTTTAGCAAGTATTTTAAGCACCTTTGTCAAGTTTAGATATTTAGTATTAAATATGTGGATTTTTGTCTTCTATTCTCTTACATTGGTCTTCATGTTTATTTTGATACTAATATCATGCCATTTTTGCTACTATAGCTCTGTAGTATAATTTCAGATCAGATACTGTGATGCCTCATGATCATTCAGTATTGCTTTGACTATTAAAATCTCTTATTCGTCCAAATGAATTTAAGGATTTTTTCCCTCATTCTGGGAAGAATGTCATTGGGGTTTTGAGGGGAATTACACTGAGTCAGTTTATTGATTTTGGTATTAGGGTCACTTTTTACGATATAATTCTGCCTATCCAAAAACTTGGGATGTCTTTTCATCTTTCTAAGGTCTTCAATTTCTTTTTTCAGTATTTAAAAAGTTAATTGTTGAGATATTTCACCTCCTTGGCTAGATTAATTCCCAAGTTTTTTGTTTTCTTTTCTCTTTTCTGTTTTCTTCCTTCCCTCCATCCCTCCCTTTCTTTCTTTCTTTCTTTCTTTTTTCTTTCTTTCTTTCTTTCTTTCTTTCTTTCTTTCTTTCTTTCTTTCTTTCTTTTTCTTTCTGTTATTGTGACTGGAATGGTTTTCCTGTTTTCTTTCTCAGCTGAATCACTGTTGCAGTATAGGAAAACAATTGATTTATGGATATTGATATTATATACTGCTACTTTGTTTAATTACTTTATCAGCTGTAAAAATCTTCTAATGGAGTATTTTGGGTCTTCTAGATAGAGTATCATATAATCAGCAAACAGAGAGTTTAACTTCTTCTGCTATTTGAATCCTTTAAGTTTCCTCTGTTGCCTAATCGCTCTGGTTACTGTTTCAAGTACTACATTGAATAGAAGTGGTGAGAGTGGGCATCCTTGTCTCGTTTCTGATTTTAGAGAAAATACTTAGTTTTCCTTCATTCAGTGTGATGTTGACTTTGGATTTGTCATAAATGGCATTTATAATTCATGTCGAGGTAAGTTCCTTCCATCCCCAGTTTTTCCAGTCTTTTTAACATGAATTATTTGTGGATTTGAAGACCTTTTGTTCATTTATTATGATTACATGATTCTTTTTCTTAATTATATTTAACTGGTGAATTGCATCTATTGATTTGCATATGTTGAAAAAACCTTGCATCTCTGGAATGAAACCCATTTTGTCATGGTGTAATACCTTTTTGATGTGATTTTGAATGTGGTTTGCTAATATTTTATTAAGGTTTGTCCATCTGTGTTCATTAGGGCTCTTGGTCTTCAGGTTTTTTTCCTCATTGCATCTGTCTGGTTTTGGTATCAGGGTTATAGTGGCTTGGCTCAATGCATTTGGTAGTGTTCCTTTCCTTTTAATACCATGTACTAATTGAGAAAGATTGGTGTTAATTCTTCTACTTTAAAGGTCTGGTAAAATTCAGGTGAAAATCCCTGTTGTCCTAGGCTTTTCTTTTTTGGAAGGCTTTCAATTGCTGTCCCTATATCATTACTTGACATTGGTCTGTTAAGATTTTCTAAATCTTCCTGGTTCAATTTGGGCAAGGTATATGTGTCTATAGGTATTCCAGTTTATTGGAGCACAAATTTTCAAAATAATTTCTTATGATCCTCTGGATTTCAGATATGTCTATGGTAATATTTCCTTATCAATTTCTAATTTTAATTTTTGGCATCTTTTTTCTTCTTCTTTTGGTTAGTTTGGCTATGTGTTTCTCAATCTTATTTATCTTTTCAAAGAACCAATTCTTTGTTGCATTGATATTGAGGATTGTGTTTGTATTCTCAATAATTTTGGCTCTAATCTTAATTATTTTCTGTCTCTACTGATTTGGGAATTATTTTGTTCTTCTTTCCCTCAGGTCTTGAGATAGAGCACAAGCGTATTTTTTGGAAATCTCAATTTTTTTTTTTAAATGTAGGCAAACTTCATACATGGATAATTAAAAGTTTTCCTATTCATGTTTGAGCATAAGGATTGTCAACCAAGTCCTCTTTGTGCATTCACATTCCTGCTTAGCAGCAAAATTTGCCACTCAGCCCTCATTTCCTGACTTCTATCTTTTTATTTAACCACAGAATAATATTTGCCAAAAGATCTCTAAAAAGGGCACTGAATCATTTAACAAAAGGCTTTGGTAAAGGCTGAAGACATGATTCTGAGGAATTTGCATAAGTACAAAATGTCATTAGCATTTTAAAATAACTCCAAACTTTCTCACTCATCACATATTTTTCAATAGAATACTCAATTAAGAAATGCAACTGCACTGAGAATTTATGGGAAAGAAAAAGATTAACAATGCAGATTCTTCTATATGCCAGGTGTGTCCAGGTCTTACACCTGTGAGGATTTGTCTTTGCAGGCAGTTCCCTCTTCCAAGTTAGATAATCTGCAGAGACAGAACAAAAAAAAAAAAAAAAAAAAAAAAAAAAAAAAATCATCATTTTGCCTACACAATAGACCAGAATCAGTATTTTCTTCCCGTCTTAAAATTAAAGGTGAGAGGAATCTATGCTAACATTGGCAAACAACTAGGAGTAACTTAATATGTGCTAGGTGTTATCTTGAGCACAATCCATAGTTATCTTGCTTGATCATCAGAATGCTGACAGGAATTGAATTTATGGTCTCACGGAGGTCATTATATGAAGCCCAGTAGTGCAATTTTTTGGTAACCAGACTATTCTTTCAAATGTTTTGTTTTAAAAAAGAGCATTTGTTAACTTTCCATTACTATAATGAATAATTGAGATAATCAACCTTTTAAAAGGAAAGGTTTATTTTGGCTCAGAAACTCAGTTTTGGTTCATGGTTTTTGGCCCTGCTGCTTTGGGCCTATGACTAGGCAGAACAGTATGGTGGGAGTACACGCTGAAAGAGGTTGTTCAGGTTGCAGTTCCAGGGAAGTAGAGAGAGAGAGAGAGAGAGGAAGAAGAGAAACTGGCTTCCTTATCCCCTTCAAAGTCATGCCCCTAATGACCAAACTTTCTTTTACTAGGCCTCACCTCCTAAAAGGTCCATCACTTCCCAATAATGCCACAGACTGGGGGTCTTCAACAAATAGGTTTCTGGGGGACAGTCATGATCCAAACTGTATTAAAGTATGATAAAAAAATTAAGAAATGCCGCAGTCTCTTCAATAATGAGGATGATGAGGACAGTGGCATTTGTAGAACTTTTTCATAAATGTATTTGTTCATGGTTTTATTTATTTTTCAAACATGTATCATCTATAAAAGTCAAGTTCCACAAATAGAGCTTAGAATTGAACATACATGGCCCAGTGCTTCTAGAATGTGCTTTCTGACCATAAGGAGGATATAAAGGTACCTAATTATGCCTGTTAGCTGAGAATAGATGAAATATAGGAATATATGCAGGAGTGTGTGGAGAGACTAATTCAACATAGAGATATCAAAAGTGGATATCTTTTTGATATTTATATCAAAAGAAGAAATTAAATAGAAATCTAAAAGATAGAAAGGTATTTATTGGAAGATATCCAAAGACAAGAAAGCAAGTGAAAAGGATAGAATGAAGTTCTGTTATGCAAGGACAAGAGGGAAAGTGTTGAAATAGGAATCGGAAGTAGATAGGAACCAGAGTATGCAGTTTCCCAGTTCATGTGAAGGACCTTTATATTTATCCTTGGATAATGCAAAAATCAAAAAGTAATGATGTGGTAAAAAGTAACTCATGAGCATTTTACAGCAAAGAAAGTGGAGCTTCTGAGATGTTGACATTAGAACCAAGAGAAAGAAACTTGGTCCAACCCATAAACTGAATGCTCAGACACTGACCAAAAACTCACACCATGACTGTGCCTCATCAGCACTTTCTCTTCTAATCACAAGTTCACATTGTAGGGCTCATGATTTTGAATCAGCACTTCTCATTTCAGATTTCCCATTTTAAATGCTTCTTTACAGGGGAATCATCCTTCTGTTTTCTTCAGTTTACATAGTCCAATCTTCAAGTTTACTCTAATCACAATCTCATAGTACAGGCAATTTCGTCTTCTGTGCATCATTGGCTCTTGGGTCATCTTATTCTTGTTCAGGGCTTAGAAAACTGTAAAGGACTAAGTAGTAAATGTTTTAGATGTTGCTCCCCAAATTGTTTCTATGACTATTATTATTACTCAACTTTACCATAGTGGCTGAAGCAACCACCAATGAGTACAAGCCAGTGACTACGGCAGTGACCCGTAAAACTCACCTTGCAGAAATGTGCCAGTGATTTGCCGATGTTGCTCTTGACCACTCTATCTGTCCCCAGGACACGTCGCTTCTCTCATTAAGCTGCACTTTGGAGCACCCGTATGAGAATTTTATCCTACCAAGAAAACTGTGTTTCAGACTTCATTGCCTTTGTACAACTTACCCCTACAGGAGGTTACCCTTCTAATGTCAAGTGAATTGATATTTGAGAGCATGGTAAAGTCCTCAATGTTATATACTTGAGCATTATTACTCATGATAAAACTCCTGATTTCTAGCAAATCAGGATTTTGTGGCAAATTCCCTACCTAGGATCCCAATATTTCTGGTTTTGTCTTCTGCTATCCATCCCAAACTCATGCCGGAACCCCACCATTGCTCTGTCTTGGACAGTGGAGTCTATTGCCTATGACTAGACTGTCTTCAAATTCTTCAATGCATCTTGGAAAGCATTTAGCCCCTTATCTGGGTCCAAGCTTTCCTCACTGTGTCCTTTTAGTAGTTAAACTTAGTATTTTAATGACAGATAATATGCTCAGAAGGACAGAAAATCTGGTCCTTCTAACAATTTGATCAACCTTTCTATATTCTTCACAGTCAAGAAAAGATATAATTTTTTACTATAATCCAAATCCTTATTTTGAAATAGGCAGAAAACAGTTCATTTTATGATTGTCTTTAGAGGCAATTATTACTTCCATTTCAAAATATATTTTGATTCATAATTGTGTTCTGTATCTGCCTTTTTTTCTGGATTAACCCTAATAACCGCAAAGAATTTCCATTAGTAGTTCTTTTGACAAAACTAATATTTATATTTTCTAGATATAAATTTCAGTATTTTTGTTCTACATTGGCAAGTGTTTCCCCTTGAAATTTCGAAACCATCATTTTGTTGTTGTTACTGTTGTTTAACTTTCCCAGCTCTGTTTTAGTGTCTATTGTAATCTTAATCTTATTGCATTTGGAAAAAGCTCTTGCTTCTCAAAAGTGCAGCAAACTTCACTGAACCACTGCAGGAAACTTCCTGTGCTTCAATTCCAGATCATGACACTCCAGACAATTCCTGTCACATAATGAACCACAGATACGCTCTTTCAAGGGGGGCTTGAAAATCTACCACTGGAGCAAAGGCAAGGGTAGAAGCTCTTCCAAGTTCCTTTCTCCTTTGAGTGTTTTCTCACTTACCCTCAAAGGCAGTGCAGCCGCCCTATGTTACTATTCTCTGGAGTTCTCTTTTACTATTTTCTCTCATTAGCTTTCTTTCACTAGTGAATAATGTTTTATGTCATGTGTCAACAAACTGTGGCCAGTGGGCCAAATCTTGCTTGCCACTCATTGCCAGTATCATAAATAAAGTTTGATTAGAATATAGACATTTCGACCATTTGCATATAATGTATATGTATTGTGAATATGTCTTCTTCAAAACTGTAAGCTTTTACTCCACAAGGACAGAGCTGAGTTGAGTAACTGAGAAATGACACACAACTTATGACCTGCATCATCTAAAATATTTACTATTTAATTCCTAATCGAAAAAGTTTTCCTACCTGTTCTTCATATTTATTTGTTCCTGTTCCAACTATTATGAAGCTTCTGCCTCCGACTGGTATGGATTTGGTTGTAGAAGTAACCCTCAGAGGCAAACTTTCAAAGATGAGCTCTTTGGAGTGTTTTGATCCCTTGGGTTTGACAGTAAAAAATGTGTTTCTCATGATCCACAAAATATAGCAACATCACAATGAATCACAAAAAGCTATCTATCTTCAGTGATAGTGCTCATATGGTGCCAGTTAAACAAAACACATGACTAACCTTGTTGACAGCAAATTTTGCAAAAAACTTGATAGCATTTTTATAGCTGAAGTGTTCTAGCTTCTCGTTAGATAAAACCCCTAATTTCTATCAAATCGGGATTTTGTGGCAAATTCCCTACCTAGGATCCCATATTATTTCCGGTTTGTACATGCATTATTCAGTAAATAGGGCTGAATTTATTCCCCTAAGTGTTTTCTATACAATAAAATATAGACCATTGAATGAAGAGGAAGTATAATAAAACTCTCAGCTCAGGGATATGCGTCCATGCTTCTGATAATTAGAATAATCTGCTAATTGACTTCATTTTCCCCCTCACAGAAGGGTGCCAATTAAAATAAACTACAATTTTGCTGTTTGGTCTTTAGTACCTAAGCAGATGATGTTTATGTTTATGACCAGTTTTCTCAATGTGTTCTCCAATTAGCCTCAATGGGAATGATTCACAGCAAATCCCTGGGGTTGTCAGTGAGAGGAGAAGTCAGCCAGGGTACTACCGGGGAAATTGCTTTTCTATGTACTCTAGAGCTAACTAGTGGGTTACACTGGTGAATAACAAGTGCAAATGGAAACATTTAACTATTGAGGTAAAACACACCCCAGGGCCTCTTGGTATATCATTGAGGGAACAGAGACAAAGTATAACTGAGACAAAGGGAAATTGGGCAAACAGTTCCAGTGGGACCTGACTCATTCTATCAGAAGACTGAGAAAACATTCCCAATTCCATCCAAACTCAGAGAGATTCCAAGGACTCAAAGTAGAGAAATGTGTGGGGACAGATTCCTGAAACTTACTCTTCCATCAGACACCAGGGCAAGGCATTGATTAATATAAATCTTTGCTTATTTATGGATATATTTGATGTACTCAGAGGCAACTGCAATTGCATTTCTGTCATTGGGACTCGCTGATAAAGAATTACTAAGATTAACCCTAGAGGCTGATTAAGATTATGAAGTAAAACAACAGAAAACGTCTATTTCTACAATTTGTATTATGGTTTAATATTAATAAGGTATATTTATCTATTCATATCAACCTGGTATAGAAAGGATGTTTTTATCTTTATTCACACTAAGTTCTACATTATGGAAACCATAAATATAATGCTGAATATTAGTACTGCATGTTCACTCGTTCAACAAATAGTATTGATAGAAGTATTGTAACTCATGTACAATAATGGATGATGGAGATACAATTTTGACTGACTTCAAGAAGCACTAAAACAAAATAAAGAGGAAAATAATTGATAAATAGATGGGCAATCAATACAGTCAGGTTATGTATTTGATGGGGAAATGATAAGACTGTATGAGAACACAGGGTAGGCTAAGAAGAAAGTAAGAAATTTGAATAATGTAGTTATCTATTCAGTCTAATATACTTAGAGGATTCTGACCCAAAGAAACATATGCTACTCTTTCCAGTGAGACTTGGAAAACTGAAAAGTAAGTGAAGTCATCATTAAGGCTACAAAGCAAATATCCATCAGTCTCTAAAAGGAAACAGCATGAATTTTGATTGGCTTACCACAAGGATAACTAAATAGACCTTAAGAGATTGGTCAATCTACTTCACACCTATACACTTGTGCATACGTTCAGTTTGGTTATTTATATGTGTAGGTGTTTGCATTCACCATTTCAAAACTGAAAGAAGAATACCAAAGATATTCTCAAAAGATAATGCCAATTTAAAATACATTTTTCAAAAAGTTAAAGTTACTGAGGACAGGCATTAGAGCCCAAAACTATAGAGCATAAAACTGCTTTCAACTTAAGAAGTTATTAAAATCATCAAAATATTGAAAATAACAAAAATTACAAAAGTTGAAAACAAAAAAAGAGAAAAAGAAAAAAAGAAAACTAATTCACATCAAATGGTCCCAGCCACTCTTTAAAAGTCTCAAAAATAGACTTTTTAAAATCCATTCTAGAACAGAGAGGAACTATGGGGAAAAAGACAAATAATTAAATAAAACAACTTATCTGAAGAGTCAGTATTAACTTCATACAAGCAGAACTAACAAAGAAAACACTGCAAGACAATTTCATATATGATGAAATTATATAATGTTCAATGCAAACATGAATCCAAATACTCAAAATAAAAAATATATCAAATAAATCCAGCAGTTTTAGTATATTTAGTCCTTTGACCAACTAGAGTTTAATTCTGATATTAAAGAAAGAAAATGTTTAAAAAAACGAACTAGAATTCAACTGTATTAACCACACCTGGAACACAGCAATAGAAAACAATAAAAGTAAGACCTCCTTCCCAAAGAATTTTTGTATCAAAATTCGTAATAACATCTTAGATCCAATTTGAAAAGATTCTTTTTAAACTACTATTGCCATTGATCGACTCTTATAAAGCTGGGGAAAGAAAGCATCTTCTTAGTTTGATAAATGGAATAATAACAAGCTTCATCACACTAATAATGGAACTTCTGAAACATTCTCATTTAGTTGGGGGGAAAAAAATAGAGGAATGCCCTTTTTTGTAGCTTCTATTCAGTGTTGTCTTACAAGATCTTGCCACTATAATCAAATAAGAAAGAAAAGGTTATTCATGTTGGTTATAAATCATCCACAGTTACATAATTTTCAGAAAACATAAGTTTTATTTCAAGAGCCAATATAATCAACCATGGCAACTGGAAGTTATAAGGGAATTCTACAAACTACCCAGCATCGAAATACAATTTTCACATAAATGTTTGCAATAATCAATAGTTTGGGGGAAACTATTTTTGATGGTAAACAATGATTTTTAGCTCTTTATGTTTGAATTGTGTTCATTTTTGAAAACTACATGTATGTATGTAATTATTCAGGTATGAAATTAGTCTGGCAGCTGTGTGTATAACATAAACTTAGAAAAGAAAGACGAGATTGTGAAATGGTTGTTTTAGAAGCTCTTGGATTGGATTGACATAAAGATAGGGAGCAGAGAGTGTGTTCACTTTAAAATTACAATTGACATCTCTTACATGGGCGAGAAACATGAAAGAGTTATTAAAGATAACTGCCTATTGGGAGGGGAAGCCACTACACTGGGTGTTCGGATATCACATAGGCAGTAAAATAGAGGGTTATGCTGTATGGAGGGGAAACTCAGAACGCAGTAAGTATCCTAAAGTAGTTGACAGAGAAAGCAGAGCACAATTAGAGGTATCAGGAATACAGAGAGGGAAAAATTTTCTTTTGGGATGTGAAGAAAGGTGGAAAGGATGGTTTCAGATTTGTATCACATTCAACACATCCCTGTTCTATGCTGTACCTACAGAAGACTTCCTTACAACAGAGATGTTAATTGGATAGAAGTATAGGTTTTAGAGACCCACAGACCTGGGTGAGAGACTCAAGGCAAGTTGGTGAATCTTTCTTGGTATCTAGGCATTAGTTTCTTTGTGTTGTTGTTTCTGCACTGGAGATTAAACCCAGAGGTGCTCTACCACTGAACTACATCTCCAGTCCTCTTTATTATTATTATTATTTTTTGATTTTGAGAAAGGGTCTCCTTAAATTGCTGAGGTTGGCCTCGAATTTGCAATCGACCACCTGCTTCAGCCACCAGAGATGCTGGGATTACAGGTGTGCACTGCCACGCCCAGCAGTTTATCTTTAATAAGGAGAATAATATGGGTAGTCTCTTCCTGCAGATAGGCTTGTTGTGAAGATTACTAAAGATACTGCATGAACAGGGCAGATTACGGTCCCTGGCACGTAATGCCATTCAGGCAAAGTTCCCCATGATTCATGAAGGTTTTGTGTGATTTAATGATGCAGAAAGTCCACACAGGTAATAATCAATGTCCACTGTTTAATCTATGAAATATGAATCAAGTCATATAGTATACCTGACCCCATTTAAAGTACACCCGACCCCAACTAGAGTTGAATAGTTTCTAAGTAAATTTTTAAAAGTAAACAATATTTCTTAACCCATGCTTAATAACTTCCTTTTCTATAATTCTTTACATTAAAGATAATATTTAATATATAAATACAAAATTCACTTCAAGAGACTAGTAGTTTTATTAAGAATCCTAGGATTTTCTTCATAATCCCAGGATTTTCTTCACAATATGTGAATCATGAAGGTATTTTTTTCCTATTTACATATAAATATGGTTCCTCTTTATAAAAAAATTTTCAGTAAGTTGTAGTATATTCTTTGTCTTAGCTAAGCAGATTACTTCTATTGCTAATTTCTCCCCAAATCAATGAGCTTTCTCTGGAAATGTAGTGTTATATAACAGGGTAAAAAGAAGTAACTCTTACACCTTCAAACAGGAAGGGTAAACTGGTAGAAGTTACCAACCCCAGTCTTCCAGACCTGAAGTTTGTTTGTCTTCTTACAGAAAAAGAAATGATCAACTAATATAACTTGACATGCTTTTCTATATTTATCTTTCTCACAATAGCTTAACATGTCTATGCTCTTTATTCAAGTTTAGATATTTGTACAACACTTTAATTTTTAATTTGCTTTTTAATAAGGAATGCTTCTTAAGAATGTTTCCTGGAGAACAAAATTTCCACTCATTGGATCCATTTATTTTCTGAATAGCTGATTTTCAGATCTGAGTTTCATTTTTCTGGTTTCAAGCTCACTTAGGTTTGATCCAATTTGCAGCATTAGGGCTCCTATGTTCTTAGATATTAAATATTTCTGGCATAGCCAACATTCTGTTTCATACCTCCATCATCTTGCACGTGTTATGTTCTCGTTCGTGCTTTTGCAAGACTGTCCTGGTTATTGTATAACTCCCATTCTGAGTATTTTGCAGGTGAGGATATCATTTTCCTGAGGACATTCAAACCAGAGTTTCTTTATTTTAAAAGAAAATATTAAAAAGAAAAAAACCCTCTGCAATAAATTCTGGCTCATTTCACATAGTATTGGGCTGTATGTATTATGTACTTCTCTGTTGATTTTTCAGTTGTTATAAATATAATTCGTTAACCTATTAGATCTCTTCTTTCTTATTCCTTTTTCATCTTAGGTAATATCATTTTAAATACCAGTATTTCTTAAATCCTCAGTTGTAATATTAAAAATGCTTTAGATTACAAGTGGAAAGTGTAAATGCATTTTCTGTATTTTCAGATTTAAAGAAAAGTTTTTGTTTAAAATAGAATAGGGCACCATTTTATTATAAGCATTGCTAATCTATGCTTTCTAAATAAAAGGGAGCCTCATTTAAATTATGTTTGTTAGTTATCAGATTTTAAAGAATAAAACTGCCTTGGAGACAGGAACTTTGGGCTTGAACTTCACCACTTTTATAATGCCCGGAGTTTTCCATAGTAATTCTTTCAGAATTTCAAATGAAATTATTTAAGCAGAATTATATCATTTTTAAAAATAATAACATCATGAACATTATCCTGGAAGGCAGAGGCATGGATTATGAGATCTATTATGACAGTAATTTAGTCATATGTCCTTGCCAAAATCAGTCTCTTTGGAAAACAGTTTTCTCATCTCTAAAGGCTTTGAATGGATGGATTCTAAATGCCTTTCAGGTATAAAATTTTCTGTTTGTTTATTCAAAAAATTTCTTGCTAGATATATAAATTAATCTTACTTTTTAAAAAAGAGATTTAGAGATAAAAATTATAGTCTCTGCTATAATTAGCATCCTACTTTACATATAGTTTTATCAGTCACTATTCTCAGTGTTATTTAAAATTTTTGTATCTTTCCTTATAATATATACTCCAATTTAAATATTTTTGGATAACTTATGTAAGTATATATTTTTCCACCCACTGTCTGTTAGTATAATTCTAGATAAGAGCAGAGTCTATTATAATATGTATAGGGAATCCCATTTCCCAGCATGGCTTTCTTAATGAGATTTTTCTATATTAGGAAACTAAATATCATGTACAAAATGGAACAATTTTCTAGAACATAGATTGTTTATATTAAATACCAGAACACAAAATATGATATATCATTACTGGACATAATTAGAGTAGGCACAAAATGCTTCCCGCTTACCAATTATCAATTGGATGCGAACTTGAATTATAACCTGAATTATCTTGCAGGATGGGAGTTTCACTTTACTTAACCACTATGCTTTTCCCTGACTCCACAGCTCAAAAGGTGAAATTATTATCACCCAATACGTCATTGTGAATATTTCATGATAGAATAAAACATCACCTCCTTCCCAAACAATTCAATCTTGTGATGATCTTTCCGGTTTTGAACTATCAAAGTATTTTGTATTTCTTCATATCACTCGGTTTTCTACCTTGAATGCTAGTTACCTGTGTCCAGATTGTGACTAATCAAACTCTTCAACTAGTACAGGGTTAGGGTGACCTCATTCTTTTACTGGACTAGTGGGATAGTTCCTGGAAATGATCAAAGGAGGCAAAATGTTTTCCAGAATCTGTTAACATATATCACCTGAAGATCCAAAGAGTAAATACATGTCAAATCACTATAACACTTTGAGGGTAAAATGAGAGAAGCAGAATTTAAAATGGCCAAAGGAGAGTAAAAGGCTTGAAATGAGAAAAAAGAAAAGAAAAACACCCTAAAGGTTTGGAACATGCTGCAAAGAGCTAGGGTGTGAAAGAGATCAAGAACGGGGTCCCAAGCAGGGCAGAGGAGTCTTATTCCAGCCATTTCTTGCAAGGACTTGAATGTCCTTACTAATACTGCTTTGGAAGTTCTAGTTTTAAGGGGCGGAAGAGTGAAAATTAAAACATAGCAGGACCTTTTTACCTTAAAACCTTTACCCTATGACTACCTGGGCTTCGCATGTGGTGTAACTTCTTAATTATGAAATGAAAGAAAATAGGTAAATAGGAAAAAAAAGTGCAGATGTAAGGGGGAAAAGGGACATAGGAAGCGATAGTATGAAAGTAAAAGAGAGGACTAAGACATGGCATTGAATTTAGCCAAAACTGACCTCAGGCTTGTAGACATGAGTTAAAAAAAAAAAATAGAATAAATGTTTTTAATTTTTAATTTCAAACTGCAAAATGTTTTTCAGTTTAATCACAATCTCATTAGCTATTTTGGAGTTTACAGGTATTGGAGTTTATAGGTAACCTTGTGAAAACTAAAAGATGTAATTCCTCTATTACCATCCAACTTATCTCGTGCTTCCATGCTTTTTGGTTCAGTCACTGGTTGCTAACAAAAGGAAATAGATAGAGCAGGTTATTTGGTTATTATTTTTTAACTGAATTGTCTCAAGTCTATAGTAATACAAATTTGTATTTGTGACATTTGTATATATATATATAATATATATACCACTGTGTTCAAGAGAAATATCTATAACATATTAATTTGCATCGACTTTAGTCAAAAGACTAAGATTGCTGAACAAAATGATTTTTTAAAAATTGCATTTTAATGAGATAATATATGGCAACTAGAAGTCAAATAACCTAGTGTGATTCAAACCTGGCATGCTGGTGTATGCCTGTAATCCCAGCAACTGGGGAGGCTGAGGCAGAAGGATTGCAAATTCAAGACCAACCGTAGCTAGGCCATAAGCAACTGAGTGAGACCCTATCTCAAAGCAAAAAAATGTGTCTGGGGATGTGGCTCAGTGGTAAAGAGCTCCTGGGTAAATCCCCAGTTCAAACAAAACAAAACAAACAAACAAAACTCAGCATGATTCAAAATTGGAAACATGAGCTTTTAACTTTTGCTGAAACAAGCATTTCTCAATTATTAAATCTTTAAATTGAGACTTGGTTATTTCATCTATAAAATAAGAATATTAATATTTGTTTTGGATCGTTCAAAATGTGATTTTGAAGAACATGAGTTATTCAAATTAAGAACAAATGCTCATTATTAATATATCGCAAACACTTCAGATGAACTAGGATATTTGAATGAATATGTATTTATTTTAAATCTAGTAAGAACTACTTGTTCCTCATTATTCTTGATTAATTAAAGAAAATCATGAAATACTCATTTTTTGCTAGCAGTTGTTTTAATTTGCAGAAACTGGCATCTGTCCAGCAGATCATCCCCAAATTCATCTCACATACGACTTTCAGTTATGCTCTATTAACTGTAGCACTAGGTAAACTTCGTAGTAGAAAGTCCATCATAAGTTCATGATTTTCTCTTGGATGACTGACAAAATTTATTTTAACACCCTTAAAGTTAAAACACCAAATTATATACTAAATATTTCCAAATATTTCAGATTTCTTGTAATAACATTTACCTTGGGCTCTTGTATGTACATTTCAAAGGGGATTTAATATCACCTCTGATATTTAAGATCTGAGATCAATATTTTATATTATAATTTTTTGCTATTATTGTTATCAGTCTTCCTCTCCACAATGCCTCCCTTCTTCTATATTTTTTCCTCTCTCAAATGCGTTCTATGTTTGTTTCTTTAAAAATATTATCAGGTAGGAGCAACATGCTTCTGTAGTATTTTTTCTAAATATTTTGATATAATGTAAAATGAAATCCACTATTTTTGAAGTTGAAATAGGATATATGCCTCAATTATCCCACTATATAAATATTTTCAATTAAATACTTTATAA